>NC_092632.1:46117816-46442676 GCF_039555335.1 Amphiura filiformis | reverse complement strand
TAAATACGTATTTATAAATACGCACGTGACCCATGGTCACTACATACCAAAACCAGCAAGCGTGACCAAATCATCATATGCCATTGAAAAGGATAAGAACTCTTTAGATAAATATCATCAAATTTAAGCACTGATAAATTGAATAGCAAAATTATTACACATGGGGATTCTGAATTTGTAATATGTTATCAAAAACCACATTTTGAAAGTATCTGCCGACGGAATAAAAATTTATCGACGAAACGTTTATTATAATCACAAAGTTGAACAAAATTTACAATTTTGCTGTACAGTAGTCTCGTGTTGTTTACCGCCTTTGCATTCAAATGAAGACCACCTGTTATGTAGAAGGTCACTTCTAGACTTACTGTCTACAAGCTGTTATGGCAGCGTGGAGGTGGTCATGTGCGTATTAATAAATATAGTCGAAGCATACTGCTTATGCTCGATAGAATTTATTATATAAAGACTCATCATTTTACATATTTTACCTTTCCATTCTATCTTGTCAATCCATTGAATTCGGTCCTCTTCCACTAAATAATAAGCAACTGTGCGCCGTGAATTACCTGCGATGAGATAAATTGATATAGTATAAGGGTACTAAAGTGACAAATTATATTCCAAGTCAGAATTTTTTCAAAATAGTATATAATGTAGACGTTTCTCCCTATGTGAGAAGATTTTTCAGCAGACATGGATTCAAGCAAACAAACTCGTTTGAAGCGATTTGTATCAGGAAGCTTCAGGAAACTCCCTCTTTCTTTAAGGCAGAGTTAGCGTAGTGTTACTGCTAGTATGCATGCATGAGCATAGGAAACCAATACAAATCAAAGATATCAACAATAGAACGCGAAAACTAACCTTCTATTTGTCGGATGGAGCCTCCTCCTACTCGATCTCCCCCTTTAAAAGCAATATGACCCTTCAAAAGAAAAGCATTGTAGAATTTGTACACAGTATTGTAAAATATACTGGTATCCCTTACGAAAATGGCACGCAGTTTTTGAACGCACGCAGCATGCAAGCAGCACGCGTGCCGCACCGCATGCAGCACGCATGCAGTTGGTAGCGTGCGGATGCGTATATTTGGAACGAGGCACGCATGCAGGGAAGCGTGCAGATGCTTGCTGCATGCGTGCAGGTCATTAGCGTGTGCAGTTTGCATGCAGCATGCAAATCCATTAGCGTGCACTGCATGCGTGCAGCACGTACTGGTCATATATATGCGAGACAAAATCATGAAAAAAAAATTAAAAAATGGTTAACAGTGTATACTGTCCTTACAATTAGTCTTACATAACCTGGCTATCCATTTCACAATGAACTAAAATTACCTAGCTTAAATTTATACAAGTCACTTATCTAACTTAACCTACCTGATTTTGAACCTGGGACCTTCTGCATGGGAGTCTGATGCTTTACCATTTGAGCTATTGGGGTATACACATTTGATGAAGTGTTTTAAATTAATATAAGCAATATTTTGATGACTAAACCGGCCAAAGTGCATCATTTTATGAATATTGGTCAAATTTACTGTGAATATTGATAACATTCACTATAAAAATGTTTAATTTTGTTTTGATTTTTTGCAGTGCCAATTAACTGTTGATTCATGAATGGCATACTAACATTGGCCCAATATTAGTGCAATGCCAACTATCGAAAAAGAAATGGCATTCCAACATTGGGCCAATGCTGCAATGCCTACTATTGAAACAGGAATGGAATTCCAACATTGGCCCAATGTTGCAATGTCAAATTTCGAAACAGGAATGACATCCAAATATCGGCCTAATGTTGCAATGCCAATTTATCGAAACAGGAATGGCATTCCAACATTGGCCCCCGCATTGGCCCAGTGTTTTAATGCCAACTATCAAAACAGGAATGGCATTCCAACATTGGCCCAAAGTTGAAATGCCAACTATCGAAACAGGAATTTGCTTGCCCTCCCTCTAGACCTGCCAAAAAATGCTTGCCCCCCCCCCTGTTGGCCTGCCAAAAATTGCTTGCCCCCCCCCCCCCCTCCCCTCTTGGTCTGCCAAAAAATGTTGGTCCGAAGGCTAACTTATTTATTCATTGTAAACATTTAAATATTTTCACTTCTAGATCATTGCCAAATTGTGACTTGATGTCAGTTGTGTAACAGTGAATTAGTCATTGAAAATCCTGCATGCATGCAGCATTTTACCTTTACTGCTTCTGGAAACCCTGTATGCGTGCAGCATTCTAACTTTGTGATCTGAAACCCTGCATGCGTGCAGCAATATGCGTGCTGCATGCAAGATGCGTGCAATTTGCATGCAGTCCTACAGTCCGCACACAAGTGTAGTCTGCACGTAATTTGCGTACAGATTGGTAGTCTGCGCGCAGGTTCTGCAAGCAAATTGTGTGCGCGGTGGATATTTGTGTGCGGTGCCTGCATGCACACAGCTGGTTCGCACACATGAACACGCTACCAGCAGGCCTTGCTTGCATGCTGCACACATCTGCACATGTGCTGCACACTGCCGCATGCGTGCTGCATGCTGTCGCACACATTTTTCATTGCTTGCATTTTCGTAAGGGATTATTTAGAAATTTAAATGTGTTGTACGAGTGCATCAAATAAGTGTAAGCTACCTGACCAGTGAGTTAGCTTTTAAATCGTATTCTATTATAGCTTGTTACATTATTCCACAACTATATAGATTAACCTAATTTTGGTGTTACCAAAGTTGGCGAGTATTATATCAATGTTTTCGAGGATTGTCATTATAAATCTAACGGCTCTCTTTCTGTTGTCTTGTCAGGTAAAAGTGTGGAGTGTTACCAATAATATTTACACATCTTGCACTTCTAGGATACCGTGATGCTGTCAGAGTAGGTGCTATTATGACTGAAAGTAGGTTTATCATGTTTATTAAATTTTTATGGTTTACAGACTTACAGACATTCCTTCAAAATCAGTTAACTTCAACAAATCAAAGAACATTCTAGCCATTTCCCAATCATCGTAGTTAAAGTCCTCTAATCGACGAGTTTTACCATCGACAAATACTTTGGTTTTGAGTATTTCAATAGTCCTGTTGAGCATTAAAGCTATTGCCCATGCTGCATCATAACCGAATGGAGCATAGACATTCCAAGTATACTGCTGGTTTACTTCCCATTCCATTCGCTCCTGAAGTTCAGATATTAATTCTTGAGGAGTCTGTAAAATAATAGAGAGAAATACAGTACTTAAAACGATTCGCTTCCACAAGTTAGTGACATAACGCACAGTATCAACAGCCAGTGTTATAAATATAAACGTAATACTCCGTTGGTGAGCGACGGGCGATTGGTATTTCACCGAACGCAAGAAAAGGATGCCTACCGTATCTGATTGGCTGGAAATCGATCGCTTGATCGCTCAGAGGTGTAGTACAAACTCAAAATGGAGACATGTATTCAATTCGATTGAAATCGATATTCTATTATTGACGCAGATAAAGAAAGTCGGTAATGTACATTGTATTATAGATACAGCAACTGGATCTTACACGGGTTCCTTTGTATAATTCATTTCTCAAAAAGTTTTCGAGTTAGTGTACTGGAAACAAAACCTGCGTTTTACCTGACAACAAATCGAATTTTCTATAATGGCAACACCATATGTGGTGCTGATCATGCACAAATCGTAGAATAGAAACTATGCGGCAGGCTCTGTGTGATATCTCATATCATGTAAATGGTATGCTTAGCCTGAGTCGCTCGGCCTATCTCGAACAAAATCGCCATGCGTAGCTTTTGAAAAACGAGAGGATTCGCCGTACTATAACGGCAATTTTTGACACGAAGATATAGGGATGATGACGATGTGTAACGCCTTTCACCCACATGGTTACTCCTGTATATTTTGCTGAGTCATCTTACGGAATTTAATGCTTACGATACTGATTTGCGAAAACACTGTTTTGACAAAGGAAAGGCAAATGCATAATTTTGCCAAATAAACTGTAAAATAATTATTTTAATTACGTTAACTTCCAGCACTTTGCGTATCTTGCCGGTTTGGGTACTTACCGAACCAGAAATTGTTGGGCCATTCTTTGTGCTGAAGAATGCCCGATCAACTGTTATGCAAGTTGTAGATAAAATCGCTTCATCCATTTCTTCCACAGTACATTCAATATCATCATTGAAATCCGCCCACCATCTGGGGCCGTACCAATCGTATGTTATCCATACATAACCTGCATTCATCATTCCTTGCTTGTATGCCTGAACAATTCAAAATAACACTGAATCTCTGTAATTTCTTCCATTTATGGCAAAAAAATTGACAGGCTGACAATAACCGTAATTACTGAAGATAATGTTTTAAAAATTTAGCTAGGAACCCCGTTAAAAAGTTTTTGTATTGAAGTTATTCAACAAATAAGTACACAAATGACGAGTACTTCTTAAATGCAACCTACCTGGCAAAATATTTTTCTGGCATGGTCTGAGTACATCGACACAAAAATTATCTTCGCATCTCGTTCCTAAAACCAATATAACATTAGTGATTGAATTTTTCTACATTGCAAACTGTAACTAAATGCTTTAATACATGTTATGCAAGTTTACTTCTTTTCTTTCAAAATAACTATATATCAAAATATTTCCAGAGCGCTATACCAGTATACAGTAAATATCAAAATCAAAAGACTTGCGGAAATTGCCAGATGACCATTACTTCTTAAAAGCAAAGTAATATTAATTTTCATTTGCCCAATGTTCAAAGGTATGCCCTATTTGTTTTCAGATTACCGTGTGGTTTGCAAAATTAATTTACTACAGGGGCAAGGTATTGCTAATTACAATTGTCAGAAAAAGCAGTTTTAACTTATCTGTGGCTTCCCTTGATTAAGTCTTCTTTATTCTGAATTATTAAATTTAAATTAAATAGCTGCTAATTTTGTATTCAGGACTCTTCTTTCCTAATTATTTGATTTGGTTTCAAATGTTTGAGATTACGAAATTGTAATGCTTTTAGTTAGAGGTTAATTTGGATACATTGTTAAACATTTTGACTTTGGAACCGATGATTATCTCGTCACCTTTTAACTCACTTCACCAAATCTCAATATTTTATTCCGGAAATTTGTCGAAATACATGAACAGGCTAAAATGGACTTGGGTACGTGAAATAATGGTAGTGAAATATGCTCGCACGAGGATGCCACTACCCTCTAACTAATAAACTCCGTGCCTCTGTGCGTATTTCATCTAACGAGCAATTATTATGATTAGAACGAACGTATGGTGTGATATGAAGCGTTATGAATTAAGTGATTAATGTATTTTGCAATTTATTCATGTGTATCAGTGTGAAATAATGAAAACAACATGTCTTACCTCCACATTGGCTACTGAAACTCTTGGATCTTTAGCAATTGTTTCGGAAGTCACAAGTGTCAAATTGTTGGCTTCAATAAGTACTATGAAGTTTTCTATTGCCTGAGGAAAAATTTTAAGATTCAATTTACATGGGATACACGATAAATTGACTCCAATTATTATAATCAAACAATAAAACAATAATAAGAACTTATTAATTACTGGTAATTACGATTGATTACTCCAGATTCCAGAAAACATATTCGTAATTTTTTTTGGATTAAACTAATATATATTAACCTGTTTTGTCAAATACAAAAAAACAACACAATCCCTTTCCTTTAGTGGGAACTAAATGGTAATAAAAATATATAATTTTTCGGGAAAAACATTCATGAAACCTGAAGATATCAGTTAGTCTATGCGCTCAAATTTTTAGCAAACACATATTCCATTTTGTATTCAAGTAGATCAAGAGCAATATCTGAACCTGTATTCAAAATATTCCAAATGTTAAACCAAATTCTTAGACCTTGTGACTGATAATTGAAAGAAAATGTGCACAATTGCATGTTTTTGGCACTAGTCACACGATTATGATTGGTATGCTTCATTTTCAAATTTTTAATAAAATTTGTAATCCCATAAAACTAGTGCTGTAATTTTTTGAATGGGGAGTAGTTGATTTCATGTATTTTTAAACAAAAGAAAATTTCTTACGAGGGAAAACAGTTCATGATTTTGATGAATCGTAGCTACCCTTTTCCAACCGAAGTGCTGCAACATACGAATAACTATAGGATTGAACGACACTTCGGGGGTAATTGTCCGGTAAAAGTAAGGGTACTTGTCTCGATTAGAAAGTGCTGGTGACCCGGCAGAATAAGAAAACTGGGAAAGAAATTAAACAAGATGCAAAGAAAACCGATAAGATGTAAGTTCGTCGCTGGAAGTGGTTAAGGGGGTACTACATCCCTGTGGTAAATTTGTGACTATTTTTGCATTTTTCTCAAAAAATAATAACACATTGGTAACAAAAGTTATGTAGATTATTGGGGCAAGAATCCCAATTACTACACTGAAATTTCAGTGACTCAAGACAAGTGGTTCAGTATATATGATCGGAAATGAGGTACATCCCATCGGTACCTTATTTCTTATCATAAATAACGAACCAATTGTCTTGAATCACTGAAATTCCAGTGTAGTAATTGGATTCCTTGCCCCTATAATATACATAACTTTTGTTACCACTGTGTTATTAGTTTTGAGAAAATGCAAAATAGACACAAATTTATCGAGGGGTGTAGTACCCCTAAACCACATTATTGTCGAAATTCAACTTGTAAACGCTTTATCACTGATAGGTGTACTTATGAGTAATGGATAATGCGGGCGGTGTGTGTATGTGAGGTGTGTTCGGGTGGGGGAGTAGGTGTGTGGGGATGCTTTTGAAAGGATAGGGTGGAGATATCGATACAGGGCGTTAAGGTTGTTGTGTGTGCTGGGGTGTGGGGGTGAGTTGGGCAGATTATATGTGATCAGGAACTGAAACATCTCCAACACACATGAATGTTGTTATTGAGTTGTACGTGGTAGGAAATGAAGAATCACAGACACCAACATCCACTCCCATGAACACATTTATACACGCCTATTGCATCTACCCAACCCCGCGTGCACATCCAAACAAACAGGTAAGGGTTTTACCGTGATCAGATTCCAATAATGCGAAGTTTCTGCGACGGGTTGTACATCACTGGAACAAGCTGGACCCAACAACATTAATTTAGTAGGTTTGTGGAATAGATGTTCGATAAAGTAACGAGTTCCAAGACCGGCATAACACTGAAAGAGAAACAAATAATCGGCCTTTTTAAATTCCTGATTTTAGTTTTCGATTTAAGTCTTTACCTTTTAGTTTCTTAACACTGAATATGCAAAACGATTGATAAATATGCAAATGTGGTAATAATTTTATGAATATTAAAATTAACGTTTACAACTTAAAGCCAAATTTATCTTCGAAGGAAAAGTCGCCCCTTTAAAAACAACAAGTACAAAGAAAAGTGATGTAATCAGTTATTGCCAATAATTTCATTGAAAATAATAACAAAATAGCATGAATCAATGAATCATTATTTAATCTTTGAGAATCACCCTTTAAACAATAAAAAACAAAAGAAAAGAAACACATTGCGTGTATCACCGCTTGAGAACAGAATGACCGATTGAGCTCAAATAAAAAGTAAATAATAGCTTTATTTATACAGTACAAATTTACAAAGAAGATAGACACAGTTGGCTAGCCTAGAAGCCTGCTAGCATTTTCGTCTTCACTTTCCCAAGAAAGGTCCTCTATTGAAAAAAAAAGAGCTTTTGTTGAACATTTGTTGAACAAAGACACTAAGGGTAGGTATCAACAATAAATCTACACTCTGATCTTTTGTTAGGAAATTTCTGAAAAGTAACATGGGATGAAAATGCACTTTCATGATTTTTCCACTTTTACCAAAGGAATGGTATAGCATTTCCGTACATTTTAATATGCGACCTTTATTGCAATGCTAAGAGTTATGGAGATACGTGTCAGATCTTCGTAGTATTATCATAAACCTAAAATATATCGTAATTTGTGTTATATTACAATGTTACCTGAAGTCATGCAATTTAGTATTCCCTTTACAGTTTTCATCAGTAATCTTCTTACATATTGACGTAATCGAACAAAAAACAACAACGTACCAGCAAGTGTACAGTCTAGCCGGTTAAACAGTAGACTTCGGTTATATATATAAATGCGCTTTTATAAATGCGCACGTGACCAGATGGCCAGCGCCATATTTGCATTACATCACTGTCAATCACTGAAATGACGACCATTGAGGGAGTGGCTACAGTTGTGACCTTGTTTCGTGGCTAGCACTGGCAAAGAACATTGGCTGGAGGTTCGATGCTATAAATTTGCAAGGATAAATCATGGATATCGAAGGGTCATGATTATTGCACAGCCCCCCTCCCCCATGTACAAACATAACTAATTTTTATTTATTTTTTATTTATTTATTTATTTATTTATTTATTTATTTATTTATTTAGGCCTATTATTACTTATGTACTTAGGCGACGAAAAAAGAAAACCCTGTTCTACGGGCCCAACAGACCCAGATTTTGAACAAATTGAAAAATAATTTTATTCGGTACAAATAAATGTTTTTTTATTTTCTCAAATTGCAAATTATTTACAGATTTTGGTGATTTTTTGGGTTATTTCAACAACAAAAACCCGACCGACCGACCCTACTTGAAAGGTCCGTCCGCCCGTAGAACAGAGTTTCTTTTTTTCTTAGCCTTGTTCCCCCTTTCGGCTAGGCAAAACCCACCCTCCCCCCTTTTACACTCATAAATTAATTGTTTTTTTGCTAAGTTTCCCCTTCCGTGTAAAGTAAAACTTTATAAGCCGTTTGAACCAAACTGAACAAAATTGACGTATACAATTACAATATATAATACCATGACAATAATGTGTATGACGACCATACTAGAAGAATGAACCATGCATAACATACGTGATTGTACGTCAAATTGTCATATAACGTATGAGCGTGATGTATAGTACACGAGTCTTCCTCAACATCTTCCAGCCGGGATGATTAGATCATGTACAGTCAGCTACGTATTTATACTCTAAATTGTACGTCAAATGGTGTACAGATTACCGATTTAGCATGGGGGACACAAAAAGGTGCTTAAAAACACATTTTGAATTTGTTTGTTTTGTCCAAAGTTGGGGATGAGGAGGTCGGGCGGGGACATCTAGCCGAAAAGAGTTAAAGTTATAGTTTCGTCAATTTACGTTAAAATTAGAGTTAAAATTAGGGTTCAGTGGCGGCACTACGGGGGGGGGAGTGGAAATACTTATCTTGACTCCCAAATAAATAAATCCATGACCCATTCCTCCCGAAGAAAATGACAGCCCCCTAAGTTCCTTATCATCACGTGCAAAAATTATCAAATAACATCATCGGCAGCTACTCAGTTCTGACCTTAATGCCAGTAAGAATCACATTTCGTCATCACTATGGCCAATTGCCACGCCCATTTTGCACGGAAATACTGAAATACAAGTTTTTAAATCAGCTATATCTAGCTTTTTCGTCATTAATTTTTTTTGTCCGTAATGGAAAATCTAAATAAAGAGTGTATGTTTCGCTCAAATTATTTTGCCCTTTGCAATCAATGCCACTACTTTGCAAAAATAATTTTCCTTGTAACCTGTCATTTTCGCCTATACTTTTGCGTGTGGAATTTGTGTACATCCGGGTACCTTACATCGTTGAACACGGTATGGCGAGTTGTAGATGTCACGTGCGCATTTATAAAAGCGCATTTATATATATACCCGAAGTCCACTGTTAAAGGATGTCTCCGACAATCACAACATTATGCCGTATGTAAAATAAGTATTTATCAACCACGAATCACATGGTTTTATTTGAAACAAACTCATAGTGACCATAAAAAGCAATAAAAACATCCGTCTCTCAACACGCGATATTCAAAATTCCCGGGCGCCGAAATTGTCGAGTGCAATGACATCCCAGTAATACAATGAAGGCTGACGAAAATTGAGCACAAATAACCATTACGTCATTGCACTTAGACAATTTCGGCTCGGGAAATTTGAATAGCGAGTGTTGAGAGCCAACTGTTTTTATTCGTTTTTATGTTCAATATGAGTTTGTTTTAAATAAAGCCATGTGATTCATGCTTGATAATTATTTTTCTAACATATAGCCTAAGGCATAATGTTATGATTGCCGGAGACTAAATGAATGAGTGAGCCATGCATAACAATAACCAGCGAGTGAATAGCGTCACTGCCGGAGACTCCCTTTAACCGTTTAGTATGAGTCTATTCATGTAGGTAGTATATAGGCATAATTCTTTAGAACTTACCTGAGAATCGTACCAGACCATTTTTAATTCATATCCAGGTAAAATATCTTCTCTTTTGTTGACGTGATCTAAACCCATCTCTACGCCAGGGAGAATACCACTGCCATCCCAAAGTCCTCCAAAGGAAAATATGCCACCAAGGTACAATGGAATTCTACTCTGGTCATGACTTGTTGAGTTTTTCAATGCGGTCTCCGTGAATGCGATACTGGAAGTGTTTAAAGGCGATGCAGAAGTTACGCCATCTAAGTTTTGAGCAAAGACCTTTGTCAGCAGGCATATCCCTTCAAATACAATGATGGTTAGAGCTATGTTTTTAATTCTAAACATTGTTCCTTGCTTAGATCAGGGATGTGAAAGTAGACAGATGCGCTCGAGACATACACTCTAACTGCAACTGCCACTGAGCCGAGAATATGCCTAGCAAAAAGGTGCTTTTGTCAGTTTGTGCTGTAGTCTTTCCTAATCTGCTGAGAATTAATTTAAGCTAATAGCATTTTAAGGTATTGTTGTTTAAATTAGGGCGGGCAACTGTAAGTGATTAATTTACGGTTTAATATCAAATAGCTTGCTGGCTAAATTATGCAGATTCTCAAGGACAAGATATTATTTGTTTGGCAACGTATTCTAGTCCCGAGTAGCGAATATCTGATGAGATATTGTAAAAGTAATTGATAAGAAATTGCTACGCTTCTACGACGAAGGCAATTATAAAACACATACTCATGTTATCACTTTAATAATAAAGTACAACTCCATATTGATTTTTTCCCAACTAAACAATGTCTTCATTGCGTTGTATTAGCCCATCGGGTAAATTCGATGACTTTATTAAAACCTACTCATGTCCCAAAGATATTTTTGTAGAAGTGGCGAAACTAATCGCTAATGAAACAAAAACAAATTCAAGAATATATGAAAGATATTCTGCGCCAAAAAAGTATCCTTACACTTTACACTTTAAGGATCTAATCCTGCACATTGTGAACACCACATTGAATCCAATGTGACCTCAAGAAGTAAAGTTACAAGCAATTGAATAGACGAAGGTCCAGTTTTAAAAGTGACAAACTGGCCTGTACAAGGTGTAAAAAAAAGCGCAACAAAGAAACAACACAGTTTCTTCAATGAAGCTTTATTTAAAGCAGTTTTATTTCAGTTATTACTTCTCTGTACTTTTTATAACTTTCATTTTATTTGTCAGCTCTTTTGTTCCAGTTTTCTTTTGTTCCTTTTGTTTTAAATTAAAGGCATGTACAAATTAGCCATTCACCACTCTCAAACCAGATGTCTAGTCCGTGAAGTTTTGAATAGGCCAGTTTGTCACTTTTAAAACTGGACCTTCGTCTTGTAACTTTGCTTCTTGATGTCACATTGCACGAGGTGTCATAATGTACCGGATTAGTGCATCTATTAAAAAAAATTACCCCAATATGGTGCAGTTTTGAAATTGTGATTATTTTTCTAAGTGTAAGGATTCTTTTTTGGCGCAGTATATATGAACGTCTCGTTGGGGTAGTTGTTTAATACTTTGTAAAGACGAAAGTAGAATTTTCACATAAGCTGAAAATATGGTCAAAAGACAAAGAAACCAAAAACAATAAGTCAATGTGAGAATAACTGAAATATGGTCTCAATATTAAAAATCATAAGCAATCATATAACCATGACAACTGAAAAGCACTATGTTATATAATCATGACACCACTTTCAATACCAAATTTATCCTGGATTGTTTATAATGTGTCATTAATCATCTGCTTAGAAGGATATCGATATACGGTATATACATTTCCGATACGGCTGGTGCTTTAGGTAACAAAAAGGATATGTCAAATGAGTTCAATGAGTTTTTCACTTCTATAGGTAATGAACTTGGGAGTTAATTTAATAATAACAATGATAATTATGTATGCACTTGTAATACTGTATGTTCTCATCAAATCATAGTGTAAACAAATTTAGTTTTAGAGCAATATCTAATGAATTTGTTCTTAAACAAATAAGTAAAATGCAAAATTGTAAATCATCAGGATTAGATCCATTCAATGTAAGGTTATTAAAGTTGGCTGCGCCTTTCATCTCAAAATTCCTTGTTCATATTTGAAACCTATCTTTGAATGGGTCTACTTTTCCTACATGAAAGAAGGCTAAAGTAACTCCAATATTTAAATCGGGTGATAAAACTAATGTTAGTAACTACAGACCTATCTCTGTATTAAAAATTGTATTAAAGATCATTGAAAGAGCTGTTCATGATCAATTATATGAATATATGAGTAATGTAGGACTATTATCAAATGCTCAATCGGGATTTCGTCCGAATCATTCCACAACAACAACCCTTATAGATGTTCAAGATTACATTTTAAAGAATATGGATACAGGTTATGCTACAGGCGTTTTATTTATAGACTTAAAGAAAGCATTTGATACTGTAAATCATGATATTCTGATTAGGAAACTTGGGGTATGTGGGGATGAATTATTATGGTTTAAATCATACTTAAACAACAGAGAACAAACTGTTAATGTTAACTCAACTTTTTCTGACTTTTCTGGCCAATTGATATTGGTATTCCTGAGGGCTCAATTTTAGGTCCTTTACTGTTTATAATTTTTGTTAACTGTTTACCTAATGCTGTGTCTGAATGTAAAACTGTAATGTATGCAGACGATACCTCTTTAATGTGTAAAGCTAAAAATGAATCTGATCTTAAAATTCAAATGGAGTCATGTCTAAGTACGGGAGCTGAATGGTTCAAAGTAAAGAAACTCACTTTAAATGTTGAAAAGACTAAGTTTATGATCTTTGGTACAAACAAAATGCTTGAAAAGCTCAACAATGTACATTTAATGTATTACAACAATGATATTGAAAGAGTAGATGAGTTTAAATATCAAGGTGTGAAATTTGATAGCAAGCTGTCTTGGTCAGCTCATGTCGATAATGTTAGTAAAACTATTTCCAAAAGAACTGGCATAATAAAACGTACAAAATATTTCCTTCCATACAAAACCACTGTAATGTTATCCAATGCTCTTGTTATTCCCCACTTTGATTATGGAAGCATGGTCTGGTCAAATTTTAGTGTAGAGTACCATAATAGGCTTCAGGTATATTTCTCTCAGCAGATATAAGGACACCAACTAATGATTTAAAGACCCATTCAGTGATCCCAGCGCAAGTGTGAAGAAATTATATTTATTTATAAATTGCTTAAAAGTGAAGGATAAGTCATTCAAATTGTCATTTGGTATTTTGGAAATGACAAATTTGGTAAAAAATGAAGAAAATAGCAGTATTGACGAAGTTGAAGCCCCATTCAAATACATGCAGCTAATTTAGATACTGTCAGTATTTAAATTACAGATTCGTGTAAAATGTCTTATTTTGTCTTAAATTACACGGCTTTCGGCTGAACCACTCGCAGGCTATGTTAGCACATCTATAACAATGACAAAGGTACCAAAATCTGAATTTTGATGATTTTTACGATCGTCCGGATGAGCAAATCACTGAATGGGCCTTTAATGAATACATTGCAATGGGTTAAACTTGATCAAAGATGGCATAATACTCTATTAATTACTGTTTTCAAATGTTTAAAGAATGAATATCCATCATACTTATCTTCTCAATTTGATTTTTTTCATGATAATCATAATCATATAACTAGAAATCATACTTCTAATACATTGATTGTACCAAAATTTAAATCAAATTCAGGTCAACGTACTTTTCATGCCAGGGCCCCTATAATATACATAACTTTTGTTACCAGTGTGTTATTATGTTTTGAGAAAAATGCAAAAATAGTCACAAATATATCAAGGGGTGTAGTACCACCTTAAAGGTATTGCTGTATCCAAATTAGAGATTTACTATAAACCGTAAGAAGTATCTCTATTTAATGAAGAATAAGATTGTTCAAATCGTTTGCCGGCTGAGCAGGAAAACCCAATCAGATTTTTAAAGTCATTTCAGACTATAGTATTTATTATTTGAATGTTTAATTGACGCTTATGAAATTAAATAAAATTAATCTGCATCTCTCTATCAAACTGGTTTTATTTAAAATTGTAAAGTGCTACACAAATATGATACAACAAGTATTCAAAACAAAATACCGTATATGGAAACAATAACAGGAATGTCTCTTGTAAAACCAAACCAACATTGGAAATTGAAGCACAGACATGATAGATTACCTGAGAGATGAGATCACTTTACATGTATTTCCATCAAAAAACATCAAATAAACAAAATTTAATTATGATGGAGGAGATGCATTAAAAGCCTGTGGAAACATGCATCTTCTATAGCAATACATCAGATACCACGGAGTGAACAATTATAATAAACAACAAGGAGACAAGGTTATCTATATATAAAGGTAGGCAGCTTGGCGAAATTGTAAGGCTAAAAACTTTTACAGTCCACATTATTTCGGGAAACAATTTGTTATGCGAAGAAAAGGTTTGCATGTCAGTGTTCAAAGAGTGACAGTCCTTTATTTGTCAACAATAGAGTGTTTGTTTACTAAATTAGTTTAAGTGTTTAATGAATTTGTGTTGTAGGACCATTGAAACAATATCCAATTTAACAATTCTGATCAGGGTTGCCAAACCCGCAATTTGGAGATTTTTCCGCGACTTTCGACAATTTACTGTCCCATAGAAACACATGTCTAAGAAAAAAATGGTTGACTTTTCAGCATCAGGTGCAAGGTAATGGTAAGCATTTGAAAATCCAACATTTATTCAACTAAGGGGCTGTGCAATAATTATGAATCCTGCTCAGTCCTGGGAGAGGGTTTGTCTGATATTGGGTCACTCATACAGGAGTAGCTCTCAGGTAATCAATATGTATTTGTTAACATTAGCTGTATTCAGTGTTCAGTGATGTCATTGCAGAATGTATGGGGTTTTGTATTATTGTGACAATTGTGTACTTCATTTACTGATACTCAACACAGTATACTTCATGATCCAATTCCCATTTCATGATGCAGTCATGTCTACAGTAGAATTCATCTCGACCTTTGCAGGACTTAACCCCATTAAAAGCTATTAAACCAAGATAACACTCATTGAAACAGCTCAACTGATTAAATCGGATCTTCTCTGGTTGTGCACAAGTGTCTGTTTTCATGTGCGATATCGCAATAAAGCTGGTATTATAGCTTCAGTTGGGTAACCGATTATAAAGGAAACGAAAGGAAACAATGGTATGTGTACCTTTGTTCACGAAATGAGACAATGGTCTGCTTTTTGTAAACCAGCATTCTTGAAAATGAGCAACATAATGATTGTTGACTTAACACGGTTTGGAAATAATTTCTTCATATTTTTGGTGTTATCTGTGGTTTACATATCCTTCCTAAAACACAAAAGTGCGACCCTCTCCAAACACCTAAATTAGCTAAAAATTTAGGACATGTTACAAAACTATATTGTCTAGAATTTTAGAAGAGTACTTTTAATATTGGCCGGTTATTAACTAGGCAATGTACTATTACCTATAACATTAACTAAAACACCAAAGTACGAATATTTCCAAAGATCTAAATTAGCTAAAAATTTAGGACATGTTAAAAACTATATTTTCTAGAACTTTAGAAGAGTACTTTTAATATTGGCCGGTTATTTTTCACACAGCGACGTTAACTAGTCATATCCCCATACTTTTAACGTAGGGCTATTTGTAGAGGTCACGCGTCAATGGGAAAGAGCACTGTGTATTGTGTATAGGAAAACGGACAGTAACTGCAGTATGTAGCAAAGTTCCTACAGGGGCCATTTTTAAGGTTTAGTCCTACAAAGGGTGGGTGGTAAAAATATTTCCAGTAAACTTCCAACCATCAAACTCAAACTATATGCATTCACGAACCGCGAAAGACGGGTGATCTACAAGATACATGATGTGTGTAATTTTACATTAAAATATTCCACGGCCAACATTCAAAACGCCATATCGCACGCCACTGTTACACTCTTCAAAATGAAACAAAACACTGAAATTCATTGTAACTGTCCCACAAAATTGTAAATATATTTTGATTGTTCTGACACTGCAGTTCAAATTGCGCTGCATCATATGAAATTGCACCAGAAAAAAACCAGTGACCGCGAAAGACGGTGACCGTGAACGAAGACGGATGACATTATGTATTATGTACATAATTCATAAATTAATACCAATATCACAAATGAAAGAATTGTATAAGCAAAAAATTTGTTATCTTTTTATTCAGTGATATTTTTAATAAAGCTTGATATTTTGGCAATTGGAACTTTATTAGTGTCAGGTGAAGTATAAATGCTCATTAGAGTAATTATGTTTCCGGTACAGCTCGGTAATTTGAGGTATCCGAATAAGAACGTTACTATGTTGTGTTTTTTAATACCAGTGATAAGAGCAGACACAGACAACGTTCATCAACGTTCATAAGAACAGGTTCTCTCTTTTTTATTCTTTTTATTCGTAATGCATCTCTACAATGAATAAATACCAACAGAAACAGCTATTCCTAAAAACAACAGTGAATTTGATTAAAGTGGACAATACGAATTTTACTCTGAACGTGCGTCAAATAACGATAAAAATTGTAACAACTAATAGTTATACACCAAAAACATTAATTTTGCTTAGTAAGACGGGTTTTTACCGAGTTAATGACATTGAAATTATAAACGATTCTGATACTAATAAACAACAGTTACACCTTGGTGCACAAGTTTGCATGAAATACTTGACGAATTTAGTTACGACTCGTAAGTACTATATTTTTAACGGTTAGAGTCTGTGTTTATAAAATTAATCAAAAAAATAACGATTGATATTTCTTTCTTGTTTTAGTTTACTTCTTTGCTTAATTAAATTTCTTATCTTATTATTCATTTTAATGATTTGTGTACACATGGTATGTACGAATAATATAAAATATGTAACAAGCAAAAAATGGTGAGTGTGATAAAAGTAAAGTCATGAAAATTGAAAAGGGAGGAGACTGGAGTCAAAAAAATGGAGAAGACCTGGGTAGTGTAGCTCAGTTCAAAAACTTTGGTATTTAAATGACATGAAGGATGCGCCCAATCCTAAATATTATGAAGCAGGGACAACTCCAGTGGTTCGGACACGTAGTGAGATGGAATAATAGCCTTTCAAATACTATTCTTCAAGGTGGTCTTCACAGAGTGGACAGGGATGAAGTTGGAACAGCTAGCGCGAATATAGTGAGAAACATCCCACCGTCGCAGTGTCATCGCCCCGATATCTTCATGGCAGAAATCGCCATGATAGGTTGAATCCACCGCCACGCATGGCCATTTTGTATCGACCTGTTTAATAGTTTTGAGTCGCATAATGGGCCGAAGGACATCTGACTAAGGCTACTGACAATAGCCCCGATTAGCTCGGTGACTGACCTTGCTGTGTGTCGAGTCGAGCATGGTACGCCATAGGTCATATGCTTTTAGATTACCTCCACGATTGGCCTATATAATGCGCTATATAATTCGGCACAAATAAATCAGAATTATTGTCAGTTTTTGACTCAAGACGCAAGCTACTCCCTCAAGACGCAAGCTAACGACTATCATATCTGTTCAAAATATATATTCTAGTGCAAGGAACCAAGGAAGCAAGATTTTCCTCTCATATCAAACTCGTGCATAGCAAATTCACGTGTATCCATCCCGGGGTTTTATTTTAGTATCTCTGCTGACAAAGTATTAAATTACTAGCCAGGCGATGTCGGTGTGCGTCACGTCCTTTATCATATGGGTGTCTATCTCGCTACGAGAGTCGTGTTCCGTTCAAAAATGTCAGTATGATAACAGTCGATGTCTGGGCTATCGAAACTAAATTGGACATGGACAACTATGCGAACAGCTGAAGACCAGGAGAAGTAGATCATGTGTATAATCATTGTCATCACGTCGCCTCATCGCCCAGCTACGGGACATATTGAGAACGATGTGCGTCGCGTCGGGAGAACCTCAGGACCACTCGTTTTTACTACTTTCCTCAAAACATGTTGTATTTGTATACTTCAATTTATGTGCATTTTTAATCACAGGAAGTAAATACTGAACCTTCGACAATTTTTTGATTTGAAGTTTGTACCAGGTGAAACACGAATAAACAAACGGTTTGTCATTTACAGTCATAAAACCCTACAATTATCAAACCACGTTTGTTTCAGAAATCCTAGCCACTTGGTTGACGATACCATGTTCCTCGTTGTCCGTGTTGCCGATATCTTCATCTGCGGAGATGGAAGAACGGCATCCACATACCATACTACAACACCATATGCCACATCCGCCATTGTGTATCGCTTCCTTCTCTGATTTCACTGAGGATTTATAAGCTCCCAGTTTATTCTCCAACTATTAAAGATAAGTGAATTTAAAAGGTAACAAGATTAACGCTTTATTATTATTATTACTACGTATTATTATTATTATTATTATTATTATTATTATTATTATTATTATTATTATTATTATTATTATTATTATTATTATCCTGGTTGGTGGGTGGTTCGATGTTTCATTATGGTGTTACCTTAATACAATGAGACCTATTAACAAGACAATTTGTTTAATTGGATGTACGAGACTCGTCATTAGGTGTGAGATTTGTCCTGAAAATGAGGGCGTTCTATTAATAGGATTTGTTTTTATAATACATAGAGAACATACCTCACTAATTTTGTCACGCAGTTTTTTATTATCATCATCAAAGGATTGATCAATACTTCGCACTCCGTTATTTGGAATACTGGGCGTCATGCTATTTCCGCTCACCACCGTGCTTACAGTTGGTTCTCCAGCTGGAAACTTATACACTGAAACCACCTGACAATTTGAGCAAATTAATATATGACATTTTTTTGCCGAAATTAATTTCACCGCAAAGAAATTCAGTATTTCGCCGCGGCAAAATGTTATTCAATGAAATGGAACAAGGCTTGTTTTCTAACCAATGAGAAGACGTCATTTATGGCGCGCTGAAACTTCAAATGCAAATTCATGAATTACTCTTATTTCAATTCAATATACCACTGATTGGTCATCCATTGATAATGTTTGAAATAGAGCATTACATTGTGGGATTACCATAAATGATGTTTTTTCAAATTATCCCAAATTTCATTTTTTTTTTTTGGTTTACGTCAAACCATACATTGACAATGATGAGAATATTTTTTAAATTCTCAACATATAGGCTATATATAAATTACAGCCAGTGATTAATTTCACTAAACATTCAGAATTTGACGTAAGATCTAGTGTAGGGCAATATATTCAAAAATAGTGTAAACCCTTCGCTTTGGTTAATTTATCCTACATGTATTACATCACTGTTTGGCGAATCAAAATATAAACACGCCATAATAGTAGTTATAGTACCTTAGGAACGAAGAGAACAGCGAGAGTGAGTGTTGCGCAGAAAATGATGATGCATGATGTAAAGATATAGAGCGCCGCCGTGTCATTACTTATCAGGAAGCTAACGGAAACTCCCACGATACAAAGCACTACGGTGTTATAAACACAAATTCCAATTAATTTGCTGTCGTTGAGGGCAGAAATTGTTACCTTAAAAATGAAACAAATCACACAAATCAAATTTAGGAAAGAAAGACCTGCTTATACAGGGTGTAACAATAAGATTTGTACAATTTTGAAAATAGAATGACACAAGTATGCCGCCTATTATTTGGTTTGATATTTATATGTCTATCAAGATCATTTCTTTAGCCACCAGATACGCTTTGTTGCAATAAAATCGTAGGTATACAAGTGAAGATATGGCCAACTATGTAGCCTAGTCTTAAAACCGCTTGGGCCACTTTGGTCACTTTTGTGTTACAAAAGTGACCGAATAGAGTTGAACCACGGACCAGTTGGACGGTGCTCTTATGATAGGTCGATTTAAACAATGGGGTATTCGAAGTGGTAGAAATGATTACATAATATAATATCTCCTTAAGTTTTTGAAAGTAACAACTAAGCACTGACATAACAACCTCATTTACTAGAAATCGTGGCTGCAGCTCAACACCTTCAACGCCAATTCACGTTGGAAAACCGTATTTTTATGGTTGTGACATGGAGCACATGGAGTCAAGCAGAAACCATAAGATTGTTTATAGATCATTTTCCAAACTCACGTCTTCCATCAACGCATACAATTACATATTTATAACTATGAGAAATATGTAAAATTTGTTGACAGAAATGCTGGCAATAGTGGTCGCCCCGGTACAGCTAGAAGCCCAGCTGAACTTAATTTCAATGTTTTTTATTGTTTTGTACTTATGGGTGCAAAAACTGTTCTCAGTTTTACCAATGATATCTCAGGGATATGAGAAATTTATAAGATAATTTGAAAGAAATTTCATGACTTTCTTTTATAGATTTTAAAGAAATATCATATTATTATTAAGTTCATGTTAATTATATGAAGAAACACCACTTATAATTCTTTTGTGTCAGTTCAATGCACGAAAAGCACAATCTACGCGGTTCAAACTTGATATACGCAAACATGGCAAAAGTGGCCCAACACGTTTTCTGGACGATTTAATTAATCGAACATAACTTTTGAATCCAAGCTAGTAAAGAAACCAACTAAACGTCTTCTTTTAGCCAAGATATTACTGATTCTAATGCATATAACATTTGTGCCGTAACTCTTTTAGTTTTTTCCTGAGAAGTCAAAATGCAATTGTACAAATTTTATTGTTACACCCTGTATGTTTATTTTAGGTACAGAATGACACTATTAGTGTTTTAAAAACCGTAAACTCAAACAGTTTTTAAATGTATAATTGTTATTCATTGATGATCAAGGAAACGTACATTTGCGTATGGTAGGGCTGTGTGGGGGATTCCAATGTTGATGCTTTTAGAAGGTGGGATTTCCCACTTTTTCTTCTTTGGACAGAGTTTAACATTTAGTGATCAGAAAAGTGGATATGACAGTGTGTCCCCTTAACCGTAGGCCTATACGCATGAGGGACACGTGTTTTTATTTCATACCCGGCTTACTTACTTTACAATTACATTTAAAACATATTATAATACCATTACCTTCCTTGTTTCCCAAGCCAAAAAGGTACCAAATATGAGTAACAGTCCTTTGTAGCCGTAGAGAGCTACTAACCAGTAGATCATCTTATTCGAAGTGCATTGTTCAATGTATGGTATAATTTGCTGATTCAAGATTTCCGTTTCCTGAAAAATGTCGATTTTATTGAAACAACTTTACACTAATTGCATTATTTATACCATTTGATCAACGAGATAAATGAAAGTGAAACCGGTGATTGTTATTCATTCAAAACTCTTCAGAAATATCCATGTTAATGCTTGTTATTTGAATAACATTTGCAAATCATGTATAATGCCCGAGAATAAAATATGAGAGTCATTCTACAACTGGCCTCAAAATGATAATATCGTTCATTTTACTGCAGTGATAGCGCCATCTGTTGTTATTAAGTTTATGCCGTATATAAAACTATATTTTCAGACCATAGAATATGAAAACATGTAATTTGATAAGTAAATTCCTGAATGGGATATGCGGAAGGTTGGGGAGGTATCGGGCGTAAAAAACGCTCAATATAAGTATGAATTTGAGATTATATTCTGATCTACTGGACTTGCGTTTTATGAGTGGCAATATTTTACAACCTATCGGATGCATCATCAAGCCAACTGATGTTAAAGCGGCAAAGGTTAACCTGTGAAGCGGATGTTGTGTCACAGGTCGAAGATGAGCCAAACCTCTGAGGACTCTTCTTGAATTTGTGCGCTTATTTTTAAAAGCGTGTTAGTTCACGGGAGTTAAATGCAACAAGGGGTGGTACAACCTCCCTGTATGAATAGGGTTAATGATGGCAATTCTAATGTCTACTTTGGCTTTACACAAAATACCTTATTATTATATTATTATTTTAATTGTTGCCAAGCTTCCGCGTCAATTAAAATTACGAAAATTACCATCTCGTTATTTCTTGAAATGATTTAGTCTTTTCGTGAGAAAAGCCAGGATGACTTTATCCTTCTAGACTTTGCCAAAAGCCTAATATGGTCTCCCATAGGTTTATTCTACACAAGGCTAAATACTATGACTATGGCATAAAGGATCACTTATGCAGGAAAACCAAGTTATTTACGGTTACAAATTCCACGTACATTTGATTTTCAGCGGAATATCAAAGGAAATTAAAGTCCATATCCTTACAAATAATTTCCAAAAATTGAAATGAAAATAATATGTACTGTAGAATGGGCCGTAACGTAACACCCCCTCTCTCGCCTGGTATTAAAAGTGGTGGGCAACTATTGTTTATATGAGCGCAAATGATGGATGAACGATTAGTTTAAGTCATTTTGTGCGTAAAGAAAAGCCGACTGAAACAAGCATAAGCCAATCACTGTATAATAATGCTCAAGTGAATCCTTAGCCCTTGGTAATTAAAATAAGTTTGTATTTTTCTCCTGGAATTTAAAGGTCCTTATACCGAGGCTCACCCCCATCAAAAAGTCCATATTTCTCATAACCCCAGTGAAATATTATGCCTGTGATAAAGTGTATGGGCCACTATGTTCATGATGATACACATTTTTGTTTCTAGAATCCAAATTGAAATTGCAATTGGAATACAATTTGTTTTCACGGCCCTTAAAGATGACTGATCCCCTTTCAAAATTTAGATCCGCCCTTGATTTCTATGTAATCGCCACCTACTCTTTCATATAAATCAATCGCTTCAATGTGTAAGGGATCAATCAGCTGCCATAATGTCAATACTGACACATCGATGCAAAAGAATACAAACACCATGATGAACAGATGATTGTCAGTAATGACCTGAAATGGATAACAATCATAGATGATTAACAATATTAGATGAATAACAATCTTAGGTGAATAAAAAAGACAGGAATAGACATCAAAATAGGTATTACTCATGCTTGTTACAGTTTCCATGGTAACTTCATGGTATCTTTACTTTTATGTGCACTATCACTGTTATCACTGTCCACGTTTGCTGATAATTTTATAGAAAGGTCGTCGACTACAGCAATTCCGTAAAAGTGGAGAGAAAATAAAGGTTCGTTTCTCAGTGGATTTGTTTGCTATGAAGCTTAAGTCCCATTCAGTGATCCCAACGGAAGTATACAAAAATTTAAATTGTATATAAGTCCCTTATATACAATATGTGAAGGATAAGTTGTTATACTAGTTATTAGGAATTTCTAAAATGAAAAATTTGGGCCAAAAAACAAGAAAAAAGTATTAATGACAAAGTTGAAGCCCCATTGAAATACATGTAGCTTATTTACATACTATCAGTATATGAATTACAGATTCAAGTAACTGTCTTATTTTGTCTTTCATACACGGCTTTCAGCTGAACTACTAGCAGGTTAATATGTTAACACATCTATGACAATGACAAAGGTACCAAAATCTGAATTTTGATGATTTTTACGATCGTCCGGATGAGTAAATCACTGAATGAGCCTTTAATTAAAATTTTTTAGCTGATTGCCCCTCGCAAAAGGGTGAACAGAATCCGAGATCCTTTTTGAAAAAAAAAAGAATGGTTTGGCCTAAAATGTTGTTCAGTATTATGGTGTCAGGGTTTTATGGGTCGAAGAATTCATATTTGATGTCAATATCAGGAATTCGGTCGGTTCATAATACGATGCGCCTCCAGCGTTTACTGCGGGAGAGGTCATACGAATACAAAATATCATTGTATGTTTAAATATCAATATAATGATGTTACACGCGAATGCGCAGTAAAACAGTAATTTATCATTATAGTAGACCCGTTTTCTATCTATTGATCACACGGAATCACATTCACGTGAAAATCCAATGGTGACTAGAACGGCGACGCGATGTCGACACTCTAGGTCAAACATTGTACTGGCAAGAGCAACCGCTGCCGACGCATCGTATTGTGAACCGCCAGAATTAGCCTACTTTTGACCTTCAAATCATACAACGCCGCCGATTATCAGCTCACAAAGGTCAACCTTTCAAATCTGTCGTCTTGCCTTCAGTTCTAATCAAGATGAGTTGAGTAATGGAGAGTAAAACTTGTAAATCAGGATTTGACCTATTTTTCACCTTCAAATCCAAAAAGCTCTGAAGGGTCCATTTTCACAGACGTCTTAGTACTAAGCGCATTACAAAAATTTAAATTGATTGTTTTGTCTTACCCTTCTTTTAGGAGTTTTTAGAGCAGCCACTCGATACACACGCCATGTTTTACTGAACATGGAACCAAACCCAAGTACAAAACCTGTTGAAAGTAACCATGCCCGGACCTAATGATAACAAAGATTCAGTAAGTACTGTTATACCCTGAAGATTAACATGAAGATACAGAAGAAGAAGAACATGATGGTGTTGATGACGATGATGGTAATGAATGGTGGTGGCAATGAAGACGAAAATGACGAAGATGAAGATGATGATAAAGAAGAACGGAAAATTACGAACAAAAACGAGAAGAAAAGAGGAAGATCACGAATAAAAACAAGATGAAGAAGAACAACAATAACATGAACAACTACAAAGATTCACGAGGCATTTCATTCATTAAAATATTTGTTCGTTACTAACTTGGCATGCTATTTCAAAAATGTTCATGGAGACAAGGTTACTATCGAGTCCTCCAACAATCACACTTGCATAAATCAAAATGCTTCCTACGATGATAATGTTGTTAAGGTTCGGACTTGACATCTTTACATTTCTAGAAAACAATAATAATACAAATATATAAATATCAGAGTATTGTTTCATCAACACAGGTGGATTGTTATCATCATCGTCGGGATCATCGTCATCATCATTACATCATAATAACAGCCTAAATAGTGTTATCATGGTTATAAGATCCACAAACCTTTGTGTTCTGTATTTTATGTTAAACCCAAAGAAGAAACCGGCTGTACACAAACCAATTCCAGCTAAAGCAGAAATAATAAAATATAGTCGCAAACTAAGTCCCCGAAACTCGCGGATAATTGCAGTATGATCTATTGGTACATATCCATCTGGAAAACAATTGGTTGGTGAAAACAGGAGTAGAAACAATCATGTTTTTTTACCATATGAGTTCACAGTGTCACACCATGAGTCCACAATGTGTCATTAACCATGTTAACGGGGTATAGATTTTTCATATACCACGAAGTGAAGTGATTAGCAAAATGACATTGAGCAGCAGTCGTATAAGGGATATTCTTAAACACTTGAAAATGTTTCTGCAATCTTATTGGTTCTCACAAATTAAAATTTATAATAATTTGCCATAAAATTGAAATTTTATATAATGCATTTCATATTTAAAAATATTTGGTATCAGAAGGACATTCCCATTTTATATTCAGAATGCAATTTGATGTGTCTGATGTGCTCTCATATCCCACAAATATACTGTGCAAACACTATACAATCGCTACCCGATTTGAGTTTTACCAAGTTAAACCTAAGGTTCGGAGGCTATACCATGGTAGAATTGCTCCCCGATTTGAGTCTTACCGATCTTAACCTAAATCCAGGTGCTTTATTACCTTTTTTGCGTGCCGCTCCTAGGAATGGACTTCAAAACCCTAGAATCGCTGCTAGAATTTTGTCTGGCTAATCTCAAGATTCGAAGAATATACTATGGTACTGCTGCCCATTCATAGGAATGGACTACAAATGGCTACCCGATTTCAGTTTTGCTGAGCTTTTCCTTAGTTCGGGCTGGCGAAACCCGGGTATAGCGACCGATTCTTGGGTTTTGCTCAAAATGATACATTTATGCTTCCATCCACGTGACAGGTAAGCTTATGGCAATAAACACACCGGTGAACAGATTGTGATTGTATGTCGTTACGGGCGTTATAACGAAATTGCCCATTTAAAAGCACCTGAGCATTCAAACTAAGGTCCTTAATGGAAAAGAACCACGCAAGAAGGGTAGAAGACATAATAATAAAGAAGTACCATAGGATGCGCTATAAATATTAAACAAATTAAACAAAATAGAATGAGTATTACTTTCTATTACCTTTCCATATGACGTCTGTTTTCCATTCGAATCTATCACCAGCTATTGAATACAATCCTACTTCAACTTGTTCATATCCTATTAAAAACAAAAGAAAGGTGGTAGTGGAACATAAAAGAGTGTTATACATATATACTTGAAGAAAATACGATGCAACATCAACCGGTCGTTTCAAGTTAAGAGTTTCAGTATAGGTTTTGGTTTTGGTTACGTTGTTTCGTATTGACTGACGTCATTATTGATATCTTTGCCTGTGCCATTTGTTAGAAACTTAAAACTTGTAGCAAGCAGTTATGGTATTCATTTCAGTTTTTAACATAATCATGTGAAGGAAAAATTTCTTGGTTTGAAGTTACCTGATTTAAGTATACAAAAGAAATGTTTAAATTTCACAGTGCAAAATTCACAAGCCTACCTTGCATTTGTCCGATTTTAGAATCTCCCCATAAATCTCCGCCTTTGAATATGATATTACCCTGAATATAATAAATTCAACGATAAAATTTAAACAAAGGTGCTTGAACTTTATAGTTATTTATCAATTTTATCTGTATTAATCATCTCGTACAAGTGGTTGTTGGTGATAATAATGATGATGATAAACAATGATGACGATGACGATAAGGATAATTTTGATGGTGATACCGATGATGTTGATGGTTATGATGGTGATGATAACAATAACAATGATAATATTAATAATAATAATAATAATATTAATAACAAAAGAGCGCTTAAATTTACTCACCGACATCCCTGTAAAGTCAGTTTCGTTCAACAAATCCAAAAACAATGAGGCCATTTCCCAGTCATCGTAGGTAAACTCTTCCAGTCGACGTTTTTTACCATTTGCAAATACTTTGTTTTTTAAAACTTCAGAACTTCTATTTAACATTAGAGCGATAGCCCATGCCGCATCATAACCATTGGGAGAGTATTCACTATATGAGTAGCGGCTATTTGCAGGCCACAGAAATCTCTGCCGTAGCTCTTTCTCCAATTCAGGTGGACTCTAAACATGATAATAATTATAAGAATCTTACGTTGGTTGATATAACGTAATCACAATAAATCAACACACACACACACACACACACACCCCATCATGAAACCCGTTCCACTTATATTACATGTTGTGTGTATATCTTTGCTAAAACAAACTATTAACAGTACCTCTTCAATATTAAGATTTAAGATATGCTAATACCCTTACCCCCGTAACCCCTTAACCTCATTAGCATATCGCGATGGTCTATCTTTAAGGTAGACTAGGTATTGTTGGTCGAAGCAGTCATTATCTAAATCAATATATTATTGAAAAATAACACTCTGCTTGATTTATTGTTGTTAATGAGTTATGTACGTTTTACAAACGAGCTGTTGTTTCAGCCCTCTTTACACATAACTCGAGAACCACAGGACCTATAATATTATTCCCAAGTTGAATATAAAAATATATAAAATAGTATAGCATAGATTTGTTATGTTTAAATGGTAATTAAATTGTCAATCTGGAACTAATTGCTCTGTCAAGAAAAACTTTAAATAATTATATAAATAATAACAGCTCAAGAAAAGGTTCTTTTCCACGGTTGCATATTTTTATTGTTTTGAGCTCTTTTTGTACACGACCTTGACTTTAAATAATATGAAATGGCTGTTAACACATGTAATGTACGTAATGGGATTTAATATGATGGCCATTAAGACAATTATTTAATTTTGTGCTTAAATTTTTCATTATTTAATGGGAAATCAGGTGGCTTAAATCAACTCTAAGTAAATTACGAAAACACCAGGGCAAAACAGTACTGCAAGAACGTTATCATAGGTGAGCGAGTTGGGAAAAGTTGAGTTGCTTAGGCAGAACTCTTGGATACTATAATAATAGTTAAAATTTTACAATGACGTTTTCAACAAAATAACTACGCAGACCACAATCAATAGTTCACTTCCTCTAAATGTCTGCACTTTATAAACACAGCACAAAGAAGTCCTTTACTAATGTAACCCGTCATCATGAAATCTTAACATTGTGTTGTGACGATTTGATAGACATAATTGTGTACAGTATGAACCGCGCGTTTTTCACAGCTCACTGTTTCGTTATTATAATGATTTTTTACAAACAAAACGGGTGATATTAATAGTTAAACTTTCCTTTCACCAAAATAACTGCGCAGACCACAATCAATAGTTCACTGCCTCTAATTATCTCGAATAAAACACAACACAAAAAGGTTCTTTACTTATTTGATAGACATAATCGTGTGCAGTTTGAAGAGCACATTTATCACAGCTCACTGTTTTGTTATTATAATGATTTTTACAAACAAAACAGATCATATTAATAGTTAGACTTTGCTTTGTATGTTCAATATCCTTGACTGTCTTTAATGTATTATTTTCTTCGTTGTCCGCACGTTCATTTTGTACGTGCGAAATCTTCAGACCTTGCTCCGTAAGTGGCTTGGAATAGATAAACAATGGCAAATCGCAACATCTGTTACTAAATAACGACCGCACGGTGCGTTAAGTTTCATGTCTCGTCACTGAAACTTGCCTGTTGTTTTCTCTCTCTTATACTTTTTTCTGTGTTTCTTCTTTTATACATTTTTCTTGTTTTGTTTGTTATTGTTTTTATTTTGTGTTTTCATTGTATTTAATTGTTGCATTCATTTTGTATAATAATACCTCATGACCATATTGTGCCATCGAGTTTTTCATACTTTTTTCTTTATATTGATTTGTTTATTAATTCTTTATAATGAAATATTATGTCATCAAGTATTTCATGTTAAGGTATGATTATACTCCGTTGAATCGAACTTAGGTTGACAACTTGAACACTACATGGCTTTCACTTTTTAATTTTTATATGATATATAAATACCTAGACGTGCAGCACGTGCTTCTACGTAGGACGTATTAACCAATGAAAATCATGAGGTATTATTAAATTATTAAATAAAGTATTAAATTCTTATATACTAGTACCTATTTGAAGAGCGAAAAGGTACATTTTCAAATTTAAGAAATATGAAAACTATTTGATGGGGGAAAATGCATCATAAGTTTTCGGTCATAAAAATGCCCAGAAATTTAATATACTGACGGGGACACTCTGTAACTCACCAATTGTGCAATTGTCGGGTTTTCACTAGGGCTCATATTCGACCTGTCTATAGTGAATATAGTTGCAGATAAAATAGCTTCATCCATCTCTTCTACTGTACATTCAACTTCATTGTTTTCTTCTCGCCACCAGAAGGCATCGTACCAACCATACATGATCCATACATACCCAGAGCCTGTCATGGAACTCTTGTAAGCCTGTAATAAATCGTTTTTAGGAGTTGCATTCAGAAAATCCTAAAATTTCATTCAGAAAGTCCTAAAATAATTTAATATTTATACGACGAATAATGATTGGGCAAAATGTAATATATTTTATACACATCAGCGAAGATAACTACGCACCCTCGCACATCCTGATCAATATTTTGCTTTGCATTATTAAAACTAAATTTATTTTGTTTATTTGTATTGGCTTTGGTTGTTCTTTCTAATATTTTAGGAAATAAGAATATGAATAAATGTGAGAAATGATGATTCATTGTTTTATTTCTCTGTTCTTATAACATTTTGTGTTAGTGTCCTTGTCATGCCTCATTGATTCAAAGAGAGTTTTCTGAACAGGCAAAAATCTACAAGAAAATGAACACAATGTCTATGTATGATTCTTGAACTAGTTCATAACAAAGAAAGTTTACTTCAAAGACAAGCAAATGAAATGTTAAGATATAATGAGCGTTTTGAGCGTTTCGACAGTATTTTGTGGGACATTGGAGCACATCAGAGATATCGAATTGCATTCTGAATACGACGAATGTCTTTCTGATATCAATTAAATTTTTTGAAATTTACGATATAATACAAATTTTATGACAAATTATTAAAATTTGATATTTTTCACATTTTTGATATATAACAGTCCTCGAAGTACATTTTATAATTCTAATGATATATTCTTAAAGTGTATGTAGCTGGGAGGAAAAGCCGACGATCAATTGAAAATTTTAACCGTTCATATTGAAGATATGGATTTTTTCCCCAAAAGACCTATTTTTTTTGGTGTTTTTGGAAAAAAAATCTATATCTTCAATACGAAAGGTCAAACTTTTCAATTGATCGCGGCTTTTCATCCCACCTACATACACTTTAAGTATAAATCATCAGATTTATAAAGTTTACTTCGAATACTGTTAAATATCAAAATATCAATTTTAATAATTTGCCATAAAATGTGTATTACATTGCGAATTTCAAAAAATCAAAATTATTTGATATCAGAAGGACATTCTTCGTATTCAGAATGCAATTTGATATGTCTGATGTGCTCTAATGTCCCACAATAAATACTGTCCAAACATTCATACCCCATCCCTTAAGTAGAATAAAAATTATACCGTACCTCACATATTATCAACCTGGCCATATGTTTGTACATTGACACAAAAATGATCTTGGCATCATTTAGCTGTAAAAATTGAAAACAAAATGTCAATGAATGGAAAAGGACTCTGTACTTAATCTCCTTCTAACTGACATGACACCAGTGGCGTACCGTGGCCGCCCCTTCTCCGGGGCTGAAGAAAATCCAATTTTGCCGCCCCTTCCTCAACAGCCCGAAAAGGTTGCCCCAATTTTTTTACGGTCGTTTGAAAAAGTGAAGAGCAAAAAAAAAAAGGATTTATAGGTGCTACCGCCCCAAAAGCAACACATTTTGATGTATAGTCCATTTTTTTCACATTTCCGCCCTTTTTTCTTTACTAATTCTTTTTGCCGCCCCTTCTTCTTCCGCCTCCCCTCTTTTTGCCGCCCCTTCTTCTTCCCGCCGCCCCAAGCTTTGACCCCTGGGGGCTGGCGCCCCCAAAGCCCCCCCCAAAAAAAACGCGCATGGACACTATACCTTCTGAAGGGTTCTGTTCGTATTATGTTCTAATATATTACAATAAATTACTTTACACAGAATAATTAATAATATTAAGATATCATATATAATATAAGATAATACCCCATGGTTACGAGGTCTTTAAGATATTTGGACATCCAAATTATCCACCTTTGTTTCAATAACAAAAGATCAATTTTCCGACATTCCAACAAGTTGAGTTCAGAATAAATGAGGGCTTTAAAAGTATCCCTCTATTTCTTCTAGATGTGATCAGTGTTGTGATGTGATGCAATCATGTATAATTGCAGATCATGAATGCAGCGAAGGAATCTTAAGACTTGTACATAATTATATTAAACCAAAATTATATAATTATATTTAACCAAAATTTTATGTCACACGACACAATTGTAGATAATTATGTACAATGGTTACTTTAGCTTTAAATTTACACAAGGGGAAAATCAATATCACACGTGTGGCATGCAGCATTTTATGTCACACTTGCACATAATTATTATATTAAACCAAAATTGTATGTACAGGATGATCATCACATGTTCGACCGTAATATTTTGATCGTATGAATAAAAACGTAGTGTTATTAAATATCTCACAAATACAGCAATGTTGCCCGGGGATTCTTGCAGGGTATGCGTATTTTAATACACTACAGTCGTAAAGTTGCAATTTGCAAATGTTACAATATGGCTTTAATGAGGCAAACATGAGCTATTTTAAAATTTGTTTTTCTGATGCCATTTGCTGGATTTTGAGATCACTATTTGTAAAATGCAGCATTATCTGTATATACGAGCTTATGCTTATAGCTGGAAAGAAAAAAAGCAAGGTACACCAACTTGACGTTGTTCCCCCACGTCAAGTTGGTGTACCTTGCTTTTTTCTTTCCAGTTGTTCATATATTCAAGGTATCCTCTTGTATCATTTATTGATCCTTGATGTGTTTTGTGTCCTCGTCCGTTGGATTCACCATTATCCACTTTTACATGCTTATACTTTGGTTGCTTTGGAGACATGTTTTGGGAAGTCATTTATGACGAACGATAAAAAAAAACCGGGTCTAAGATTGAGTCTTTGGAGGTACCATATTATGCACAGTTTAGCCTTCTCTGACATTACGCTATTGGTGTAAGTTGTTGATGCTTATAATACGATGCTATGTTGTCATGATACTAATGGTTGCTCAAGCAATTAATATGGTACTGATAACAAGGATGTCTAATAATAAACCTAATTTGACAAGAATAAAGCCAAATTTTCATGCAAATTGCAACAGAAAACACATGATCACTCAGATAATTATACTCATTAGAAATGCTCATTTACATGACAAAACCTGCACTCATGCAATTACCCGTTCATTACAATGAGCCAAGGCTGGTTATACAATTACCGCGATCCGTTTGTCATGATTACGGCGTAATAGACAGAAATATGTAAATTTAAAAAGAAATAATACTTTCTAATTATTCTTGCATAGACGACATAAAGTCAGATAATTTTATGGCAAATTATTAAAAATATCAATATTTGCCATAAACTTTGCCATATCAGAAGGACATTCCTAGTATTCAGAATGCAATTTGATGTGTCTGATATGCTTATATGTCCAACAAAAATAATGTGCAATTTTAATTCACTTCAACAGGAAATGTATTGATGTTGAAAGAGATGGACAGTTTCTTGGTTCAGGAGAGTACTCTCAATTGGCAAAGATGCAGAAAGCAAGAAAGTCTCTCAAGCAACTCAAAAAATCTGATTTACAGCGCGACAAGCATCATTTAAAACACAGTTTTAAAAGGGATGTTAAAAGGCATATCTATATATATCTATATCTATAAGTGCCTCTTTAATAATATAGATATCATAAAAATGCATCATCATCCAAAGGTGGATAAAATCCCTTAATTTACATAATATATTAAATTAAAAAACTGAAAATTATGCAATTTTCCTGGCAACACTGCTCCCACGTTTGAAAACTACCAACACTTTTTTTTCATGATATTACTAGACCAACATCTTATCTACCTACCCTGAACAGATAATTGTGAGAAAAGTGTTACTTTGGGGATTACATCAAAAAAACACCCCTATTTTACATAATGGTTTCACCCACTTCTGAAAATGATTTGTTTGTGTTTACATGATTTTTATAGAGAGGAAGGATGTCTTATTCACTGTATAAAAGAAGGGTACTGAACATGATTTCCTTCATCCTGAAATCTGACCTGATATTTGTACATTTTGTTACATGTGAAAATGCTGAAAATGCTGAAAATTGGGCAAATTTACATTTTGGCGGTTGCCATGACAACCAAGGGTGCAGAGGCGATATGAATGTCATTCCTGTTGACTTGGACCCAAGGTGCATCCATGCACAAAGTTTGAAGAAAAATCATTTTTGAAGTCTGCCAACACTTGCTTGATTTTTACAGCAGACCAGTCTTAATGGTTACTTTGTTTTTAAACCTAACACAATTAAAGGGAGAAATCGATATCACATGTGTGACATGCAGCACTTTAATATTGCTTCTCAGAGGATGATTTAAGGAAGCCCCATCAAGCACTGCAAACGTGTTATCACTAGAGTTTCAACTGCCACTTTACTTTTCAAATCCCATTGAATTCTGTGCAAAAGATGTTGTTTAAGAATTGTGCGTGTGGCATTATTACTTGGTCGATTTCAGAACAAAAGTGATATGCATAAAGGATAATTCACACAGTAGGTAACATAAAATGTGAACCAGGCGGCGGATGACATGATCGAGCCGGCAACTTGTGAAACCGCCCGGCCGTATGGCATTTTCCAATATAGTCGGTTAGTTTTGTGGGGTTCATTATCGAACCGCAAGTCAACACAGTGGCGTGGTGGGAAGTGTTTAAATCATCCTCTGATTGCTTCTGTTCTTTCTGTTGTTATTTTAATAATGTTAACTTGCCATTTCGGAAAAGAATGTCTACCCCCAATGTTTACTATATCGTCCTGACCCCGGCTTGGTAATTCCAATATTCCAACAATTATTAATTATCGACTGCTCAGTGCCAGAAGTGGGTAAGTGCCATGTGTAGCTGCCATGTGTAAATTATTATAATATTGCTAAATGTTCACAGAGCAGCTATGCACTTACCCACTTCTGGCACTGAATTTTATGTTTCTGCGATTAGTTTTTCTTCTAATGATCTTACCTTAACATTGGTAACTGAAACTCGTGGATCCTTGCCAATAGTCTCTGAAGTTACGATGGTGAAATTGACAGCATCAACTAGTGACAGGAAATTCTCAATTGCCTTAGAAAGAAGTTGATACCAAAAAAAATCGATCTAACAATGTAAATTTTCACTAATACTTCAAATTGTTTGATTCAAGTGTTTGATCTAGTTTTTTATAGTTTTCGTTTGGTTTTTATAATTTGTAATTCCTTTGAATGTGCGCTGCAGCTTACATGAGACCCGAACAACCCTTATGTGTCTCCTATGCAGAAATATTTTTAAAAAAAACATTAGTTACACCGGGCGACAGTTCGCAAGTCATGTCCTTCTTCTTGTCGATTTAACTATTAGTTAAGAATTGTAAGAGACCCACTCCAAACAAAAGCCTGGAGTTTTCATTAGAGAATGAATTTGGAGAAAACCTGCTGATAATTACAAACACTCGCTGAGCAGCAAGACCTTCCCTCTAAGCTTTTAATCCGATAAGCTGATTATCTATTGTTTTCATGAATTTGAAGACATTCTTTAATGTATTTCTGAGCTCAATCATCTGAAATTACTGGTGCGTGAGGCACCCAGGCTGGTGGCTCAGCATAGTATTTTACTAACAGCAGATTTTTTCCAAATTCGTTTCCTAATGTATTCGATGATGGAAACTTTCACATAACCTTCAAAACCTTGTGCTAGCGCATTGAACATGTATGTTGAATACAAAAAAACACACCACAAAAACAAAACAAAAACATTTTTATCAGCATGATCAGTGGATGAAATTACAACAGATTACACAACCATGAATTCAACACAACAGCTTACAAAACCTTTATGAAAACGGTCGATTTTTCTTTGTCTAAGAGTTAGGTTATTCGCCGTAGAAGTGACGTAATAAGAGGATTAACTACCATAGCAATATATGAATAACATTTGTGAATATATCGCCCTGCACTCATTAGCGCCAATCCGCCTTGAAATGTGTGTCTGGGGTGCAACACACCACCTGTGCATGTCTGCAATCATAGATTGAATACAATACCGGTTTCTTCAAAGATACTAATCTTACAGGTGCGAGTGATCAACATGATATGGATATTCTAGAATTACGATCCAGGTGCTTTGACATCTATGGTTTAATGCATAGGTACCGCGTGAACGTTGTAGTGCAGGGTGATATATTCAAAAATTGTATTCATCTATCGCAATGGTAGTTAATCCTCTTATTACGTCACTTCTACGGAAACACAACATGGGAAGTCTTGAATCAAAAATTGTCTTTGACGATGACACAACAAAAATAACATCAACAAAAAATAAGAAGTAAGAAGTTCGTACCAAGGAAAATAGTTCATGATTCTGATGGATTGTTGCCACCCTTTTCCATCCGTGTTCTCTCATCAATCGAATTATAGGAGGGTTAAAAGACAGCTCAGCTGTACAGGTCCGATAGAAATACGGGTATTTATTTCGATCAGAAAGTGCTGGCGATCCGGTGGAATAGGCTACCTAATTTGGATACCATAACAGAACATAGTCAGATTATAATTATATACCATAATTTTTCATCATAGTTTCCTAGATGTCATCTCTGGTGTCTGTATTACCATTTGTGTATAATATATAAAATTCGCCTATAACGAGCGTATTTCTAGAGTAAGGTAATCTAATATTTATCAAATATTGAATGTCCGTCACACTTTGTGACATCTTTTTAATAGTCTTTATTAAAATTTGTCAGTCTGTTTTATAACCGGCTAAAATTCAAAAATAAGAATAGTCACATTGAGCTGTTGCTTACCGTTATGAGATTCCAATAGTGCGCAACCTCAGCAACAGGCTGCGCGTCATTTGAACATGGTGGTCCTATGAGAATGATTTTTTGAGGTTTGTTGAAGAGTTGGTCTATGAAACTGCGGCTGCCTAACCCGGAATAACACTAAGAAAAAACGGAAGAAAAACTTTTATCAGTCCGCAACGAAAATACATATCCTGAAATTGCCTGGTAAGCGTCATCAATGACGGTTTTGCGTTGTCTTATGGGATATCAAGGTGAAGCGTGTTTTCTTTGGTTGGTAATTATCGCATTTGGAACGTTTTTGATACTCGAATCAAAAGGACATGGAATGGATGAAACTGGAACTTTTGAATTTGAATCTTCCTTGGGTTTTTAGATTTTCAACGAATGAGGTCTTAAAATCGAGCTACAAGATGCAGATATTGGTTGCTGGTTTCAACATACCTGTCTTTGTTTAGGCCATATAGAGTGAACATAACTGGTACCTTAATTTTGTTTGCGCACTGAGCGTATTGAAAAAAAAAACCCGAGAAAATACATTCAAAATGCGTGTAGCAAAGTGAAACATCACCTCGTCTTTGCATTTTCTTCTTTAAATTTTTTAATTAAAAAAAAAATTCCCTATCATTCTATATCTATTCTACATCATGTACATAATCGTGTAAACAATTCGACGGAAGCCCTTTTTAAGGTATGTAGCCCGTTTTGTAATTTTCTATTTCGGACCAAACTTTACAGTATTGATGGTTTGCCGTCAGTTGTTTAAGCAACGAGTAGACTCAGTTGGCACCTTAAGGAATGGGGTATGAGCGTTTGGACAGTATTTTTGTGGTACATGAGAGCACATCAGACATACCTTAATATACCAAATATACGAAAAATAAATAAATAAATAAATAAGTAAATAAATAAATAAATAAATAAATAAATAAATAAATAAATAAATAAATAAATAAATAAATAAATAAATAAATAAATAAATAGATAAATAAATAAATAAATAAATAAATAAATATAATATACACAGAACAGCTTTGCGAAATAAATAAATAAATAAATAAATAAATAAATAAATAAATAAATAAATAAATAAATAAATAAATAAATATATATATATATATAAATAAAAATCCAATTAATCACAAGCATACAATCTTACCTGCGTATCATTCCAAACCATCTTCAGTTCATATTCTGGTAGTATGTCTTGCCTTTCGTTGATATGATCTAAAGCCATCTCTACAGCAACTAAAACACCACTTCCATCCCAGAGTCCACTCAAACTGAAGAAACCACCAATATAAAGCGGAATTTTGTTCTGGCTGTCACTTGCATCGTTAGAATGGGTACCAGTAGAAGACAAGAGGAAATTGCTTGTGGTAGAATTCTCATCACTTGTAATCCAAGAGGATGTGGTAACTTCCCACGCTGTTTGTGACAGCACATTTTCGAAGGTGGTTAAAACCACGACTAGCGTAACGTAAAAAATAAGTCTATTCTTCGCCATGAAGGAACTTAAATGGTTGCATACGGGTGAGACCAAAGACTAAAACACACATACGAATTATGGCTACCTTATGTTGAAGAGCGCCATGGCAAAAGTAATGATTGTATATTTAATACGATTTGACTTTCTCAAGGACTGCTATGATCATATCATTTCAGCCAATTATTGGCACTACTCACGCAAATAAACAACTGGAAAAATCAACTTAAAAACTCAAGCGTACAGATCTGCTGGAAAATTTTAATGAACGAATAACAAAAGAACCAAAGCATTAATTTGATGAGTGTCTAGCTTTACAGTTTTTACCTCTCTGTACTTTTCATAGCTCTCATTTTAGTTGTCAGTTCTTATGACAAGGACAATATTGTTCAAGGTTGCGCCGCAGGCAGAGGATGATTTAAGGAAGCCCCATCATGCACTGTAAAAGTGTTATCACTAGAGTTTCAACTGCCACTTTACTTTTCAAATCCCATTGAACTCTGTGCAAAATATGTTGTTTTAGAATTGCCCGTGTGTCATTATTACGTGGTCGATTTCAGATCTAAAGTGATGTATGCATGAAGGATAATTCACACCTTCTGTAGATAACATAACATGTGAAATCGACCAACCTTTTGAAGGTGTTTTTATTGTAAATATATCTGTCAAAATTCAAATTTCACCATGCACGTGTGTATGCAGTGGACGGGCAGTGGTGTCATGTTCACTCACACAGCTGTGCTAACCGCAAGACTTGCTGGGAAGTGCTTAAATCATCCTCTGCGCCGCAGGCTTACAAAGAGACAATATTGTTCAATGTTGCGCTGCAGGCTTACAAAGAAACAATAGCAATCAAGCTTAAACTTTAAATTAGCACCCGATAGAGGGCAGGGCCTGAAGAATGAGGGAAATTATGGAGTAAATATTTAACGGAATAAACTGCATAATCATATTATTTAGATTTATTCCGTTAAAAATCTTATTTTAACTTATCAAATTACTAGTTTTATATTCTATGGTGTCAAATATTTAATATGTGATCCTGTCTTCTGGAGTACAAGAGTATACTCTCACATGATACTTAATATGTGATCCTAATACAGTATCTCATATTAGTTTTCATGTTCTCCTACCCACTATGGGTGTGTAAGGATACTTTTTGGCGCAGTATATACGTTTTATAAAATTTGTATTATATCTCGAAGTTATTTGATATCAAGTTATTTGATATCAGAAGGACATTCCTCGTATTCGGAAGGCAATTCGGTATGTCTAGTGCCTCAGCTTCCAGATTTATTAAGTTTCGAGGACTGTTAAATATCAAAAATATCAATTTTTAATCAAAATGTGTATTATATCGCGAATTTCAAAAAATCAAAATTATTTGATATCATCAGGACATTATTCGTATGCAGAATGCAATTCGATATGTATGATGTGCTCTTATGTCCCACAAAAAAAAATAATACTGTCCAAACGTTGCCCTCAGTGCCCTTAATTTAGTAGCCTCTGAGCACTATTGGGCTTTGCCTTGCTTCGGCCGAATGTTATAAATAAATTACGCATTGCTCGATCAATTCATGAGTAAAATTTAATTGTGGCATTCTATGTAATTCAATTACAAGAATAAAAACAATAACTTATCAACAAATGATATTAAATGTCTTTGGAAATTGTGGTTGACGATTGAATTTTTTGATTCTGCTATAGTGAAAATTTAAGAAATTAAAGAAAATCAAATTATACGTCTACCCAAAGTAATTGTGAAAACAAATTGTTTATAAATGATATTATAGATACATACATTTTAGTTTCCAGAAATTCGCTTCCGGTATCTAACCGGTAGTAGGTGAATTTAATGAATAATACAGGTTTGCCTAGAGTTCTTGTTCCGAATATCGAAAATCGTCTTTTTTATACCCTCACATATTCCGTAAATTTGTCATTTAAAGCCAATTATAACATTTGCTGAGGAGGACGCCCTCAATATTTTTCAAAATTCTTTTTGTTTACACGATTGTTATATACTTATAAACTAACATACCCTGCGAAAATCAAGACTTGAGGTGCTGTAGTTTTGTCAAAATCCGAGCTTTTGAATAAACTACAGGGATTGTTGTTTTATTATTACGATGGAAATGTTAGTCGAACGCGTACACGATATGCATAACACAGTACGTAGGGCTACATACATGGCGTGCGGGCAGTCGTGAGATATCAAAAGAAGCGAAGCGATTCACGTTCGACTGTACATCCATATAAACTGGCCTCAAAAAGAAACTGATAATTTTTCACAAGGTCATATCTTAAATTCCTGTCCATAAAAATGAACAAAAATTGAACACCCGTTGTAACCATCTGGAATCAGTGTCCAAGATTTTGACATTGGACTCATCAAACTTGTGTCCTTCAGACTTGATGTGAGTTCCAACTGATAGATAGATAGATAGAAATCTTTCTTTATTGAGGGTAAAACAGCTTCAGTGACAAGCACTGCTTTCCAAGCAGGCCCTCATACAAAGTACATTATAATATATACAGACATAATTAAAATTTACACAAGATGTACACATAAAAAAAAAAAAAAAAAAAAAAAAGGTATCAAGTTACTAGAAATACAACAAAAAGTTATGTGATATAATGAAATTGAATGAAAATTACAATATACTCAAGGATAAACTTTTCAAACAGGAGCTTAGTAAACTTTTGATTTGAATTGGCCTATTGAAATATTCTCCAACTCTCCTCTAACTACCGGAGATAAATTATTCCATGCATAGGCTGCTCTCACATGAAATGTACGTAGCCCTGAATTTGATTTAAATTTTGGCACAATCAATGTATTTGTACTATGATTTCTAGTTTGGTGGGTATGGATATCATGTACAAAGTTAAATTGAGAAGATAAGTATGATGGACTTAAGTTCCTTAAGCATTTAAAAATGAGCAATAATAATTGATTATGCCATATTATCTAGTTTAAGCCACTGAAGTGTTTCCATCAATTCATTTATTGGCGTTCTAATATCTGCAGAAAGTATTGATCTGGCCAAATTATTATGAAGAACCTGTAATTTGTTATGAAATTCAATTGAAAAATTTGACCAAACTGTGCTTCCATAGTCAAGGTGAGGAAGAACAAGGGCATTTGATAACATTACAGTGGTATGGAATGGAAGAAAGTGTTTTACACGCCTTATAATACCAGTTCTTTTTGAAACATTCTTACACATATAATCAACATGAGCTGACCAGGACAAGTTACAGTCAAATTTTACACCTAGATACTTAAATTCATCAACTCTTTCAATAATGTTACTATTATAGATAAGTTGAATTTCACTGAACCTTTCAAGCTTATGTTTTGTGCCAAATATCATAAATTTAGTTTTGTCAACATTTAAAGTGAGTTTGTTAGCTTTGAACCAATCAGCTACTTTACTTAGACAGGACTCTAATTGCATTTGAAGATCAGAAACAGTCTTAGCTTTGCACATTAATGATGTGTCATCAGCATACATAACAGTTTTACAATTACAACCAACAACATCAGGCAGGCAATTGACAAAAATTATGAATAATAATAAGCCTAGTATAAAGCCTTAAGGAATTCCTATGTTGACAGATTGAAAATCAGAAAGTGTTGAGTTTACACTAACAGTCTGCGATCTGTTACTCAAATACGATTTAAACCATAAAAGTTCACTGTTCTCTATGCCATACTTCTGAAGTTTGTTAATAAGAATTTCATGGCTCACTGTATCAAATGCTTTCTTTAAATCAAGAAATATTACACCTGTAGCATATCCATCATCCATATTATTTAGAATGAAATCTTGAACATCAAGTAGTGTGGTGGAAGTGGAATGATTTGCACGAAAACCTGATTGAGCATTAGACAGTAGGCTTGCATTAGTTAAATACATATACAATTGATCATGCACAGCCCTTTCCATAATTTTAGATAGAATTGACAATACTGAAATGGGCCTAAAGTTCCCTACATCTGTTTTATCACCTGACTTAAATATTGGTGTCACCTTGGCTTTTTTCCATTCATCAGGAAAAGTAGATCCTCTCAATGACAGGTTGCAGATATGAGCTAGACTATTTGAAATGAAGGGTCCAGCCAATTTCAACAACCTGACATTAAACTGATCCAATCCTGGTGATTTGTTATTTTGCATATTACTAATATGATTACAAACAAATTCAGGTGTAATTTCATTAAATTTAAACTTATTTACTTTACAATATTGTCCAGAACACACATTATTACATGGACATTTGATATTATCATACTCATTAAATTTTTTGCCAAGTTGATTACCAATAGATGTAAAGTACTCATTGAATTCATTGGCAATCGCTTTATCATTTGATACACATGTGCCCTTATTGGAAATTGAAGTTGGTACACTTGAAGACTTATTTGGTATAATTTTCTTGATTGTTTTCCATAAGTTCTTACTATCATGCATATTATTAATAATAGCATCATTACAATAACTTTTTTTCAGATAAAACCTCATATTGTTGACTTTATTTCTGAGTGACTTTGCCAGTTTCCAATCCTCTTGATTATTTGTTTTATGTGCCTTTGCATAATAATAGTCCCTATCTTTGCACAGTCTTAAAAAGTCTCCATTGATCCACTCTGGCAGATACCCTTTAATTTTTTTCTCTTTAAATGGTGCATGCTTATCACAAGCTTCTGTGAATAAGGTTTCAAATTTGTTTAGAGCATTGTTTACATTGTCAACAGAGCAAATGTTGTCCCAATCAATATTATTGACAGTGTTGATAAATTCCAATTCATTGAAATTCTTAAAGCATCTTGATTTTACAATTCTTGGAGGAAGTTTAGGTAGTTTACATTTTCTTACAACATAAATTAATGAGTGATCACTGAGCCCTAAACTATGTACACCAGATGATATCACATGCTCTGGCTTAGACACAAATATTAAATCAATTATAGTTTTACTAGTTTCTGTTATTCTTGTATAATCTTTAATTAGCTGTTTCATGTGTGAATTGTTTGCCAAATTTGACACTTTCTTTTTCTTATCAGTTTTGGAAATATCCAAATTGAAATCACCTAAAATATAGACATCATCATAAAGATTATTGCACTTTTGGAACATAATATCAAGTTTATCTAAGTATTCTACAGTCCAGCTTGGTGGACGATACACATTTCAATGACAATAGGTTTGGTTTTTGGCAAGTTAATTTCCATGAAAAGAGCTTCAATATCTGTTTCATATAGATCAGTATTTTGCTTATATGGAATATTATCTTTTATGTAATATAATACTCCACCATGTGATTCATCATTTTCATTTTGCCTGTCAAGCCTACATTCACTATTATAGCCATTTATCTTAATCTCTGAATCATCAATATCCTTTGTAAGCCAAGTTTCTGTTAAACAAAGCACATCAATACCATTATCATGTAAAAGGAGATTGACATAATCTACTTTATGAATGAGACTTCTGATGTTTAGATGAGCTATTTTTAATCCCTTTTGGAACTGGAGAGGGCTCCCTCTTGTGCTCAGCGAGTCGTTTGCATAAGGGGCGTTCAGTTTCCCCAATGTATTGGGACGAACATTGCTGCACTTAATACCGTAAACGACACAAGAGCGATCACATTTTTTCGGTTTGTCCTTAGGTGAAACGAACATGCTCCTGATAGTGTTGGTGGGCCTTACGTATACCAAAACTCCCGCTTTACGAACAGTGGCGGCGCCAGGAATTTTTTTTGGGGGGCATTGGGGGGCAAAGTGATTTTCAGGGGGGGGGGTTGGCAAATTTTGCGCAAAATTGCCGCAAAAAGTGGAAATTTACGTGATTTGGGGGGGGTTGCCTCAAAAGTGGGGGGGGGGGCAAACGGGGGAACCAGAAAAATATTGGGTGGGTGAAGCAAATGCCCCCCTTGCCCCCCGTAGCGCAGCCACTGTTTACGCGATAATCGCTTCATAACACGACAAACATAACATTTTTCTACATTTTGCAATGCCTTTTTTGCTACCAACCGCAACGTAATCGCCTTACGGGAATACCACGATTGACCAATTCACAATGGAGATCACCCTCTAGAGGGTATACTAACTGATTTTCGACTAATGTAGCATGCGGTTGGCGTTCCCGTATCACGTTTCACGTAAATTTCGCAATCTTTCTAGTATTAAGATATTAAGAATTTTGCGATATTTTGATCTTGATTTCGCATTTCCCTTTAGATGTCCGTTTCACATGTCAACTGTATTGCGTCACTTTATAACCATCAATTTGATATTTACGGTTCACCTAAACCTGGTTAAAGAGAATCACAGGTATTGCCGATATTGACGGCAACACCGGGGAAAATTGTATCAGAGAAGGCCGAGTTGAGGGCGAGGCTTCTCTCTTCTCAGATTATTTGTTACGACCGTCGAGGGCTAGGTGCGTCGATGGCGCGATGTCTGAATTCTTATTATTTACTCATGTTGCCCTTTACAATACTAAAAATCATTAAAATATTCCAATATTTTCTAAAGTTATGTCAAATTGTGCTAAATTTCTATACCTTTTCGAGGACAATGCCTGAGAATGATTCTCATTTACATAGGACTTTGGAGAGAAAAATAATGTGATAATAGTTTGGAAATGTAGAACGCTAGAACAAACAAATTCAAATATTTCCTGGAATGTGTGTGCACCGTACGATTTCCGGTCCTACTGATTTCGATACCGATATAATTTTGGAAATAATGTTCTTTGATGATTTATGTTGTCATTTCTAGAGTATTTCATTATAGGCAAACATGTACACTCCTTTCGCATCGTGCCCGGGTAAGACCTTAGACGGAAAGACTACATAGTGAACAACCCTGTGCTGAGTGTATAGCTGAGTGTGAATGGTCATTTGACTAAACCACTGAACTGGAAAACTATGCAATGTGTTCCACAGAATCAGTTTATTTCGTCATCCTCCATGCATCCACTTTTCTATGAAAAACAATCCCTCGGAATTCTCGGAAGATTGCCTATTTTGAGATGGTAATAATCTGAATCAGAATCTGAATTTGACAGGAGGAAATGGGATCCCGAAAAGGATGCTTTATTTAACAATAGGTCTACTTCTCGTTTTTCCATCCCAATTTCGAAAACTATTTTCAGGGTCTGCCCCTGCTGTTACCCCATTGTTATGTCCCTTAGTTTGAAGTTAACTCACAATATATCGAAAATACATGCTATCTATCAAATACACATTTAGACAGTTTTTGTTTCCGAAATCATAGCCAGATTGTCCTCTCCAGCATGTTCACGTTTCTCATCGCAATTGACGGTTTCTTCGGATGTTTGAGAACAGCATCCACAAACAAAACCACCGCACCATATGCCACATCCACCACCACGGCCGCGTTTACTGGCAGCACTATTCCTGCTTAAAGTAGTAATTGAAGTGGCAGAGCTTGACTATGAGAAAATAGCATTAAACAATAAGGTTAAGTAAAGGTCAACGTTTTTGATTTAGGGATTCAATCATGTTTCACTGTTGTTCATCACCATTTAAAAACAATGCGGCCGCATCGTCTGCGTAGTTTACTTCGCAAGGGCAGCTTTGCGTGATGAACAACGGTGAAATATGATTGAATCCCTTTCAACAACAAAAACAAGCTAATACCTAAAGGTCGTATCAGGGGCTATTTTAACGTGCCTCCTGGCACGTTCGTGCAGCGAGATTTAAAATCCGTGCAGTGACCATTCAAAGTCCGTGCTTTAAATATGCAGTTGAGATGCTTAGTAGGGCCTTTGTTACGGGCACTTTTAGACAGTGGCGAAGCTAAGGGGCAAGTGAGGGCACATGCCATGGACGCCGTCCTAAGGGTACCTGTGATGTGCCCTCAGTAATTTAAGTTAATTTAATTTAATTGTTTAACTTTGTTTACCAGCTGAAAGTATGTCATGAGATTAATATAAGATAGGGGGAAACCCTTGGAAGTAATCATGCAAGAGTTTGTGTATTACAACATGTTTTAGGGGAAACCCCATTGGCTACAGTAAACAAGCTCAGTCAGAACTAATACTATCACAGGGTATTTCTATATCGCTCAATCTTAGTACATTGCTTAGTGTTAACGGGGCCGGGGAATCCACAAGAATATAAAGTAGATGACATCATGGGGAATCACCCACAGTAAGTGTATTAATGTGACAGAATAGATCTTGGATTTTGTTTTCTGGAGGATAAAAAGCTTTGCAGAATTGTAGACTCTACAAGTGAGTGTTGGTCAATATTATGCTTCAAAAGGAGGTACATTTAGCCATGCAGTTTACCATGTTTACATAGCCAATAATGTGCTATTTTTAATTCAGCAACCAAGGAGATTTTTGAGTACACGAATGTGCTTCTATTCATCAAAGTATCAAAGTTCTTCTGTCGATTTGCTGGAGACTGGTTTATAAAACAACACATCTGTCAAATACAGTGGAGCAGTGCAGAAAGAAGACTGTTTCCTGGAGAAAGAGTGATTGGTGAAAGAAGCACCATCCATTTTTTGAAGAAAGCAGCACCATTTTTGTGTGAGGATTTTATACGCAAGGATATATAAATGCAAGCGTGCAATGGACTTTTCCCACTGATTTTCGCAGGACAAGTAAATAAGGATATAGGCCCTATACATCAGCCGTCCAAAACATTGCAAGAACTCAATGATCATCTGGAAGAAGACTGCTGGTTAAGTACTGAGCAGTTAAAATTGTGATTGTGTGATTATTTTGTATGTGCATTTGTTGTCATATTAGACCAATAATATTTTACTTTCAATTAAAATTTTGTTAGCTTAATCAAACAGTGTATTTATGTTGTGCATTCGTGGGAATTCGGGTAAAATGTGATTTTGGCCTTGAGTCGGTATGATTCGTAACATACCGAATTAACCAATTCAGCGCCTCTAGATTGATTATGCGCCCCCTCCAAGCGGCAAAAGTAAAAACAGTGCGAGCAATTTTTTTCGGGGGGGGGGGGCGGTCACTGGGTTTACATGGTTTAGCAGTTCTCTGGATATAACCAAGCTCTATGATATAGCGCGGTGTTTGCATTGCCACAGTCTAAAGGCTCTATAGTATAGGGCTATTATCAGTATATGTTATTTGATTCTAGAATTCATCAAGTCAAGAGATTGTCAAAGGATAATAATATTATTATAGTGCCAAGTCTCGTAAAAGGGGAGGAGTGGGAGTAGAATTAAGCATATTTTGCTTTATATTTATCTTAATTCCAGTTCAGAGCACATCTCACAACACAGGTAACTAAGAAATCAAATATAAATTTTACTATTGTTACAGATCTAAAAGCTTTTATGCAAGTTCAAGTATCTTATGTTTCGGCTTGTATTATATTACTGCAAATTAAGTCCAGTTCAGAGAACATCTTACGCCGTAATTAAAAAGTAGCTGCGAAAAGCTTATATCAACTTTACTATTACAGATAAAGGATTTTGGAATTATTTTCCAATTATAATGAAAAGCAAGTATAAAAACTCAAGTCCCAAAGTTGACTTTAAATTATTTGAAATTAAGTCCAGTTCAGAGCACATCTTAATATCTATAAAAAATATCAAATTTAATATAATTTTGCTATTGTTAGTTTGTTTGTTACCCTACAGATAAAGCTTTTAGAGCTTGGTTCCTTCTTTAGTGAAAAAAGTGCTAACGTCATGTACGAGTGACAATAATTATTAAAAACGTATATACAATCATTTTAAAAGAACCTTGATCACAATATTTATGTGTATAAAAATTACGTATTTTGAACAACATAGAAGTTAAAATCAATTCTGAATTTTTATATCACAGCAATCAAAAGTTCACGATTCAATTTCATGTTGTATACTTTAGCTGTACTAGATCATCTCTCATGCATGATATTGTACAGAAATTTCCATCAAGCGATCAGTATTGATGTATTTTAACCATAAGATATCTTGACGCATGTACATACTTTGTATAAAGTGTTTAAAAATGTTGCATATAATTTTTGAGATCGGCGTTTCTTATAATTGCCAAATAGTGGCGCGAAACAGGCCTCATAATTTGCTCATCTACTCATGGTGGGCGAGTTTATGTAAAGTTTTCCTTCACCACTTCTCTTTCTCCATTTTTCTCATTATCTTCTCTTTACTCCACTTTCCCTTCCCTTCTTCGATTTCCACAAATGAGAGAAGACCCTTGGCAAATCCCATTTTGCACAAAGCCAGTTTGACGATACGTATTTCAGAGGTAAACCACCTTTCTCTTCCAACCCGTGCATTTCTAGTGAATTAATATCTCATTAAATTTTGCGAGTCAAATTTGACCTGGTTCCCAGAAAACACAAAAAATGATCTTAAAACGTTTAATCAAAACATTTTAGTAACATTTAAATGTCGGGTTATATAAAGATCATGAATACATTTTTAAAACGTTATTGAAAAATATTTTTGAGCAAACATTTGTGCAAAATATTTTGTCAACGGTTAAATAACATTCTTTTAATGTTTTGCATCACGTTTAAAAAAATGTTTAATGAACGTTTGTATACCATTTATAGCCCGACATTTAAACCTTATCTGTAAAACGTTGTGTGATTTTGGGTCAAATTTGACTTCGGAAAATCCAGTGAGATTATTTCATTAGAAATCTAGTTAAATCAACTAGATCGTTCTTTGAATGTATGTAGGATTATTTTTGAGCCAAATCGGCCACATTTAAATTAAAGGGGCATTTCGTGATCCACAGCCTCATCCCCCACTTTTCTCAAAAAGGTTGAGATTTTTATATCACTGGAAACCTCTGGCTACATAATGTTTATGTACAAAATATTTCTTGCAGATTAATTCGTTTTGCAAAGATATCGTGAATAATCGAATCATGCATAACTCGCAAACGCAAAATCGGAATCAACTGAAATTTATTCCTGACTGGGCTAAATCTGCGTTTTAATAACAACAGCGACAAATAGGTCCGTCCGGAAACTTTCGATTTGTCAGCGTGCAGTGACTTTTCCCGCCTAAAATAGCCCCTGGGTCCTACAATTCACATTGATTATTTCATGAGGAATGTCAGTTAATCATTGCCATTCAGCCTAATGACTTCGGCGATTCTCTGTTGATATCAGCAATAAAACTACAGAATATAACGGCAATGTTTAGTCGCTACCTGTATTTTTGAATTAATTTGAATTTTTGATCAGAAATAGAAAATGTATCCATATGAACGCACATGTCCTGCGCCCGCATGAAAATTGCAATATCGTCGATCATGCAATCATTTTATCATTCATACCGTTAAAATGTTTAATCAAATGAGCTCTAGTTTCCTGCAGCTTTTTCTTATCTTTTAGCTAAAAGATTGAACTGTCACACATGTAAACACTGAATGATGCTCAAAACACATTTTCAAATATCTCCACATTCGTTAGAACCCACTTTTTATCGAACATTAATACATACCTTAGCGTAATTTTCAGCGCCTTTACTTGACCCGATGTTGCTTCTATATGTTGATTGTGCTCCATCTGGCTGCCTGTACACTGCGATCATCTAGAATTCATAAAAAGAAACTTACATTTTTCTGTTAACTTCAATATTTCGCTGCGCTTGGTAAGTATTGGTATCATTTTTAAATACTTAATAATACACTTAAAATTTTACACATAAATAATTGTGGGGCACAGATCGCACAATACAATATTTACCTTTGTTGTAATGACGATAAAGATAAAGTGCAGCCCCTACCGCCCCATCCCTTACCAAAAATCGTAGGTACACACGCCGATATTAATTGTTATAATCAAATATATCATGTAAAATATACTATTTAATATAATACTTTTTCATTCATGACCTTGGTCAGATGTCCCGTAACTAATTATATAAGTTATAATTATTAGAGATGTTGCGATCCCGTACGCCGTGATCGTACGCCCGATCTCCTGTGACGGAGCGAGGTCGCTTGTTCATCCAGTATTGAAGAGTCTGCACGTACGAAATGAACGCGTGGACAACATAGAAAAAACTTGTATGTTCTACAATATATTAAAAACATATAAGGATAATGAACATTGGAAGGAAAGTCTAATCATTAATATGATCCATTTTGTTTTAAATAATTATAATAAAGCAACATTGAGATGTTAAAATTTGAATTCCATTCTTGACATTGACTTTCACATGTGCACTTCATACGCGCAGATTGTCCATTGAAATGTGTGTAAGATCGGCCATGTAAAAAAGAGGTTGCGATTTACATCTTTGATACAAATGTCCATTGTAACGCGCAGAAGACGAAACAATCGTTTCATACTGCCTCGCGCGGTAATTAACGTGACTATTTTCCCCTACTAAAAAGTACAATATTGATAATAACAACATTATAAATGTACCTATCGGTCCTTAAGGTTAGCCGAGAGTTTTTCATGCGCTTGATTTCAGAGGGGCGTAAGTTCATAACAGAAACAGCCATGCAGAAAATGAACAAGCGTACCGGGACGTAGGCCTACTTATATACAATAGAATATCGATCCACGGTCAAGACATGAAAAGGCTATGAAACTTGGCTTAGCTCGTGCCCGGAGCTCGGATGCCGGGGGGGGGGGGGGCACAAGCCGTTTTCGGCAATTTTCTCAAAGATTTTATAAATTTTAAAATTGATTTGGGGCACTTCGTCAAGCTACGCCCTGGAAAATGTGTTGATTTTGAATTTATAGCCTTGATATCTTTGATGAAATCAATGCTGCTATTCCCCTGATTTATACAATGAAATGGTAGGCAACCGGGTAGGCAACAACAACAATATCAAAAAGCAATTATTTGTAAATCGAATTTGGGATGAAAATCAACAAGACAGACTTAGCAGGCCTACAAATTTCTGAATTATATAAAGTGAAAAACAATCAATCACGATTCACTGCACTCAGCGAATCAATCAAATAAAACTAAAAAAGAAAGGAGCAAGAAAGAATAAAGAAATAGTGAAAAAGAGAAAGAAAGAGAGAGAAAGAAAATGAACGAAAAAAAAATGAAAAGAGAAAGAAAAGAGGAAAGAAAGGAAGTAAAATTGAGAAAAGAGAAAAAAGAAAGAAAATTCAGCCACACGGAGACTCGAACCCACAAAAATAGTACATATTAGATTCCCAGTCCAACGCTCTATCCACTCGGCCATAGATCAGCTTACGCAATTGACTGTTCTCAAAGCGGATGATATAACTATAATTGGATGCAATTACATGATGATTACAATCGCGTCCGCATTATGGCTCTTAGAATAAACACGCATGTCGGCGCTGAAATTTTGAACGAACTGATGGAGGAAAACCTCGTTTTTTGCAAAACTAGCTTCAATTTGGAGTGAAAATCAAATGGAATAGCAATTGGCAGAATGTTGAGAAATAATGTAGGTATTCAGATGTCTAAATTAACGTCTCGTAATCAAGATATCGATAATTTCACAAACCAGCTTTTTCTCAAGCAAATTCTCCAAAATTTTCCCCCAAAACGGGCTTTTAAAATTTAATCGGTACTGTATTTGGTTCTTCCCCATGGCAACATTATTTCTTCTTTGATCGATTTGTAATACAATACGAAAAAGAAGAAAACAATCGCTCGGTGTGGATTTATACGGAGCGCACATTTGAAAAAAACCTCATGGAACGTGTTTTTGATCTTGTGAACATGGTGGGTAAAAATGCTTTAAACGAAGGATTTTCAAATTTATTCTAATAATTTGTATATAACACACACAAAAATGTTAAGCTACATCCAATGCACCAACATTTCACTCGCTGCGATATTTGATTACTGAGAAAACTCTGTTTTAGAGAACAACTTTATACGTCTTTTATACGTTTTTTATACGTCTCTTTGTGTAACCTTAATCTACCGAAATGTGTTTATAAACCATAATAAAGTACTGAAATATAATTGATTTTTAGCGACATGTTAGCCCTGTATAGACAGCTTCAAAAGCAGTCTGATTTAAAGTAGGTATAGACATATAGACATAAACCGTTATAAATATTAGACCGACGCCCTGATGTGGCCAGATTTCTTCGTGCTGGTCTCGCATTCTCTGTATGGATCTGTGATCATTTGAAAACTCTACCGAATCCCTTTGCTTGTGTCAATAATATATATTAGAGTTATTTCAATTATGTTCTGTTGCAGAGAATACTTGAAGCCATATCATATTCTTGTGGTTTTCTTGTGTTTTGAAAAAAAACAATGAAATTTGAAGCCATTTAGAACTAGAAATTCGATTTTCGAGGTTTTTGCTACGCTGTTTCGGCTCTCACCCAAAGATTCCATTAAAAAAAATATCATGTTCTCACCCAATGACCCCATATTTTTTACATTTTGCTCTCACCGAATGCCAAAAAGCATGCTCTCACCCAATGACCCCATATTTTGGACATTTTGCTCTCACCGAATGCCCCTTAGTGCGAATGTGCCAGCCCTACACCTATATCCATTTCATATTGAAGTGCCCCCAGGGGTATTCGCCTCTGGTGCATAAGTCTCTAGTCAATTCCACCGGCGGCGGTGATTTACTTGATATTTGTCTTGGAACAGTTCAGTTTAATTGTCAACGCCCGTAATGATCTGTAGATTAAGTTCACACTGTCATTCAGTCAGTCATATTTATGATTGGTTAATGAACCATTTGCGCGGAACTTTTTTTCCGCGCAATTCCGCGCAATTGGCTATTTTTTTTCCTATGGGCAGGGATACATGATTTGCACTGAAAAAAGAGTTCCGCGCAATTCCGCGCAATTTGCTATTTTTTTCCGCGCAAATCGCCTGTCCCTGACCATAAGATCTGTCAGTCTTTCGTAATCTGTGCTTTGTGCTTTTCATAATCTGATTTTGTGTCACTTTTCATCTTGTTTTTATGTCAGCGTAAACCATGCAGCAAGATAAAAGGACAATATTAGTTACTAGAGACATTGCGATTTCCAAACGTCGACATCGGACGTACGTTGATCTATTCAAAACCACTCTCCTGTATCGAAGCAAGGTCACGTATTTAGCTATTTTTGAAGATATATATTCCACGTGCGAAATCGACATCGTTGAAAATGCCCAAAATTTGTCCATTTCAAAATATGTTAAAGACAGTCAAAGATAATGAACATACGAAGGAAAGTCTAATTATTATTATGATCCTTTTTGTCTGTAACAAATCATTATAATAAAGGTACAGCGATGTGTTAAAAATGGACTAAATTTAAACGCAATATTCATACGCATAGATTGCCCATTGAAATGTGTGTGATACTTTGCGTACAAAAAATGACATTGCGATTTCCATTTTGGATTCCAACGTAGAATAAAACGCAGATGCTACGTTGAAATATGCTGATTTTACCTCATGTCTAAATCCATGCAACGCGCCCAATATTCAGGACGAAAAAGTCTCATTTTGAAAGTAAAGTCATGATGTATGGATGTAGTGATCTTTAATCTACCAAAATATTATGTTTTTGGGCAACTATAATATTTGGGGAGCACAAAAAAACCAATTAAGTTTAATCAGCATGTAGGTCAAAATTTTAATCAAAATCAAAAGCGGCCTGTTTGAGACTCAGCTTACTGTTATTTTTTCAATCACTATGCCCTCTATCGACCTAGATTAGATTAGATCAAATATTATAGTCTTTATTCTAGCTGACTTGTTCTCCTTCGTGACGAATGAGCACAATCCAGTTTGGAACCGAGACTAGCAATATTTAGCAAAGGATGATCGTGAGTACCCCCGTTTAGTGCGGGAGGCCCTCCAGATCAAGAAGAAAACGCCAGAACTAAATCGTGATCAAGGACTGGAATTGCCAACTCTCTACAACGCCCTCATTCGACCAAAAGTCGCCAATGATCAACAAAAGGCAAGTCCATCACAACATCCTAGGACTTCTTCTAAACTTTTAGAAAAAATATTTAACACCGTATTAACGTACGTAAAAACGTGCTGCGTTTGGAACATCGCAATCTCTCTACTCTTTGTTCACTCTAACGTTACAATCAATACACACACCATACATCACATAATATCCGACCACCCCCCCACACACACACACACCACACACACACTCACCCCTTTGTAAATACATGCAAACAAGAACCTCGTTCTGCATATAATTGAATCATACCTAACCGAGGACACACATACACCCGATTTCAATCGACACACCGTGGACCTACTCCCCACACATCTGCTGGTAAGTGACCGCCAATGGGTTCGAATTTCAGGCAGCCTAATCGTGAAACTCCCATGGCCGAGTGGTTACAAGCATAGGTCTCATAATCGTGAGGTCCCGATTCGATTCCCCGGCGGGATCACTTTTTCTTTTCCATGCTATCCGATTCATTTGATTCAAATATTTGAATAGATTGGCCTTATCCCGATCATTTTGACAAGATCCTGTTTTGTCCCCCTCGGAATAGTCATACTTGACAAATTTGAATAGATTCTATTTATTTGTGAGGAGTTAGTTTTAAGAGCGTAGGTGTCGATCGCATGACTTCATTTTCCAATATGATAGCGCACAAACATGACAAATAGGACACCGTATACAAACATATGTTTCAGTCTGTTCCCAGCAAACACAAAACGTTTTCGACATCATTCGCAATAGGTTATAAAAGGTTGTCAGAAAACGTTTAAATGTCGGGTTATATAAAGGGTATATTAAGAGTATACAACGTTTTCATAACCTTAAAAAACATTTTTTGATAAGCTACTGCTCAGCAAACAAAAATGTTTTACAGAAAACGTTTAAATGTCGGGTTATATAAAGGGTATAAAAACGTTTCAATAACATTCTAAAAACATTCTTGAAAACTTGATACAAAACATTCTAAACAGAATGTTATTTTGGGGTTGAAAAAATATTTTGCGAAAAATGTTTGCCCAAAATATTTTAAAAACGTTTCCATGACCTTTATATAACCCGACATTTAAATGTTATTAAAAGGTTTTGAAAAAAACATTTTAAGAACATTTCTGTGTTTGCTGGCTTCAAATATTTTGACATAATGTTATTTAAGTATTGACACAATATTTGGCAAAAATGTTTGCAAAAATAGTTTACAATAACATTTTATGAAAACATTTAAAAATATTGTTGTAGTGTGTTTTCATACAAAACATTTTAAAAACGTTATCATGATCTTTATATAACCCGACATTTTAATGTTATTAAAACGTTTTTACCTAAACCAAAAGCCAAAATATAACTTATTTAAAACGTTTTTAAAACGTTTTTGTGTTTGCTGGGTTGGTTGTTTGTGTGTCCACGGTTTTAGAGTGTAACAGGAAACCGTCCACATACACAGAGCTACACAAAAAGTATCCGTTTAACAATATACCTTTGGAACGAAAAGAACGACCAGCGTCAACGTTGCACAGAAGATGATGATGCATGAAGTAAATATAAACAGCGCCGCCGTGTCCTTCCTTATGAGGAAACTAACAGAAACTCCGACAATACATAGCACTATAGTATTGTAAACACAGACAGCGATTTGTTTGCTATCTTTGAGACCTTCAATTGTGACCTAAGGGAAAAGTAATAATGTTGACAATTAATGTTGAAAACATTATACATGTATACGTTTCTTTGTAGTATTATGTAATAAAGAATATGGCATGCTATTAAATAGGATATTGATACATAAAAGGTGTGTTCATGAAAGTTCATCTGTGTTGGTATAAATCATGATTTTGATTTAAACTTTTGATCCAAACACAAGGAATTAATTCCTACCTCGGAATTTTCAGATGGTACTCCATCTTTCATCAGCGAGTGAGTGACTGTATCAGGTCGTGATTTTCTTGACCTTTGACCTGATAACAGACTCGTAGACTCCTGAAAGCTCTCTGAAAACACGTTTCAATGAACACAGGAGACCCAGTAGTACAGCATCAGAGGTCTCAAACCACATTCACATCGAGTCTCCGGGACATTTTGTGGACTTGGATAAGGTCCGCATACTTGACAGAGACAGCAGGTGGTTCCAACGTGGAGTTAAAGAAGCAGTTCACATCAAAGCCAACCAACCATCTCTCAACAAAGACGGGGGGCCGGTTCAAGCTTTCAGGAGTCTACGAGTCTGTTATCAGGTCAAAGGTCAAGAAAATCACGACCTGATACAGTCACTCACTCGCTGATGAAAGATGGAGTACCATCTGAAAATTCCGAGGTAGGAATTAATTCCTTGTGTTTGGATCAAAAGTTTAAATCAAAATCACATAAAAGGTGTGTTGCAGTCGAATTATTGCATTTGCTTACATTTGGAATTTTCTGCTTGGAAAGTATTGATTGTTTCTTGAAGTATCTCAAATACAATGCTTTCACTCATGTTAAAACACTGAGGGCAGCATGCAGGTTTTGTGAACAGTCAGGCTGTGAACGGTATTAAGTGACACCAACTAGTCTGTAAGCACTGCTGCAAGGACTTTCAATCTTTGGACTTCGATAATTGACTGGTTTCGAAGTGCCCTTCTTTGACAACACTTATATAACTATACAATACTATAGCTAACACATGGATCACTCTCATAAATCTGCCACGAAATAATGTTTATATTTTGTTATAATACAGATGGAAAGTTCCGATTCTATTAATATCAATCTGTCACATTCACTTTGTTTTAGCAATTGGGTTTCATATGGTGCAATACAATGGTCAATAGGTCAAATCTACGATTGTCCGATCTATAAATAGGTCTGACTGACTTTGTCACTGTGATTCAACTTGATTTAAAAAGTACCACAAACAAGGTATATTTCTTTTTTCTTTGAGTTGTCAGGGGTAAATCGCCAAACTCCTCCCTCCCTTTCACCGCCTCCCTCAACAGGTACGCCACGGATTGTTTTTGACTGACAGTTTGTTTCACAGTAATCGTCCTGCAACTATATTCTTACGCTCCATTCAAGTTACCTTTCTTGTCTCCCACGCAAGAAAAGTACCAAATAAAAGTAGTAATCCCTTGAAACCAAACAGAGCACCCAACCAATAGGCGAGATAGTTCGATGAACACTCTTCAGTGTATGTAACGATACGTTGGTTGGCATTTTCTGACCCTCGCTGTAATAATAACATTAAGAGAGTAAAATCGAATCTTATTCTGTATAAATTAACATAGGAGGCATATAACTCTATTACTGATACTTTTTATTGTATTATTTAAAAAATCGTATGACCTATTATTTACGAAAGAAATATTATTGCATATAGCTTTGAATTAACTTACTTTCTCATATAGATCAATTACGTCGACAAATATCGGATCAAGAATCTGCCAAAGTGTTAAGATAAGTACATCGATGCAAAAGAATACGAGAACCATCGTGATAAGATTACAGTCTGTTATTACCTTAAAATGACAAAGAGTGCAGCAATGTTATTTTTCAATCAATTATGAAACTTAAGACGAAAGATTGCTATGTATAATTATGAACGCTTAGACTTAAGCCCCCCCTATGTCTCTTCTTTAAATTTTTTTTTAAACATGTAAAAAAGGGGTTTTCCCATGCCCATCATGTTTTCGTGGGGATGCGGATTTTCCAAATGCAGACCATTTCAAAAGAAATCGGCATTTTGACGAAACGCAGACCTTTACGCCCTCTATAATTGATTTTCGGAGCCAATATTTTAGACAAATTTCATAGAAAGTTCACGTTTGGGGGTATATCTATATGAAATGTTGAATTTTTTGCTATTTTGTACAGAAAAAGCAAACCTTTTGCCGATTTCTGGGGGAGAGGGTACGTAGTACCCTTGCAACCTCTGGCTACAGATCTGGGTTCGCCTACCATTAATGTCACTATCAGGTGACTTTCTATTAATTTTTACATCTATTGATCCAGAATTACTCATACTGTGGGCATGTGGGTAAAAAGATACACACAATCGTGGAACTCTATTTATTGGATATTTAGTCTTTATGGTATTACCCTTCGCTTAGGAGTCTTTAGAGCAGCCACTCGATACACACGCCAAGTTTTACCGAACATGGAACCAAACCCAAGTACAAAACCGGTGGAAAGCAGCCATGCACGCAACTAAAATATTAAATGCATAAAATACAAATTTAAACGACATTTTTGTTAGGTAAAAGTAATCACAACATAACATTTAAATTGCAACGAACTGAAGAAGTTCCAGAAAATGGAATAATCATAACGTATACCAACCTGACATTTTAGTCTAACTACGTTTCTAGGAACCATGTTGCTATCTAGTCCTTCAACAATTACACTTGTGTAAATCAAGATGCTTCCCAAAATAATAATATTATTTAGGTTTGGACTCGACATCTTTACATTCCTATAACATAAACCAAACATGAGGGTTTTTCATTAATCTTCTCAAGAGAGCCCTGGATGGTTCTATAAAATGAACAATAAAAGCATTTTGGGCACCCCGAGGAACTTTCTGTGGCTCTCTGCAAAGCCCGCACCACCTACGATGATTTTTCAAAGGGTTACTGAATATATTCAGGAACTTTTTGAGGCTGCAAGTGCGAGTATTCTTCCTGGTGAGCACTTTAGAACCCTAAGCTTTCGACCCAACTATGTTTTCTTAAAATTAGCATAGTTTCTCTTAAGAATAAGAATCACGAAACACTACAGATCTGGAATCATTACGAAGGAGATTGGTCGATTGGACCTTTATGTGCCGGTTTTATCATCTTCAGACGTGTAAGACCTGATAGAAAGCGACCTTTGTATTTACTTTAAACTTTTGCACTTTAATTGTTGCGGTGTCCATATTGATCTTAGGAAAGGGTAGATAAAGCAAAAATGTAGAAATACAATCATTGTAAGCTATTTAACAACTTGTACTAGATCATTAGAAGCTATGAAGTACCTTTGATTTCTGTTTTTAATGTTGAACACAAGAAAGAACGCAGCCAGTAGAACACCAATTCCCGCTACGATACAGATAATTAGGTAAGTAAACCAGCGGATTCCGGTGTATGCCCGAATGGTAGCCGTGTAATCAAGGGGAACATGACCAGCTAATAAAAGAACAAAATATGCCATCAGATGACCGTGCACTTGTAATCGGTGTACTTCGGTTTATAAATGCGCTTTTATAAATATGCACGTGACCCATGGGCACGACATACCAAGACCAGCAAGCGTGACCAAATCCTTATGCATTGACCACTACAGTTTGTCCACTCTGAAGTACAAAGTGACAACTCGCGCGTATACAGCGCGTAAACATTGCGCAGTGCTGCGTCTCTGCTACAAGCATGCGTGCCTTCAATGTCGGCACAATGTGTGCGTCCGCGTCGGTACTTTGTACTTCGGAGTAGACTGACTGTATACAGAAAAGAATAGGAACTCTGTAGATGAATATCATCAAATTTACGTATTAATTGAATTTCAAATTTATTACACATTTTGCAATTCCGAATTTGTAATATGTTGTCAAAAACAACATTTTTAAAGTGTTTGACGACTTCTATCTTCTGTGTATAAGCTGTTATGGCAACGCGAATGGTCACGTGAGAATTTATAAAAGCGCATTTATAATTCTATTACCTCCACGACCCATTATTCAAAATCGCGCACTGTGATTTGTTGAAACGCGTCACGTGAGAGCCCATTATTCTGCAATAATGGGTCAAGCGCCGTAATACATTCTACGCACAGCATTACGCTTGGTTACGCGTGCAATATTTCCGCGATACTCGCTGTCACTTACGCGTACGTGCTCCACCTTGAAGTAAACAACTTAACATTTTTGTGCCAAAAAATGATATTTTCTCTTTAAATCGCACTATTTTCTGGTAATAGAATAGAAATAAAGGGTGCAGCATTATCCTTTACACGCAAATAATGTGTCCTCGGCAGTAAAAACGTTTAAATAATGGGTTCGGCTGCGCCTCACCCATTATTTACGTTTTACTGCCTCGGACACATTATTTGGGTGTAAAGGATAAAGCATTACCCTTTATTTCTTAAATATAACCGAAGTACACTGTTAATGAACATGATTAACGTTCGGATAAAGAGAGGAAAACAGTATCAGTACCTTCCCATGCTATGTGTTCTGTCCATTCGATTGCATTATCTCGTATTGAGTATCGTGCTACAGGACGTTTTACAATTCCTATAAATAAAGTAGAATAGAAGAAAAGGTTATTCGTTATTTATATATCCATGAAATATGAACCTTAATCAAAGAAAAGAAAACAAAACATACAAATACACAACAAAACCAGTAACAAGAATCAAATAAATGGCTTCTTTAATGTGTACCTGTTTGTTCTCTGTCTCTGATTTTCAAGGGGAAAAGGTGGCTACCTCACGTCTGTGTCTGTTAGAAGACAATAGGGGTATTTAACAAAAACCTTTCTTGGACAGAGTGCAAGACTAACGAAAGTGAATTTTCCTTCATTTTACAGGTAAACGGTTTTATCTCTGAATATTTCACATAAAATGTGACTCACTTAGTTACTTTAATGTATGAAATAAAGTATTATTGATACAAAAGTGAAGTAAAACAAATGAGATACAGGGTGTCCCTGAAAGAGCTTTATCTTCGGAAACTTGATGGTTTGGGTATTTTAACGCCACAACTAAGCATAACTAAACAACTAGCATTCATTTACCTATTTCATACACGAAAAGAAAAAAAACACGTGATATTTGCTGTTTTGATAACAAAATCATCACTAATAATGTTGTAATACAGACCCAAACCTGCCAGAAAAATGAATCAATCCTACGAGACGCGAACGCGTGCGAAAGCACTGCGTGTGGTACACGAAGTGCCCATTATACACAATCAATCAATGCACTCCGCGTACTTTTCTAACCGCTTCTCTGATTGGCTGCTTTGATATAGCAGTGTATGAAATGTTATTAATCATTTTGACCAAACTAGAAAGCGTTTATAACACGTTTATAATGTTTTCAAAACATTATTGTGTTTGTTAGACTATTCGTAATCCCGTTCGATACTATGCTCATATTTAATTGTCAAAAAAGATGGAGCTATTAGGTTCTCGGTTATTAAATGACCGGAAAAAACAATACTATTTGTATGGTAATGTTACAAAATAAATATGTACATTCATACAGCTATTTAAACAACCATATAATTATTTTCAAACCTTTGATGTATCCTATCTCGCAATCTCCAAAACGATCTCCGTCTGTATTAAATGCTATGTGGCCCTGTAAAAAGCAATTATTATTTATGAGCAATTATTGTATTCAGCGTGATTGTTAAGAAATTATCTACAGAGACTCCATTGAAATATGCAAAAAAAAGAAGAAGAAACCCTCTGACGATTTAAATGTCAAGAGTAACGACTTGACAGCTTTGCAATACAAAATATTTCTGAGGATATAATTTATTGTACATTAATCTACTTATAAGCCCTAATGTTCATATCCCAGTCATCAACACACCTAAATACACATCCCTATGTGAAATCACCCCAACGGGGACGTTGTTTGGGACTATGGGACGTTACTACCTGACATTCAGCGATTACGCGACCCTACACAAATGTGGTCGTACACCACGAATGAGCCGTACAAAGTCGGTAAATTGTATTCTGAGTTACAGTGTAAAATGTGCATGAAGGTCGTATTCATAGGTAGGCCTACCTCAATTTGGTGCGACATGTATCTGATTTTGATAGCGCCAGTCAAACACCTTTTAAACCAATCAATAATCCTATTGCTGAAAAGGATAATAAGCTGTATAATGTGTCTATAGAATTCTTAAATAGCTCTAGTCTTTTTTTGCTTTGGCTAAATCCTGTTCAAGTGGTGGGTTACTAAGCATTGTATTTTGTCTACGTATGTATAACCAACAGCAATGAGAGGACATTCCTGAACCTCGTTGACTTGGGGATGATTTGAAATGACAACCATGCACCAATTATAACTGTTTGATATTTATTACCAGCAATGTGGAAGAAAAGACACATGTAGAACCGAAAAAGGTACCATTTTGTTGAAAGAGTAGAGTTCAACAAACCATAAGCCCTTTTGGGATATCGTTTGAAGTCAAAAATGAGATATTATTTTAAATGGACATTCATTAAAGGGGGTAATTACTTTTTGGTACATGTTTACAATACATTCTGAATTGAGCATACGTTACAACTAACATACTAGTACGTTCACTTCAATGCCATATCTTAATTAATCTACCCCGGGGAATCTACACTAATACGTGTAATACCACTGGTATTGAACACGCAGAGGCTACTTTCTTCTTACCGATATTCCTTCAAAGTCTGTTTCAGCCATCATATCAAAGAATATCTGACCCATTTCTAAGTCATTGTATGCAAAATCTTCCAACCGGCGTTTCCCACCATCTGTAAATTTCTTCTCTTTCAGAATCGTATAGCTTTTGTTGAGCATCAGGGCGGCCGCCCAGGTTGCATCATATGCAAAGAGTGCATAATCAGTCCATGGGTATTGTCTATTACCGGGCCAATCCATTCGATCTTGTAGTTCGCTGACCAGCTCTTGTGGAGCCTAAAAGAGGGAAGTGAAATTGTAATACAATATTTTGTCAATACTTCTTACAAAAACAACGACTGTTTTTATAACATTAGGTAAATTCATGTCATCATGGTCAAGGCTTTGTTGGACCTTATACTGTTCCATGTTATTCCAATTTCACCGTGGAAAAAATACAAAGAAATGTCGTAATATCAAAATCAATGCACATTGCTATAATTACAACCTCGTACCTTCAAGTACAGTGTACATATCTGATTAGTAAAGGAAAGCTAGAACATTGTATCAAAGTTGTTCACCATCAGTTTGCCTATCAAAAGTTTCAGTGTGAGAAGATGGTAAGTGGCAGATACTGAAGGTACAAGAAGGTCGTATCTGCATGTACTCTGAAGATTGCTTTCAGTGTAAATTATAATGTATTTTTAAGGAACAAACTTGAAGTTATTAAAATTACTTACACATAACATTTCCAATAATAATTTCTTTAATAAGCCAGTTATTTGCCAAACAAAATGTCGTATTATATCTGCATCAGCAATTTTCTTGTTTGTGCAAGAAAATCGTATCTGCCACTTTCATACCCAAAGTTGAAAATTGCTACTGCAGATTTTCAGCAAATAAATAAATAAATAAATAAATAATTATACATTTGTCAAGGCAATCCTTTTAATTGTTATATGTAAAAGTATTTTTAAAAGTTTATTCCTTTATGTTTTCATAAGCATATGCACCAGTGTTCTCAGAAAAAACCACAAAAATCCTCCTTCTGTTAAAAGATTGCAACAACCTTTTTGCTCCTAAGTGACGATTAATAATACACTATGAAAGGTGATTAATTTTTCATACAATGCTCAGTAAATGTCTAAACCTACTTACTTTTTCTGCAATTGTTGTGTCATCCCTTGCACTAAAAGCTGACAGTTTAGCATATAAAATCGTTGCAGAGGACACAGCCTCTTCCATTTCTTCTGCAGAGCATTCTAATTCGTCGTTCGTGTCTATCCACCAGTGCGCTCCAAACCAGCCGTCAATAATCCAAACATACCCGGAGCCTATCATGTTTTGCTTGTAAGCCTGCTTTTTTGAAGTTAATTAAAGTTCATTCAATATTGCCTGACATTTAAAAAGCATTATCTAAATCTATATTGATTCAATTTCTTGAAAAAACAAAAGCATTTACATCAGTGACTTGTTAGATTAAAGTTGACACTTTTACATTTAGCTTTATGATATGTTTTCTGAGGCATATGTAACGATATGGATTCAGTAGATATGTGGAGTACTACTTACCGCACAAAATATTTGCCTAGCTTGATCTTCAAACGATTGCACATAAATTACCTTGGCATCAAGTTTCTAAAACAGAGAATGATACAACCACGGTATTATTTGATGATTGCAAAAAATTTAAATTCACATTATTTTGATTATGGATATAGTTTTGTTCATGAGATTTTTGATACTTCAAACTAAGTTATAGATTTATAATCTTGTGCGTCACTGTGGTCGTATTACTTTTTTAAATTGAAATATATATGTTTGAAATGTAATGGTTGGATAAAAAATTAAATATTCAGATACATCACCTCCAAATTCACAACAGGATCTTTGGGATCATTGCCAATGGTCTCAGTTGAAATGATAGTGATATTAGCAGCTTCAGCCAATGATATCAGATTATTAGCGGCCTTGAAGTCAATAAATAAAAATAATAAAAATAAATGAATAAATAATAATAAACTGTGAAGATGAAGACATACGGCTAAAATCAGTTTTCAAATAAATAACATATCGGCAAGGAAATAAAAAAACGTCAGCAAGTTTTGCAAATGGAGTAATTGCTTATTCTAAAACACTCACTTTCAAATTCATCATGTTCCTTTGCTATTTCATCAGACACATGTAACGCCGTTGGGTTTTTGTTCAATTTGTTACATTATACATACCAGCAAAAATACTTTGTCATTTTGTAGAATAGTGCCGAGCCTTTTCCAGCCAAATTCTTGCATAAGGCGAATGATTGCGTAATTGCGAGATTCTGAAGTTGGGTTAACTCGATAGAAGTAAGGGTGGTAGTCTCGCATCGAAAGTTCCAGTGAAGTGGCGGAATAAGTTAACTATTGGAGAAATAAATTATATGAAGTTAATAGAACAATCACATAAATTATGAATTATTTATCTTATTTTTTAAATTACGATCACTAAAATTATTTATCTATGTATTATTCTTATTTTTAAAATTTAAAATATTCTATTAATCTGAAGAAATGGAATTATTGTCCACATAGTAGTTACAATAAAGTATTTCTAATTTAGCACACTCCATATAGTTTTAGCCCTTCGATATTTTCTTTAATTAAATTTAAAAAGCATAAAAAATTGACAAACGTCAATAAAATGTTTTCCCGTTTCCAAACATATGTGACCAGCCAGCACAACTGAGCCCTGAAGTCGCCAATCATCAGTTTTGAGATATTCAACCAAAATGTTCTGCTTAAAATTAGCTTTAAAATGATGTATATCATGTCTATAGTACTTGACATTTAAGTAGTGAAAAATCAATAAAACAGTCAATAAATCCTTTGTTTCCTATTGTTTATTGTTAAGTTCAATGGAGCATATCTCAATAGTGGCACTGGAGACATCCGGGCTCAGTTGTGGTGGATGGTCACATATGGTCTATGATTTAACCCAACAAAAATAATACGTATACATATTTCACTTTTACTTATATTACTATTATTAACTATTTTACATATTACTTTCTAAAGCGCTCCATTATTTTAAGTTGGCGGATGCTCTAATTGCTCTTTACTTTCTTTTTTATATTACAAGCAATTGCAAGCAAATATTGCTTATAGTGCTTATAATTCTCTTATTAGTGCTTATAATACTCATACTCGTATTATAGTGCTTATAATACTCGTATAATACTCGTTAGACTACTCTGTAGTCCACTTGCCCATTGTCATGATTGTGCATACTCTGGATATTGCATTTAAGCTTAAAACTCCGATTTAATTAATTTGTGCACAATTGATAGATTTTCACAACTGATCATCTTTTCAGTCACCGTACTCCCTCTGTATGTTAGCTTCCCAAGTGGGATTTTTAACTCGTAATAAACTGTCAGATTCTAAAATTAGAATTGTTCAGTATTGAAGTGGCATTATAGTTATGCCATTATGATATGTTGCATTCAATAATATAAGCCTACGTATATTTTACTTTTACTGTCACAAATATAATTATATAAACTTTTTCATAACCATTTTATACTAGTATTTTGATGTAATAGATATCAGTATAATTTCGAGTTCAACTGAATGCGTTCATCATGATTAATAACGTATTTTTATTTATCAAAAATCGAATATGGCATAGTCTAAATACTCGTACACTCGTAATTGTGCTTATTTTTCAGTAACAAGGTGAAAGTTGATTATTTTAAATTGTGATTCAAAAAAGATAAACGTGACATAAAATAATCGAACACCGCCCTTTCCTTTACTTTAAACAACCACGATAACACATTCATAGATCTTGTTATTGAACTATTTTGAAGAAAAATAGCCGTGCCGTGTAGTAAAGACAAAATCATGATTGGTCATTAAAATGTAAAGTGCAGCATACTGGTTGTATTGTATTGTTACGTGTAATTGATTACTTGTACTAGTCGCTAACAGTGAAAAGAACGGGAGGATAGGGGACAACACGGGAGAGGGGGCAACACAGAAGAAGTTGATTAAAATGAAATGACTGATCAATCGGTATATGAATAAGGAGTTGGTAAAATTGTACGCAATAAAACCTCGGAGGGTGGCGATGCATTTGTAAAATTGCATTTATTTACGAACCGCAAAAGACGGGTGGCCGCTAGTATGTATTAATTGAGGACCTTTCTACTGAATTAAGAAAAACAACGTGTAGTAAGGATAATTATTATGACTAGCGGAATGCCCTCCGCTAGTTGAGTAAAACGGGAAGAATCGCTGAACAGGTTACATGATGAAAGATACTGTAGTGCCTGCCGTACCCTAAGATTCATGTATCGTCCTTCACTGTAAAGGTATAATCTGTCCATTCTTATATTTCCATATTTCTTTCATTCTTTCTTTCTTTCCCAAAATACTGTGCGGTTACTAAGCTATCGCGTATATCTTAAGCATCACTAGTTGCGCGTGTCTGTTTGCGCGTGTTGGCGACGACCGCGGGTTGCATTGGATTTCTTGCGTATTTACTCGCTGGTCTGCACCAAAATAAAATGAAAATTGGGCATGCATGTTGAGTAAAGAAACCGGTATAGAGTAAACACGGGAATAGCAATAAAAATAAGGAGAGTGCATGGGAGGCCTGGTTTGGCGATATTATTTAACAATGTACAGATGTATAACTGTTATAACAGAGGAAAGAAGGAGAAGCGGGGAGCAGGCGGGAGCAGGCGGGAGCAGGCGGGAGCAGGCGGGGAAAGCGGAACAGATGAAAGAAGGAGAGGCGGAGAGACGGGAAGACAACGAAGGAGTTGATTAAAATGAATCAAATGAAACGACTGATCAAGCTTTGATGACTTAGAAAGTTGGGAAAATATTTCCCGATAAAAACTTAGAGGGTGGTGATGCACTTCATTTTACGAACCACGAAAGACGGATGACCGCTAGTATATATTGATTGAGGACCTTTAATAACTGAATTAAGAAAAACAACGTGTAGTAAGGATAATTATTAGGATTGTTTGTTCAAATTTATACACGCAAAAAGGCTAGAAGCCAGTCGATATTGTCAAGGTGTCAAGAATGATGAAGACAATAGACTATTTCGGTAATTCCCTAAAGCCTTTGCGAATTCAACCGAGAATATGTCATCGCCGAAGTCGTTATTGTGCAGTTTTATGTGCGCAATGACTAAGTGCGCATCTACAATGACGTAGTTTGCAAAGGATTCTGGGATGGAATAACCGATGATCAATACCCACAAGCAAAAGCAGTATTACTCCTGACGTTATTTTATAAACTTGATCAAACTGGCAATTGCATCAATCTGTAAAACACAACGTTACGACACGTGAGGCACCGGCCATAATATTAGCTTGTTTCTTATGTACACAAAATTATGTGTATCTGTTTATGCTCGAAAAGTCTTTCGTGTGCAGTCGTCTTAGGGCATTTAAATAAAGGCACTTAATTTAATGCCCACGTGACCAGATGGGCGCTGACATTACAGCGTCTAGACAGGATGTCTGAAAAAGTTACCTTTGGCACAGCGGGTGGTCTTCCTGTGTATTTCAATTAGAAACGCGGGATGCATGTCAAAATTTTTAAAGCAAATTTGTCATTTTTTTGCAACTTTGTAGTATTATTGTATGAGTTTCCGTCGATAACTTATTTTTAGTTCTTGAAAACATAGTAAAAAACAGAATCCCCGTATGTATAATTAAGTTGCCTATTAATTTTTCAGTAATTTTGATGATATTTGTCTGAAAAATTCCTATCTCTTAGCATTGTAGCACATCTACTGATCACTTGGTGGTCTTGGTATGGCGGCGCCCATGGGTCACGTGGGCATTAAATTTAGTGCCTTTTATTTAACACCCTATGGTAACTGGTGTTGGCGATTTAACCAAAAAAGTCTCAGATATAATTTTGGACCAAAATGTAAAATACATAACAGTGCGGAATGGACGTTCCTGTACTTTTTGTCGAAGTTTGACAAAACCGATATTGGCATCAAAATTGGTCGCATGTGTAATTAAAAGGAAAGTTCTGATCAATTGGGCGCATTGATATCAACTGAAATTTAAACGCACGATTAGAAACTTCTGTTATTCGGTTGATTTTACCAACTTCTTAACTGCTATTGTTAATTTGGAACACCTCATTATCTGACATTCAAACAGAGTATCAACACTAACGGCCCACCTGCTTTTTGGAGCTTCAGTACGCATCGTAATTATGAGACCGCTACCATTTCTGAACAATTAGATGTGTTGATGTTTCTTTTTAATGGTCGTTTGATATTTGGTTGCAGTTACTTATGTATTTTTGTTTATGTTATTTTTGTAAACGCAATGCAATTGCTTTCTTAAAAACTTTTGTATGTTTACATTAAAGTGTACATATTGTTACGAGTCGTACTGACTCAAGGTCAAAATCACCTTTTACCCAAATTCACACGAATGCACAACATAAATACACTTTTCTTGATTAAGCTAACAAAATCCAAGTCTTTAATTGAAAGTAATATATGATTGTTACAATATATGACAACAAATGCACCTATAAAATAATCACAATAATATTTTAACTACTCAATACTTAACCAGCAGTCTTCTTCTAGAGTTCTTGCAATATGTTCTGGACGGCTGATGTATATATCCTTATTTACTTGTCCTGCGAAAATCAGCGAAGTCCATTGTACACTTGCATTTGTAAATCCTTGCGTATAAAATCCTCACACGAAAATGGTGCTGCTTTCTCCCAAATACTAAACTCCTTGTGTCGTTCTCCAAACACGTTTATAACTCCTTGCGCAATTCTCCTATACTAAACTCCTTGCGCAGTTCTCCAAATCTCTTTACTCCTCCAGGAAACAGGCTTCTTTTAACACTGCTTCACTTGACAGATGTGCTGTTTAATATAAACCAGATTCCAGCAAGTCTCTCAAACTCTCCTTCGTTGCTGTATTATAATAGCACATTATTGGCTATGTATACTGGTTTAAATGTACCTCTTTTTGAAGCACAACAATGACAACACGTAGAGAGTTTACAATCTCTCATGACATTCTGCCAAGAACAAACTCACTTCTCCTTCCACTTTTGTATTCCTCAAAAAACCCATGATCTATTTATAGACCATTCTGTTACATTACAACACTTCCTGTGTGTGATTTCCCATTATGTCATAATTATTCTCTTCAAAATCTCAGGGAATTTCCCCTAATGGTGCAATACACTGAACTTTCTGGAATAGTAGGGATTTTCCCAAATATCCAAAATAATCCTGACTTTGTTTACAGTAATTTGGGGGAATCCCAAAATAACCTTACACACCAACTCTTTGCAAGTGCAAGGGGGTTTCCCATCTCATGACATAACTTTCAGCTTGTAAACAAAGTTAAACAATTAAATTAAATTACTCAGGGCACATCACAATATGTATGGTCGTTGTGATATTAAATGACGGAATTGAACATGAATGGAGAGAACAAAGGTCTTCTGGTTAACGAGGTCTAGTTATTGGTGATTTTTCAACACGTAGAATAAGATGATCCCCTCCCCGCTGTTTATTGAACTTTGTGAATGTTGATGTTAAGCAAAATTAAAAAATTGATATATCATTAATGATTCCCTTCAAAATTGCAACAAAAAGTACATGAACAGACATTTTACACTAGGCTATTTTGAATTTGTTGTCGCACAAGACATCATGAAAGACATTGACATTTACTGAGCATATATAAAGACTGGGCAAATTAGATTCCATTGGGATAATTTTAATAGGTGGTCTAGACATTACTATCTGAAGCCAGCCGATATTAATTGTCAAGGTGTCAAGATTGATGAAGACAATATACTATTTCGGTAATTCCCGAAAGCCTTTGCGAATTTATCTGAGAATATGTCATCTCCGAAGTTGTAACTGTGCAGTTTTACGTGTGCAATGACGATATGCACATCAACGATGACGTAGTTTGCAAAGGAGTCTGGGAATAACCGATGATCAATACCCACAAGCAAAAGCAGTATTACTCTTAACGTTATTTTATAAACTTGATCAAACTGGCAATTGCATTAATCTGTAAAACACAACGTAACGACACGTGAGGCACTTGCCATACAAAATTATGTGTATCTGTTAATGCTAGAAAAATTAGTCTTTCATGTGGCGATTATAAAAACCAAGCATCGTAATTATGAGACAGCCACCACTTCTGACCAATTAGATGTGTTGATCTTTCTTTTTAATGGTCTTTTGATTTTTTGTTATAGTTGCTTATGTTATTTTTGCAAACGTAATGTTGCCCTGGCGAATTGCTTTCTAAGAAACTTTTGTATGTATATAAAGGGGTGTGTGTGTATGTATGGTCGTTGTGATATTAAGTGACGGAATTGAACATTGAACAAAAGTACAGGAACAGACATTTTGCACTATAATTATGTATTTGTAGTCGCATCATGAGACATCGTGAGACACATTGACATTTACTTGGCATTATAATTATAAAGACTGGGCAAATTAGATTTCTGAACACTTACAATGAGTGCATGAGATCCCCAAATACCACCCAACATATAAGAGCCTCATCGGTATTGCTGCTGTATAGAGCCCTCCTTCATGTACATGTTCAATGGGAACTTCCATATATCAGGAACCACTTTTAGGGTAGGGCATAGTGCATTGTGGTGATGTGCTGATAATCTTCTCTGCTACAATGCTGGCCAAAATGTGTTGGGACACTTATGGAAAACGAACACTTTATTAAGGCCTTATTTCCGTAATTTGTAACGTGATGAAATGGGGGGTTCTTTGGTGTCAAGCCTACACATTTTCCTAACACCTAACACCAGAAACAAATTTGTTCGATCTTTGGATCGACCGTCGATCCTGCTTCGATGTCTGTTATTAATGAACTATCAACTAATTAATAAGAATTAATGCTACATTCATATCGGTCAATATCACTAAAGGCAATAATTACTATATTATGATAATTAACAATAGTAAATTAATTGATTTCATAAATAACATGGATCGAACAAGCATCGATGGTCGATCGAAAGATCGAACTAATTTGTTTCTATTGCCTAATAAACCGCGCGTGACCAAAAAAAGTAGGATTCAACATCGCGGGGCTTATTTACATAACCCTATCAAAACCGTCCCAACACTTATGGCCAGCATTGTAGGTCTCTAACTAGGTGACCCAATAGTTTTGCATAATATAAGCACATGATACTATACACTTATTATGTCTAATCGTATCGCCAATATAATATATCAATTTCTGAATAAGTTAAATAAGCAAATATTAGATAATTTCGGCTTTACACAACAAGGCCCACATAACGTAACAACACTAAGCTATTTTACCGTTATCAAATTCCAGAAGTGTGATATCTCCGCAATATTGTGTGCACTAGAAGAACACGGTGGACCGAGAATCATCAATTTTGTAGGTGCCGTAAAGAGTTGATCAAAGAACATACGAGTACCGAGGCCGGAATAACACTGAAAAGTAGCGATTCCATGGTGATTAGTTTCAAACATTGCAAATACATTTCAGGAACTGTGATTAGGGACCAATCAAGTATTAGATATAAAACTAAATCTATAAGATTTAAAATTAAATCTATAAGATTTAAAATTTAAATTTATAAGATTAATTTTAAATCTAATATTGATTGGTCCCTAGTTACATCCTAAAGAATTTATTTTTAAATAGAATGCAAATACAAGGAACCGTGTCTTCTGAAGGAGTTTAATCAGATGTTGCAACAATTACCCATGACTGCTATCTGTTCAAGGGAGAACGATAAAAAGAAAACCAAAACAAATATTTATTCGAGGCCACGGATGCTAGACAATTTAATAAAAGGAAAAGTTATAAGGCCTTGACTTCATTTATTCTATATGAAATCATAGAAATCATATGTGATCATGCAAAACAACATAGAAAAATACAATAAAGGCAATTTTTTACACCAATCGTTCAATTTACATATACTCACCCCTGTATCGTTCCAAATCATTTGCAGTTCATATTCTGGTAAGATGTCTTCTCTCTTGTTGATATGGTCCAAACCCATTTCTACCGCAACTAACGCACCTCCTCCATCCCAAAACTTGGTTAAGCTTAGTAATGCACCTAGATAGAGTGGGATTTTGTCCCGCTTCTCATTGGAACCATCAGATGGGGAATTTGTTGAGGAAATGTATCCCAATTCCATCTCTGTTGAAGCAGGTGTGAAGGTGTGGTTTTTATCAGTTGAATCGTATTCATTTGTGGTTTGGCTATTAGTTGGCACATCTTGAGAGTTTGCAATCAGCAAAATCGAGAAAACAATCAGTACGACCGTCATCACACAAACTAGTGCCTGCGTGTACTCAAGCAAATATGACTGTAATATACAAGTGTAAATTCGTACGTGAATAAATCTTTGGATACTACAACGTATTCAATAAAAAAATCAACGTGTTAGTTTGGTAAGAAACAGTAACTGTTTTATTAGAAAAAAACCATAAAAAGCTTTCACAGTGATTTGTTCATCCGGACGATAGTAAAAATCATCAAAATTTGTTATTGTCATTGATGTGCTAGCATAGCCTGCTAGTGGTTAAGCCAAAAGTTATGTATAAAAGACAAAATAAGACATTTTACATGAATCTGTAATTTCGCTAAGTGAGTTGATAAATTAACTGCATATATTTAAATGTCGCTTCAACTTCAATACTGCTGTTTTCATCGTGTTTTGAATAGCATGTATCCATTGAAATGCACTAGAACAACGTGAAAATGATATTGTAAATAAAGTATTATCAATGGAATGAATGTTTTTGATCAAAATAAATAGATACGCACAAAATATGTTTAATTTGTATCTTTATATAACTCAAGATTTATTCCAAAATGGCCGCCAAATTGGCTATTCCTAGTTATCTGTCCCATATGGAAAGGTTTCTATACAAAAACGATTCTCTTATAAACCATCATGCGCACAGTTTCCACCTCGATACACCTGAGTCCCAAGAGCTTCCAAGCATGGAATAACAAGCAGCGAATAGTCTTTGATAACACTACACGGTTGAGTGCATAGCAATGTAGGAGCTGTGAAGTTTCCAGCTAAACAATGGGCCTATTTGATTGGTTTTTGTCGAAACCTCAAGTGCTCCCTTCATCCAATCAGAATTGTTTTTACATCAAACGAAAGCTAACACTTCCCCCTAAAAACACCTTTAGTCACTAGGTCAACAGATAACACAATTCAATGTTATAGCAAGGCGAATGTGGAAAATCTGTTGAAAACTATCTATCCAAGCACACTTTTTGACCAAAATGTAGGTTTTAAAAGTCAAAACCTCAAGTGCTCCTTACAATATTTTTCAAATTTTATGTAATTAAATGAAAAAGCACACCTATATTGTCCATATACTAGAGTCACTAGAATGAGCAATGGTCAATTCTCGCCTGTTTTGTCATACGGTTGTAAATTCAATGAACTATGACTTTTAAAAAAAAGAGCGCTTATAAATTTAAAAAAATAGCAATAAAACGAATTTCAAGGCCTGTGAGCTAAATCAAAAGAGCAATGTTATGACATGACATTATATTTCATGTTGCCCTAGTGTATTTCAATGGAAATGTACCACATTGTAGACGCCATCTTGAATTGAAAAGATGCGAATTAAAAAAAATGGGGACATATTTATTTCTGTTGATTAGACATGTTAGTTGCATTAACTTTTTTTCATCATTAGATCGTTTGTACAGGTGTTAGTCCAACACATTGGTCCACCTTTTATTAAACCCTGGGACTTAATTCAATTACAATTTTGGTTAACCCGGTTACCCAAGTAGGTTTTCATTTTGGTCTGGTTCAGGACAAAAGGTGTCCGATGTTGTGATTTTTAATATCAATATTACTGTACAGTAGGCAAGTGATGAACCTATTTATTCTCAGCTTTGCACCTGATGCTGTGGTGTTTGGATTGTATTTAAGTTGAGTTTAAGGTAATAGTAACCACCAACATACATTTTTTTTTTAAAAAGGCGACCCGAGATTTTCGTGTTTTTTGGGTCGGTCCCGCGGAGAGTAACTAAACATATTTTTGGCCTTAGGAACTTTTACACGCTATAAACAAGGGTCATAGTGAATTTGATTGACAGTGACGTCAGACGCAAACTAGTCTTTTTATCTCTATCTTCAATTATATCACATAAGAAAATCGCGGCTTCCGCTATAGACAGATAGAGGATGTCATTGTGTCATTATTCTATATGAACACGGAAGAAACCTTAGACAACACAAACACTCGATACAAATAAATGCTCTGATTTCTTTTGCTTTACACAAAGTCAATTTCAACATGCTCATTGCAAATAAACATTAAAGAAATAAATCAATTATCAATTTTTCAAATTGACTCATTTTTTGCACCAAAGAAATTGACACTTTTTCAAAATATACATCAAATGATATGCTCAAAGGCCAAAATCACAACTCCGACTCACAATAACGCCAAATAAACAAGCAATACTCTGACTCACAATAACTTGTCCTAACAAGCAATAACATCAAGCATGAACTGCATCTCACAAATATATATATTTATTACCAATTCAGTATTTCTTATTGTTTATTCTTACAATTCTGTCAATTTTTCAATACTTTTTCCTAAAGCTATAAAATCAAATATTTTATATTGATTTTGCTTTTAAATTTTAGCTGTTTATTTTCCATGGCATTGACGCAAGTTGTCCAATGGTTTGCTAATCCCTAGAAAGTTTTTTCAGCAGAATACTTTCGCAATAAATCTAAAGAAACAAAATCTCTCTCAATATAAATAATCTTGTCTTTTTCAAGCACTTTCTCTTTGTTTTTATTGTTCTTTGTTGTAATTTTGTCATTATTTTGTCTTTATTAATAGAGTTTTGATGTTTATGTACTTGCACGGAAATAATATTTTGTTTCGATGTGAATGCTATATTCTGTCCTCGTTGACCTTTAGGCTCTTTCTCATACTTTAATGTTGTCAGTTTTATGCAATTTTGGGTTATTTTTATGCAATTATTGTTATAATAAAAGTCGAAGTTGAAGTTGAAATACATGCTGAGTTTAATTTATTTTATAGGTAGCGGCAACGATAATCTGATCGGTACTAAATAAAAGTGAAAAACAACTTTTGTGTGACACCTTTTTATACAATTTTCTTCAACCCTTTCACAGAAGAATTAAGAAAACGGCCCATACAGCCATGTGCTTATCGTTCTTAATTTTACAGGTGCAATCCTATGCAAGACGTATTAATAAAGCATTAATTTCTAACAAAATGCTAATATATCATCTAAAAAATCCTAATGTGGAGCGTACAGTTGTCCACAGTGGTCCCATCAGGACCAAAGTGTGTTAACCGTATCACATAAAGCAACCGTTTAAATAAACGGTGTTTTCAGTTCTGACTTCGTCTGTAACATCAATGCTCATACTGTCCAGGAAAACTGGGACATATTTAAACATGTCCTTTCCGACCTCATGATTAAACATATTCCTAAAAAGAAAGCCACCACAAGACACAATTTGCCTTGGTATGATAACAAATTGTGACGTATGCAGCGCAAATTAAAGAGACTTTACAAAAAACAAAGAAAGACAAATTCGCCTGAGGACGAAGAAATTTTCAAAAAACAGAGATCCAAATATAAGAAAGAACTGAGAAAAACTCATATGAATTACATTCATGGTACAATGGATGGAAATTTTTATAACAACACAAAAGCCTTCTGGAAAATTGTGAAATCAAAGAGAGTTGATAACTCTGGTATCCCCCCATTGAAGCATCAAGAAATGACTACGGATGACAGCTTAGAAAATGCAAACATTCTGAACAGTTATTTTAAGTCGGTTTATACAAAAGAGGATACCAACAACATCCCTGATCCTACTGGCGAAAGAGTTGAAGATATTCCACCTCTTCATATCAGTGTGAACGGCGTCCAGAAATTACTGGAGGAGTTAAATTCCAACAAAGCGTCTGGACCGGACCAGATACCTTCCAGAATCTTGAAGGAGTTTTCCACAGAGCTAGCGCCAATTTTGACTGCCATCTTTACTCAGAGCCTCCAAACAGGTGATCTACCGCTTGATTGGCTAACATCCCATATTACACCAGTCTTCAAAAAGGGAGACCGTAGTTCACCATCAAATTACAGACCAAACTCCTTGACGTCGATCTGTTGTAAAACAATGGAACACATTTTAACCAGTCATATTATGAAACATTTTGATCGTCATCAAGTTCTCACTGAATCACAACATGGGTTCAGAAAAAGGAGAGGATGTGATACGCAACTTGTCCTTACTACGACAGATATTGCTGAATCCATGGACAGGGGTCGTCAGGTCGATACCATATTATTGGATTTCTCCAAGGCATTCGACCGAGTTCCACATAAGCGCCTTTAAAAAAAATTCCATCATTATGGAGTCACCGGGAATATACTCAAGTGGAAACAGTGTGTCGTCCTCGATGGTATTCAGTCTACTGCAGCAGAGGTAGATTCCAGCGTGCCACAGGGTACTGTTATTATGAGCTTCCTAGTTTTCATCAATGACTTGCCTAGCTGTGTGAGTGCTGGTACAAAGACCAGACTCTTTGCCGAGATCAACTCTGTAGAAGACCAGATCATCCTTCAAACAGATCTTGACGCAATATCTCGTTGGAATCAAGACTGGCAGATGAATTTTAATACCGATAAATGTTTCAAAATGAACTTCACAACCAAGAAAACCATCAAAACCTCCCCAAACACATTGTGCCAAAAAACTCTTGAGGCAACACATTCTCATCCGTACCTTGGTCTGAAGTTTTGTGACAATCTACGTTGGAAAGAGCATATCTCTGAAGTCACAAACAGCTGTAAGAAGATACTGGGTGTCATCAGAAGGAACTTCAAAGCTTGTCCTACATACATCAAGTCTTGCCTCTATTTGTCACTCATTCAACCCAAATTGACTTATGAGTCGGCAGCTTGGATCCCTTCCACAAATGAAGAGAGACACCAGCTAGACATGATACAGAGGTCAGCTGCTAGGTTGTGCTACAACAACTACTCCAGAGAAGCAAGTGTTACGCAAATGCTCAACCAACTTGAATGGCCAAGTTTGGATACCTGTCGCCTTATTACCAGACTTAGCTTGATGTACAGAATTACACACAATCTCGTCGACATAGACTGGCAGGACCCCCTCACCCGACCAACACGAATGACCAGACGACACCACCCATCTTCAATTAGAGTCAACTCAGCGACCTACGCAAATAGCTTTTTTCCATGGACAATTCCACACTGGAACGGACTGCCCCACGACATATTAGATATACCAGACTACAAAAACTTCAAGACCGCCATTAGGGACTACCTCAATTAAATTTCGTCAAATCCAGTCTTAGGTCATTGGTTTGTACCAACTCTGATGCGATGCGGGTACCCGTTTATTCAGAGGATAACGTCCAGATCCAGAGAAACAAACAACGAAGAGACACGAATACGAATTTTACTAGTGTGCTTTGACTATATTTATAAATACGTTTTTATAAATAAGCACCCCAGCAAACACAAAAACGTTTTAAAAACGTTTTAAATAAGTTATATTTTGGCTTTTGGTTTAGGTAAAACGTTTTAATAACATTAAAATGTCGGGTTATATAAAGGTCATGATAACGTTTTAAAACGTTTTGTATGAAAACACACTACAACAATATTTTTAAATGTTTTCAAAAATGTTATTGTAAACTATTTTTGCAAACATTTTTGCCAAATATTGTGTCAATATTCAAATAACATTATGTTAAAATGTTTGAACCCAGCAAACACAGAAATGTTCTTAAAATGTTTTTTCAAAACCTTTTAAATGTCGGGTTATATAAAGGTCATTAAAACGTTTTTAAAACGTTATTGAAAATATTTTGGGCAAACATTTTTCGCAAAATATTTTTTCAACCCCAAAATAACATTCTTTTTAGAATGTTTTGTATCAAGTTTTCAAGAAAGTTTTTGGAATGTTATTAAAACGTTTTTATACCCTTTATATAACCCGACATTTAAACGTTTTCTGTAAAACATTTTTATTTGCTGAGCAGTAGATTATCAAAAATGTTTTTAAGGTTATGAAAACGTTTTATACTCTTAATATACCCTTTATATAACCCGACATTTAAACGTTTTCTGACATCCTTTTATAACCTTTTGCGAATGATGTCGAAAACGTTTTGTGTTTGCTGGGACGTGACCCATGAGCACGAGCGAAGTTCGCTATTCGGAAGGTTCGCTATTCCGAATGTTACCAAAACCAGCAAGCGTGTCCAAATCGTCATGCATTGACCACTATACATAAAAGGATAGGAACTCTGTAGATAGATATCATCAAATTTAAGTAATAATTGAATAGCAAAATTATTACACATGGGGGATGCCGAATTTATTGAACTATTTATTTCATTCTTATTTAACCTGGGTAAACCTTTCAATGCACTGGCATTGTTCTCCCAAGATGCCCAGGTGTATGACGACGGAAAAAAATATTCAACGACGGAAACTTTTACAATATAATCACCGCACAGTAGTCTCATGTTGTTTTGCCTTTACATTCAAATGTATTGGAAGACCTCCAGCTCACGCTATGTAGAACGTCACTTCCAGACTTACTGTCTACAAGCTGTTATGGCAGCGCAGAGGATCACGTGCGTACTTATAAAAACGTATTTATAAATATGGTCGAAGCATACTGTTTACCCGATTAAAGTTGCAATTTTGACATCAGAATGTTTAGGTATGAGGTATATATTTAGATGGTATGCTGCTCTCGAATGCTGGTATCACAAAAATTATTGTACCAGAGGCTGTGCCATCCGTGCACCCAGAGGCTGTTTTAACGTACCTCCTGACACATTCGTGCAGTGAGGTTAAACTTCCGTGCAGTGAGACTTGAAAATCCGTGCTTAAAAATGTCTTTGTCATTCAAGTTTCTACTGGTAAAATGACCGGGAAATCGAGCCCCAAATCCTATGTAAAAATGATATTAGGTTTCCTCTCAATAAAACAACACCTCATTCAACCAAATATTGCCTTACAGCACTAATATAGTCCAAAGTTTCGGCAGGCCTATGAAAATCAAAAATCTTACACAAAAAAGACACAATTTCAACACTAGGATATTTTTTTTAAAGGTATGTCCAAACACCATGTTTTTATCTGACAAGTTAAAAAGTTTAATCATAAAATTATTGTATTTTTATTTGATCGAGAAAATTCATTTCAAAGCAAACAATAGAGAATGGTGAGAGCGTTCTGAGTGTACACCTACTCACAAAGGTTGAAAAGGACATTGTTAACATGAAAACTTCAGTATCCTATGAAAATATTGGCAAAAGAAGCTGTAATTGTGACCATATTATAGAGTGTGAAAACAGCTAACCTTTTCAAACGTAGAATCACGGTGTAAGCGTTGGAATAACACTGATATTTTCATTCAATTAAACTCAGGGTCAAAATGCAATTTTTGTGATAAACTAATATGATTTCATCATTATGAAAGCAAGTATAAAATTCGACGTTTTGTCAGAAATTATCACTCAACATTTGATATAAGAATGTTTGGATGTATTGAGACTTTTGATATTAAAGTATCAATACATTTTAATAAAAATAATTTTCCTCGGGCTAACTTCGGAGCGAATTACCTTATATCGCTCGTGTCTTACTATATTTATTTTATTTTTTGTACTTCTTATTTAACTTGGGTGATTCTATTAATGATTATTGTTGGACACTGTTCTCGAATGATGCTCAGGGTATGGCGTACATACAGCCAGACGTTACCCTATCACTGCACCTGTCCCACAAATCAAATACAGTAATGCAGAAAGCGGATAGTAAATTGTTTGCCTCCACCGGCAATTGAACCGGGCACTTCTTTCACCAGAGTCAACGACCTTAACCGCTGGGCCACACTGCTCGCTTGCCATTATAAGTCAATTATTTTTGTATGAATAATAAATAAATCCAGTCAGATAACTCATTTCAGGAACACGGCACAAAGAACACGCAGTGTATTACTTTTAAACAGTATTAAACAGTAGCAAACTTCATGTCAGGCGACCACAAGATATTATTCCCCTTTCCTGCCGCCATGTGGATCGCACTCGTTTCCAACCAGGATATGCAGACTGTGATATTCAAGCAGGAGCTTCTTTCAGCAGAACCTACAATCTTGGAAAAAAGTACTCGGAACATTTGGTACTCTTTGTCGAAAATCCATGCAGAATTTGCAATGATCATGGAAATGACATGTGCTTTGTTTATGAACAAATATGACATCTACAACAATGATTTACCTTTCCCCTCTCCTCATCAAGTTTGGAACACTTGGTACACTTTGTCAAAATTCCATGCAGAATTTGCAATGGAAATGGAAATGACGTGTGCTTTGTTTATAAACAACATGACATCTATAACAATGATGTACCCTTCCCTTCTCCTCCTCTCCCCATCTCCCCATCAATCAATGTTGAAACATGTTGGACAACCGCTGAAGACATTGGCATTTCCCAACATTGCACGTGGAGATGGGGTGTCAGTTTTCCTCTTGACACGAAAGTGTTCCAAGACTTTTTTCCAAGATTGTAGTAATAAATGCTGTTCATGACTCGATTAGCCTTGAAATAAAAGCAAATATACAGCTGTGGCATTGGCTTATTCATAAAATGCATAACGACAGGAGTGACAGATTTTATCATATTTCATTTTACTAGGACTAAAGTAGGCTAAGAAAGGCAAATAGAGCAGGATTTAATTCATGAAATTCTGCACCAATGAATACATTGGTGCAGTTTCTACACTCTCTACCGAATTCAACATAATTGTCAGAGCGCTTTTTATAAATCACGTTCAGCTGGTATCACTGTCGGCGCTGTTTATCTCACGATATAATGTCAGCTATAGTATACGCATCTACAATGCCAAAAGTAATATTCGTATAAGAGAACAAGGCAGTTTTACGTGTGATCTGCCCAATGCTTGGACTACTATTTTGGACATGTTTTTAAACATTAAAATGTCTAGTGTTTTTCAGCAAGTAAAGAAATACTTTCAATTTTGAAGTAAGTATAGTGTATCAAAAACGATTTACCTCATGTTCTCCTTGGAGTAACTAATTTTATATCGCTTTTGTATCTTACTATCTAGACAATTTCAGGATGAACTACAAATCGATCCAGTCAGATTACTAACGCCAGAAATACGTAGTTGACACAATAATACGCAGCTTATTCATATTTCATTTAACTAGGCCTGCAATCGTTTAAGAAAGCCAAATAAAGACGATTCTAATTCCCGCCTTTTCTGAAATAGAGAAAATGCAGTAGTAGATATATGCAACCCTTTGATGAATTTAGAATGAATGTCAGAGCGCCTTTTATCACTAGAACACGGTCAGCTTATATCTCTGTTGGCGCTGTTTATCTCACAATACAATAGCAGCTGTACGCATCTCGTCATACCTATCACGTCTACAGTGTCAAAAGTAAGATTCGTACTGCAAAATGAGACAGCTTTATGCGGAACTGATTTACCCAACGCCGTGGACTGATATTTTTGGAATTATTTTTGTTTAGTGTTTTGTATCATTACAACGGAATGAAAGGAACACTATTGATATTAATTTTAACCATGGGATTCTCATTTGCCAAAGGTAAGCATAAGGTTGATAAGTAGGTTCCTGCTTGGATTTGTTTGGACAATAAATGGATTTTAACTTAGTACTTAGAGAAAATGATTGACAGCGTAAATAATCGACTGACCATCCAGAGAAGAATAGTTTTTACCCTTACTTCACAAGTGGCAAATTCATATTTGACTCTCTGAATATTATACTTTAACTTCGCCCATATAAAATATTTTGCTGATTTTGATTTTTGTTTCGTACATTCGAGAAAGTTTCGTGTAATTCCTCGACATAAAATTAAGTAAATCCTAAAATGCGCGTACTCTCAACGAAGAAAAATATTATTCCGCACAATAAAATCGCTAGGATTACGGGTAACCGTAAACAAGTCAAGGGCTTTATTTTCACAATGAAGAAAGTGGACTAAAATGATTTATATTTATGTCATAAGGATTTTCAACAACAGGTATATCCTACCTTCGTAATCTCTTGTAATTTCCGAAAGCAGCGACATGACCGGGTTTTTTTCTATGTAAGTTGATTTTATAGGTTGATAAACGATTTATCATTGACCAATGACACGTCTCGTTACTACTTACTCTGAAAGTAAGACGCAGTTAATTGGTCAAAAAAGGCTTTTGCTCATCACTAGCAGTTGAAGTATGAATACAGTTGACAAGTAACAACAATGATTTCCCATAGGTGAAAAGTCGAAGTAACTAAGCTTATATTTTTCGTGTCTTACTATCTAGACAATTTCAGGATGTACCACAATCGATCCAGTTAGATTACTGACGCCAGAAACACGAACTTAATACCAAGAGCACGCAGTGTATTCCCCTCATACTTTTATTTTAATACAAGAGCAAACTTGGATCTCACTCTGTATACATTTTGTGATATAAACCAGAAGAGAATCAAACAATAGATTTATAGTTTTATTTCAAAAATGTGTGGGTGTATTTAAGTACTGTTAAAAATTCATTATAAAATCTTTGGTTAAATCAAAGTTAATAAATACACATTACCTCAGGGATTGACATTCGAACTCTTCAATACGCAGATTATGTGATGAGAAAAGTTCAAATTAAACTCCGGAATCTGATCTAAATGAAATGATTATGTTGTGTTCACACTGCATACTAATTTGAATCCAGCGATGGAATCGTGTGTAAAACAAAAAGTAATTATGATATGAACATAAATTTGCACAAATTGAAAGATAGTTTATTTGCCGTTATTTAGTTGCAGCTGCCTGCACATATGGTTTGTCTTTAGAGAGAAGTCAATTAAATTTGCAAATAAACAGTATTATATTAGAATCACATGAGCCTCATTATAAATTATTATCCTATACTATACACAACGGATGCCGTAGAGTAAATAATTGAAGTCTTTTCGCATACCAATATAACAACAAATAAAAGCCTTAAAATATTATTATTATCATTAGTATTTAGTATTATTTTTGTTGTTGTTGTTGTTGTTGTTGTTGTTGTTGTTGTTATTATTATTATTATTATTATTATTATTATTATTATTGTTATTATTATTATTATTATTATTATTATTATTATTATTATTATTATTATTATTATTATTATTTTTATTGCTGTTCAGCTCAAACATCCTCAATCATGTGCATTAGAGGCAGTTGAGATTGGATTAAGAAGATTCCTTTCTCTTGACACATAGGTTAACAGGAACATTGTTCATTTGATTGTTGGGAGTGGCCTTCCTTTTCTTGATCTTTATCTTCAAATCTGTTTCACCCTTTTCTTTCCACATAGACCAGCATAGGCTTTTTAGCCTTACTTGAGCGTAACATATGAATTTATTTTAATTTTATTTGGTATTTACACACATAATAAAAATATAATAGCAATACAAATAAACAAATTTATGAATACAAAACTGCAGCTAAGGATTGTCCACTGTACAAGGACTTGTTTGATTCTAACTTTGATTTGAACTTTTAAAGTTATTGTTATTTATTGTGTCATTTAAAATGTTCATTTTGACCAAACGACATCAGTATTCACCCTATTCAGATCATAAAAATTTTAATAGCATAAAAAGCAGTTTGAACTTTAAACGGGAATATTGATCATTGTTTAAATCCAAGAATTCCTTAAGGGGAGTTTGCTTAATTTATTATTTGAAGACGACTTGGCCGGGTATATAAACGTGAACTAACGTGTTTTAAATCACGTTATTATTAAATGTCAGTTATTGACTTAAGGGTAGACGAGGTATTGTTGGTCGAAGCAACCTAAAAATCGATTTTCATTATCTAGATCAATATATTATTGAAAATTAACACCTTGATGTTTTGCAAAAGTTCATTCTACAAATCGTATACTCTGCAAACTTGCTTAATCTATTGTTGTTAATTAGTTATGTATGTTTTACAAAAGTGTTGTTGTTTCAGCCCTCTTCACAACGTAACTCAAGAACCGCAGCACCTATAAAAGTATATCTGTGATATTTGAATTCTTCTACACGCTCGCTATGAATTGAGCAATGCATTTTTTGCCAAAGCTCACTACCATTCGTAAGATGCTGTGAACTACCAAATCACAACAGTTTAAAATAATTAATAACCTTAAAGACCCATTCAGTGATCTCAGCGCAAGTGTAAAAAAATTAAAATTGTGTATAAATTGCTTAAAAGGATATGTCGTTCAAATGTTTTGAAATGAAAAATTTGGCTAATAACGAAGAAAACAGCAGTATTGATGAAGTTGAAACCCCATTCAAATACATGTAGCTAATGTATACTGTCAGTATATAAATTACAGATTCATGTAAATGCCTTACTTTGTCTTAAATACACGGCTTTCGGCTGAACCACTAGCAGGCTATGACAATGACAAAGGTGCCAAAATCTGAATTTTGATGATTTTTACGAACGTCCGGATGCGTAAATCACTGAATGGGCCTTTAAGGGGGTACTACACCCCTCAATAAATTTGTGTATATTTTTGCATTTTTCTCAAAAACTAATAACACAGTGGTAACAAAAGTACTACACTGGAATTTCAGTGACCCAAGACAAACGGTTTGTTATTTATGATAAGAAATAAGGTACCGCTAGGATGTACATCGTTTCCTATCATATATACTGAACCGCTTGTCTTGAGTCACTGAAATTTCAGTGTAGTAATTGGATTCCTTGCCCCAATAATATTCATAACTTTTATTACCAGTGTGTTATCATTTTTTGAGAAAAATGTAAAACTAGTCACAAATTTACCACAGGGGTGTAGTACCCCCTTAAGATAGATAATGATGTGTAGGGATTATGTTATTTATCTAAATCATCAAAATGTTACAGTTACAAACAAATAATACTTTAAGATAGTGCTTTAACTTAGTATTCAAGCGGTAAACATCAACCCTTGTCCTATACCAAAGGGAGAGATGCCTACTTAACAAAAATTAGTAATTGTAGAGCCATCCTTTGTGCTCATTTTAACGATAAAAATTGACAACCCTATGGAGGTATGACACGGGTAAGGGGTGTTTGAAGGGTAAGGGTATTGGGAGGTTAACGTCCATCGTTTTTTTTTAAAGTTCCCTGTAGTGCATGTTAGAATAGCTATTTCCTTCTATTCTAAACGAAAAACCTAATAAAAATCTGACGATGTTTAGATTTTGTGGTTTCAATGAACAGAGGAGACCCATACCTATCCCAAGGCATCAAATAATCATACATACATATCTATTTTGACAAGCAAAGGGGATGGTATCCTCGTTTGATAAGATGTGTTGTCATAAAGGCTTGGTATACGAAGGTTAAGGCAAAGTACTTTCATTTTAGCAGAGCGCTTTCCACATATTATCACCAAAATGAACCTAATCTAATTTAATAACATGTCTCACAATTCTTCAGATATCCCCTTACGGTCCAATATAGCGTCTATACAAACTGCTCGTCTTACGTCAAGACATCTCTGGACGGAAATGCACTTTAACAACACTAGTTCGAATATCAAATACAAGATAATACGGTTATCCGGAAACTGGGAAGCGTACAGTACCTTCAAACTTGGTGATGATCTACATTAAGTTAAAATAGCGCATACTTATTTTCAGTGTTGGCCAGGTTTAATGTTGTGTTGTAAAATTAAGCTGTATATATGCTACAAACAAAGAGGCTAAAAATAAATTAATTTGTATCGTTTGTTCAACTTTCCCAACGACAGTGCGAGAAAGTCTTACTCATTTCGTGATTACCATTCATTTTAAATAAACTTATCCTCTTCAAAACTTGAATTTGATTTCTCTCATCTCCTTATTGATTACCGCCACTTTTTAATGGTTTAGGACGATTATCATTAGTGATGACTGAGCCACAGAATCCTCTCTGCCATCTGCCGTTAAATAAAGTATTTATCTCATTTGTATCGTGAATTGGGCATTCATTCTAACAATATAATCACATAGTTTTGAACCTCTACCACAATTTAACATAATTAATATTTCGATGTGGTTTTTGCTAACTTTGCAAGTATTAGAGGCAGTGTTATCTCATGTATGTTGCTCTTTTAGCATTACATTGAAAGGTGCCTTCGGCTGCATGAAATAAATCAATGGCATCACGTCTGGAAACTGATGAAGAAAATTGTCACTCCTTACAGTCAGGTGAGAGAGGTCAGGACAATTCCTCACAATAGTATTAACACGCTCAAAGTGCATAACAACAGGGAATACAGCACTAGATTTTCTTTCTTATTCTCTTTTCATTCCTGTTAATTTTCTCTAGATTCTTGTATCTTCTTCATTTTCCCTTCTGTTTTGTCTTTTACATAGACAATATGTTCAGGTTGAATGAGTCACTTGAAGATTATAAAGTCTGCTGCATGTAGATACTTGTATGAAAACGACCCCAAATGTGATAGATTGTTTTGAAACTGGGTTTGCTAATAATTATTTTAATAATAGTTTTTCTCCTTCTATGGATCTCTGAAAGCGCGACATTGACAAAAAATAAAAAATTAAACTGTTATAACTTAATATCCCGTCGTTAAGTAAGTTTAGTATGTCATGCTTTCTATCTTGGCATAAAATACCTTAGGCAATTAAAGTATATATATTAAGCGATATTTACACATACATCCGTTCATTAGTATGCAATTTTTTGGAGAAAGTGAGAAATTTGTACCGACGGCCCTAAGCGCTGATAAGTTTTTCTGAAAAGGTTGTCCTCAATGCCTCAAATAGAATTCAATTGGTTTGAAAGATACCCTTTAATTTTCAAAGTGATTTCAAACTTTTAAGTGGATATTTTTGCCTGCTAGTACCAAAAATTGTTTATAGAAAACTGTGGACACTTTTGTAGCTTTTAGGAGGAAATTATGACGTACACCATGAGAGTTGCTGTAATTTGTCTAAAATTAGACATGTTTGTATAACAAATCTGATTCTTATTCTTCTCTGGTTCCAGTCTCTAATGTCCAGTAACAAGCTATCAACATGGTCTGTCATTTTAGTTCATCGACCTATCACTTTGTTGTCCCGTGGTTAAGCAACTGAAAGTGATTCTACCAACCGTACCATTAGAGCTGACGGCGTTGCGTAATCCAGTAATCAGGCCAGCTACAAATTGGCTAATGTTTCACCCCGTAGCCATTCTATTATTTGTACAAACTCATAACGCTTTGGCCTTAGTGGTTTCAACTTCTCCCTTAAGTTTCAGCCATTGCGTATGTTTTCTCTAGTTTTTTATTATTTTATGTCCATACCAAAAATCATAGATCAATGAATGTTAAGGTTATTGTCTCCAAGGTATTTATAATAATTTTTATTATTTTGTGTCCATACCAAAAATCAAAGATCACGTACCAAAAATCAGAGATCAACGAACGTGAAGTTTATTGTCTCCAAGGTATTTATAATAACGTCTTATAACGTACCTACACAGCCAAATACATGTATAATGGAGTGTACTTTTAGTGTCACTGAGCTATCACTTGACCAAAAGTGACACTTTGTAATGTCAAGTAGTAGCAGTATTGATTTGGTCATCACATCAGAGGTTTTCATTTAATTGCGTCCATACTTAGATAACGATTCTTCTAGTTTTAATATTCAAGTTTTAATATAAATATTTAGCATTTATTCATAACTGTAAATGTCTCAAAACAACGTGCTAATAATATTCTTTTTATGATATTGATAATACCTTTAGGACTACCATTCGTCTTAGCAAGCTATCAAAACACTTCTCACTTTCCTAGACCGGGACTGACCATAAAGTGATATCTCCATTTTGCTTTTATCACAAACATTGATAAAGGTCATGTATGTATTACATAGAGATGTTTTGAACTTAATAGGAGTCGATATGTCTGAATCGATCTTATTGGACTATTCAGGGAAATACATCTGCCTCTATTTGGTTTGTATATAGTAAAACTAACTGGAGAATCGCAGTATATTTTTATTATAGATTATCTCCGTGAGTAATGTTTCATATTATCTGCATTCATAGTATGCTCGATTATTCCTCATCTCAAATCAGTCATTTGTCGCTAACAAAATTGAAGCTAAGATATGACTAAAAGAAGACCTGTTGTTATTGGACTGTTTTCTGTATCATAAAAGTTAGCATTTTTTCATTCCATTAAAACCAATTTCAATACATTTTTCATGCAAATTCTTTAGGCAAGAAAGCATGACTATGTGAAAATACAGGTACGTAGGAAGACAAATATTTACCTGGACTTTGGTTTTATAATTACTTTAAGACGAAACTAATATACAAATATATACTGCCATGAGAGGTTCTGGTTAAAACTATGGGCCCGAGGTGAGATCAATAGTACTATTTTCCTGAGGGGCGCAGCCCCGATGAGGAAAATAGTATTAATTGATCTCAACGAGGGACCATAGTTTTAACCAGAACCTCGAATAAAGGCAGTATATATTTGTTTTATATACTTCATTAATATGTTCTTTGTTCATTGATTGGTTAAAAGAAAATTATTTGACGTTTTGACTCTCCAGCTTCTATCCAGCGGTAGTTCCCTCGCTTTGCACCACTGAAGTCCCGGGTTCAAGCCCCGGCGCGGCCCAAGGACTCATGTGCACTTGGTTTATCCCGATCCATGCTCGCTCTCGCAGGTTTTCTCCGGGATCTCCGGTTTCCTCCTGCTTTCAAAATCGGTAATTAGTTGTTTCGTTATCAAAAACTTCCTTCACCCAATGGAATTTGGGTAGCTGCAGAAAATGGGTGGATGTTACAATCTAAGTGCGGATAGGTTTGCGCCGGGTTCGACTGCAACTAGCCTAGTTGATGCGATCTGATTGTAATGATTCACCACGCAGCAAAATTAGAGCGCTTTGAATCCTCTGGAAAAAGCGCTATATAAATTCCGAAATTTAATTAATTTATTTATCCTGAGTGAACAGCACGACCAATTTCAGCACAACCTATATTTTGCCCTTCAAAAAAATCGAATAGGCTAAAATTGGGCTAACCAATTCACCTTTTCGGTAAATCCCATAACACTTTGCGAGTACACCTGAGAACTCGTCATTTGACGTCACGCCGATTTGCGCCGATGCGCACATCGTTTTTGGAACATCGTTAGTGCGCATTGCAAGTCGGTGTGACGTCAAATGACGAGTTCTCAGGTGTACTCGCAAAAGGTTATGGGATTTACCGAAAAGGTGAATTACAGCAGCGCAAAATCACGCTATGGCAGTTTCGCGTGCGTGAACTGTTCCGTCGCATCGAATGCGCGCACGCGGAAGGCATGGTCAAAAGTACTATTTACGGCTTGGAGGTACTATTTACGGCTCATCCGGGACATTGAAAATACTAATTACGGCTTAGAGGTACTATTTACGGATAGGAGTACTGATGGTAGAACTACTTTTGGTCATGTGATCCACTTTTAACCAATCAATGAATAAGAATATATTAATGAAGTATATAATAAACTATATTTTATTCATTCAAGTGTAATTTGAACACAAAATGTGGTGGTGCCATTTTTACGTTGTGTTACCACGCCATCTTCATTTTTGCCCCCATCTCCCGCATTTCTCCATTCTTGGTTACCATTCAACAATTCTCAAGCTTTTCTAAAAAGATTGTCATCAATGGGATTTGAAATTTTCAAAGGGATTTCAAACTTTTAAGTGGATATTATTGCCTGTTAGTACCAAAAATTGTTTATAGAAAACTGTGGACACTTTTGTAGCTTTTAGGAGGAAATTATAAAATACACCATGAGAGTTGCTGTAATTTGTCTAAAATTAGACATGTTTGTATAAAAAATCTGATTCTTATTCTTCTCTGGTTGCAGTCTCTAATGTCCAGTAAGACTATCAGCATGGTCTGTCATTTTAGTTCATCGACCTATCACTTTGTTGTCCCGTGGTTAAGCAACTGAAAGTGATTCTACCAACCGTACCATTAGAGCTGACGGCGTTGCGTAATCCAGTAATCAGGCCAGGTACAAATTGGCTAATGTTTCACCCCGTAGCCATTCTATTATTTGTACAAAATCATAACGCTTTGGCCTTAGTGGTTTCAACTTTTCCCTTTTCATACGCGTAAGTTTCAGCCATTGCGTATGTTTTCTCTAGTTTTTAATTATTTTATGTCCATACCAAAAATCATAGATCAATGAACGTTAAGTTTATTGTCTCCAAGGTATTTATAATAATTTGCATCATTTTGTTTCTATACCAAAAATCAAAGATCAACGAACGTTAAGTTTATTGTCTCCAAGGTATTTATAATAACGTCTTTTAACGTACCTACACAGCCAAATTAAATGGAGTGTACTTTTAGTGTCACTGAGCTATCACTTGACCTAAAGTGACACTTTGTAATGTCAAGTAGTAGCAGTATTGATTTGGTCATCACATTAGAGGTTTTCAATTAATTGCGTCCATGCTTAGATAGCGATTCTTCTGTTTTTAATATTCAAGTTTTAATATTAATATTTAGCATTTATTCATAACTGTAAATGTCTCAAAACAAAGTGCTAATAATATTCTTTTTATGATATTGATAATACCTTTAGGACTACCATTCGTCTTAGCAAGCTATCAAAACACTTCTCACTTTCCTAGACCGGGACTGACCATAAAGTGATATCTCTATTGTGCTTTTATCACAAACATTGATAAAGGTCATGTATGTATTACATAGAGATGTTTTGAACTTAATAGGAGTCGATATGTCTGAATCGATCTTATTGGATCTTGTTGTTGTTGTTGTTGTTGTTGTTGTTGTTGTTGTTGTTGTTGTTGTTGTTGTTGTTGTTGTTGTTGTTGTTGTTGTTGTTGTTGTTGTTGTTGTTGTTGTTGTTGTTGTTGTTGTTGTTATTATTATTATTATTATTATTATTATTATTATTATTATTATTATTATTATTATTATTATTATTATTATTGCTGTTAAGCTCAAACATCCTCAATCATGTGCATTAGAGGCAGTTGAGATTGGATTAAGAAGTTTCCTTTCTCTTGACACATAGGTTAACAATAACATTGTTCACTTGACTGTTGGGAGTGGCCTTCTTTTTCTTGATCTTTATTTTCAAATCTGTTTCACCCTTTTCTTTCCACATAGACCAGCATAGGCTTTTTAGCCTTACTTGAGCGTATAAACATAATTATTAACCGTGTCTCATTTCATTTTCATTTTATTTGGTATTTACACACATAATAAAATATAATAGCAATACACATAAACACATTTATGAATACAAAACTGCAGCTAAGGATTGCCCACTGTACAAAGACTTGTTTGATTCCAACTTTGATTTGAACTTTTAAAGTTATTGTTATTTATTGTGTCATTTAAAATGTTCATTTTGACCAAACGACATCAGCATTCACCCCATTCAGATCATAAAAATGTTAATAGCATAAAAAGCAGTTTGAACTTTAAACGGGAATATTGATCATTGTTTAAATCCAAGAATTCCTTAAGGTGAGTTTGCTTAATTTATTATTTGAAGAAGACTTGGCCGGGTATATAAACGTGAACTAACGTGTTTTAAATCACGTTATTGTTAAATGTCAGTTATTGACTTACAGACCCATTCAGTGATCTCAGCCCGGGATCTCAGCGCAAGTGTAAAAAAAATGAAATTGTTTATAAATTGCTTAAAAGGATAGGTCATTCAAATTGTCATTTGGTATTTTTGAAATGAAAATTTGGCTAATAACGAAGAAAACAGCAGTATTGATGAAGTTGAAACCCCATTCAAATACATGTAGCTAATATATATACTGATTACTGTCAGTATATAAATTACAGATTCATGTAAATGCCTCACTTTGTCTTAAATACATGGCTTTCGGCTGAACCACTAGCAGGCTATGACAATGACAAAGGTGCCAAAATCTGAATTTTGATGATTTTTACGATCGTCCGATTGCGCAAATCACTGAATGGGCCTTTAAGATAGATAATAATGTGTAGGAATTATGTTATTTATCTAAATCATCCAAATGTTACAATTACAGACAAATAATACTTTAAGATAGTGCTTTAACTTATTATTCAAGCGGTAGACATCAACCCTTGTCCTATACCAAAGGGAGAGATGCCTACTTAACAAAAATTAGTAATTGTAGAGCCAATCTTTGTGCTCATTTTAACGACAACAAATTGACAACCCTATGTGGATATGACACGGGTAAGGGATGTTTGAAGGGTAGGGGTATTGGGAGGTTAACACCGGTCTTTTTTTTAAAGTGCCCTGTTGTGCATGTTAGAATATCTATTTCCTTCTATTCTAAATGAAAAAACCTAATAAAAATCTGACGATGTTTAGATTTTGTGGTTTCAATGAACAGAGGAGATCCATACCTATCCCAAGGCACCAATAATCATACATACATATCTATTTTGACAAGCAAAGGGGGATGGTATCCTCGTTTGATAAGATGTGTTGTCATAAAGGCTTGGTATACGAAGGTTAAGGCAAAGTACTTTCTACTTTCATTTTAGCAGAGCGCTTTCCACAAATTATCACCAAAATGAACCTAATCTAATTTAATAACGTGTCTCACAATTCTTCAGATATCCCCTTACGGTCCAATATAGTGTCTATACAAACTGCTCGTCTTACGTCAAGATATCTCTGGACGGAAATGCACTTTATCAACACTAGTTCGAATATCAAATGCAAGATAATACGGTTATCCGGAAACTGGGAAGCGTACAGTACCTTCAAACTTGGTGATGATCTACAATAAGTTAAAATAGCGCATGATTATTTTAAGTGTTGGCCAAGTTTAATGCTGTGTTGTAAAATTAAGCTGTATATTTTTGCATTGAATTTGAGCGATTACAAGGACAAAAAACAATATAAAGCTAAACCAAAAAAGACGCTAAAAATAAATGAATTTGTATCGTTTGTTGACTTTGTTCAATTTTTCCCAACGAGAGTGCGATAAATTCTTACTCATTTCGTGATTACCATTCACTTTAAATTAACTTATCCTCTTCAAAACTTGAATTTGATTTCTCTCATCTCCTTATTGATTACCGCCACTTTTTAATGGTTTAGGACGATTATCATTAGTGATGACTGAGCCACAGAATCCTCTCTGCCATCTGCCGTTAGATAAAGTATTTATCCCATTTGTATCGTGAATTGGGCATTCATTCTAACAATATAATCACATAATTTTGAACCTCTACCACAATTTAACATAATTAATATTTCGATGTGGTTTTTGCTAGATTTGCAAGTATTAGAGGCAGTGTTATCTCCTGTATGTTGCTCTTTTAGCATTACATTGAAAGGTGCCTTTGGCTGCATGAAATAAATCAATGACATCACGTCTGGAGACTGATGAAGAAAATTGTCATTCCTTAGAGTCAGGTGAGAGAGGTCAGGACAATTCCTCACAATAGTATTAACACGCTCAAAGTGCATAACAACAGGGAATACAGCACTAGATTTTCTTTCTTATTCTCTTTTCATTCCTGTTAATTTTCTCTAGATTCTTGTATCTTCTTCATTTTCCTTCTGTTTTGTCTTTTACATAGACAATATGTTCAGGTTGAATGAGTCACTTGAAGATTATAAAGTCTGCTGCATGTAGATACTTGTATGAAAACGACCCCAAATGTGATAGATTGTTTTGAAACTGGGTTTGCTAATAATTATTTTAATAATAGTTTTTCTCCTCAAAGCGCGACATTGACAAAAAATAAAAAATTAAACTGTTATAACTTAATATCCCGTCGTTAAGTAAGTTTAGTATGTCATGCTTTCTATCTTGGCATAAAATACCTTAGGCAATTAAAGTATATATATTAAGCGATATTTACATACATCCGTTCATTAGTATGCAATTTTTTGGAGAAAGTGAGAAATTTGTACCGACGGCCCTAAGCGCTGATAAGTTTTTCTGAAAAGGTTGTCCTCAATGCCTCAAATAGAATTCAATTGGTTTGAAAGATACCCTTTAATTTTCAAAGTGATTTCAAACTTTTAAGTGGATATTTTTGCCTGCTAGTACCAAAAATTGTTTATAGAAAACTGTGGACACTTTTGTAGCTTTTAGGAGGAAATTATGACGTACACCATGAGAGTTGCTGTAATTTGTCTAAAATTAGACATGTTTGTATAACAAATCTGATTCTTATTCTTCTCTGGTTCCAGTCTCTAATGTCCAGTAACAAGCTATCAACATGGTCTGTCATTTTAGTTCATCGACCTATCACTTTGTTGTCCCGTGGTTAAGCAACTGAAAGTGATTCTACCAACCGTACCATTAGAGCTGACGGCGTTGCGTAATCCAGTAATCAGGCCAGCTACAAATTGGCTAATGTTTCACCCCGTAGCCATTCTATTATTTGTACAAACTCATAACGCTTTGGCCTTAGTGGTTTCAACTTCTCCCTTAAGTTTCAGCCATTGCGTATGTTTTCTCTAGTTTTTTATTATTTTATGTCCATACCAAAAATCATAGATCAATGAATGTTAAGGTTATTGTCTCCAAGGTATTTATAATAATTTTATTATTTTGTGTCCATACCAAAAATCAAAGATCACGTACCAAAAATCAGAGATCAACGAACGTGAAGTTTATTGTCTCCAAGGTATTTATAATAACGTCTTATAACGTACCTACACAGCCAAATACATGTATAATGGAGTGTACTTTTAGTGTCACTGAGCTATCACTTGACCAAAAGTGACACTTTGTAATGTCAAGTAGTAGCAGTATTGATTTGGTCATCACATCAGAGGTTTTCATTTAATTGCGTCCATACTTAGATAACGATTCTTCTAGTTTTAATATTCAAGTTTTAATATAAATATTTAGCATTTATTCATAACTGTAAATGTCTCAAAACAACGTGCTAATAATATTCTTTTTATGATATTGATAATACCTTTAGGACTACCATTCGTCTTAGCAAGCTATCAAAACACTTCTCACTTTCCTAGACCGGGACTGACCATAAAGTGATATCTCCATTTTGCTTTTATCACACACATTGATAAAGGTCATGTATGTATTACATAGAGATGTTTTTAACTCAATGGGAGTCGATATGTCTGAATCGATCTTATTGGACTATTCAGGGAAATACATCTGCCTCTATTTGGTTTGTATATAGTAAAACTAACTGGAGAATCGCAGTATATTTTTATTATAGATTATCTCCGTGAGTAATGTTTCATATTATCTGCATTTATACTATAGTATGCTCGATCATTCCTCATTTCAATTCAGTCATTTGTCGCAAACAAAATTGAAATTAAGATATGACTAAAAGAAGACCTCTATTGTTATTGGACTGTTTTCTGCATCGTAAAAGTTAGCATTTTCTAATTCCATTAAAATCAATTTCAATACATTTGTCATGCAAATTCTTTAGGCAAGAATGTATGACTATGTGACAATACAGGTACGTAGGAAGACATATATTTACCTGGACTTTGGTTTTATAATTACTTTTAAACGAAACTAATGAAATACATTTTACTCATTCAAGTGTAATTTGAACACAAAATGTGGCGGTGCCTTTTTTACGTTGTGTTACCACGCCATCTTCATTTTTACCCCCATCTCCGGCATTTTCCCATTCTTTGTTACCATTCAACAATTCTCTTTGTCCAAACAAATGATTGATCTATAAAAAATATGATTTACTTTTGATGCTGAATTTATTTTTGATATCAAATAAAAACAAATCTTAAACGAGGCTTACAATCGAGCCATTCAATGTAATTTTGACCAGGCTTGAAGAAGCCAATTATCCACTTTGTTGCTCGCATCGTTGTTCAAATAATGAAGATAAAATGAACGTATCCATAACCCAGTGATTCGATTATGTCGCTTACATAATGGTCTCGTAATTCAATCACATCTATCACGTCACACACAACATGATTATAAAATCTTACAGCAAATAATTTGAAATTTACACATGAAAAGGCACCGTATGAACGAAGTGGTCAGATCATGCAAGTGTTTCTTTTTTGTTGTTTTTTGTTATTTTTGTTTATTTGTTTGTTTGTTTGTTTGTTTGTTTGTTTGTTTGTTTGGTAAAGGGGGTTGACAAAGCAGTCTGTGTCGTAATTAATTAAAATAATCATCGTTAACATCATCCGCAACAGCAGCAACAACACCGTCAGCAGTATCATAAGCAGTAATATCATCGGTATTGAAATATGGAGTTTAAATATTAGCCAATGGAAAACCGGGATGTGATAAACATACATTGCTTGCGTACTTGCATCGACAATATCTGTGGAAGTCTGCTATAAATTTAACTATACTTTCAAAAGGACGCAGTTTGTCACTTTTGCCACTTGACCATTTGTCATTCAAATGAGAATAGCTTGTGGAATCAAATCGCAGAACGCAGTCTACCGACTACTTTGTTTTGGCTTAGATATGGCGTTTTGTTTTGGCTTAGATATGGCTTTGTTTTAAGTGTTAGGCGCAGTATATAGCTATTTTTAGCATCACATCTAAAGTGTCCTCTGGCTGCATGAAATAATGGGATCACGTCTGGAGACTAATGAAGAAAATTGTCATTCCTTAGAGTCAGGTGAGAGAGACCAGAACAATTCCTCAAAATGCATAACAACAGATAATATTATAGTACCAGATTTTTTTCTTACTCTCCTTTCATTTCTGCTGTTAATTTTCTCTAGATTTGTGTACCTTCCTGTTTTTGATATTACATAGAAAATGTTTCCAATTTGATTGAGTCACTTGAAGATTATAAACAGCGGAGGTCTGCTGCATGTAGATATTTGTATAGAAACGGCTTCAAATATAATTTCAATCATTGTGATTCTGAGTTTGTTAATAATTATTATTTTGGTTTTCCCCTTTATTAAAAAAAATCTGAAAGTGAGACATAGCCACAAAAACAACAAAATGTTTAAAAAAAATATACACATCCATATGATCATCAGGATGCAAATTGCACAGTAGTGTAATCAGTATTTTTGTTGTAGAAAAGATATAGTTTATGTGAAAGGATGCCCTCAATGCCTCAAATGAATTTAAGTCGGTTTGAAAAGGGTTTCAAAGGGATTTCAAACTTTTAGTGAATATTATTTATAGAAAATAAATGCCGCTTTTGGGGTAATAGTGAAGTGCACCATGAGAGTTGATGTAATTTGTCTTAAATTTTAAATATTTGTATAACAAATCTGAATCAAAATGATCTGTCATATTAGTTCATCGGTCTATCCCTTTGTTGTCCACCATTCCACTGTACCATTACAGCTTACGGCATTGCGTAATCCAGTACATCGGGCCAGATACAAATTGGCTAATGTTTCATCTTGTAACCATTCTATTATTTGTACAAACTCATAAAGCTTTGGCCTTAGTGGTTTCAATTTGTTCCCTTTCAAACTCTTAAGTTTCAGCCATTGCGTATGTTTTCTCATTATTTTTACTATTTTGTGTCTATACCAAAAACCAAATATCAACGAACGTTCAAGGTATTAATAATAACGCCTCATAACGTCGCAATTGAAAGTAGCTATAGAGCAAATATAATAGAGTGTACTTTCATAGCCACTAAGCTATCTCTTGATCTAAAGCGACACTTAATTGTATTGTTAAGTAGTAGTATAGTATTGTTTTGGTCATCAGGGGTTTTAATTTAATTTCGCCCATTTTTATACAGTAATTCAAGGTTTATCTCTTTTAAATACTCACGTTTTAATATAGATATTTAGTTTTTATTAACAACTTTAAATGTCTCAAAACGAAGTTCCATGTATGTATTATATAGATACGTTTATATTTTTGATAATAAATAAAAACAAATCTCGAACGAGGCTTACAATCGAGCCATCCAATGTCCTTGGTTTCAGGTTTGAAGAAGTCAATGATCCGTTTTGTGGCTCACATTGTTATTCATATAATGAAGATAAAATGAACGAATCCATGGCCCAGTGATTTGATTATGTCGCTTACATAATGGTCTCGTAATTAAATCACATCTATCACGTCACACACAACATGATTATAAAATCTTAGATTATTACAGCAAATAATTTGCAACTTATTCCGTTATACGCACCATATGAATGAAGTGGTCAGATAATGCAAGTGTTCTCTTTATCGACAAGTAGTCATATGCAGCAGCACCATCATCAGTAGTATCATCATCGTAATTGAAATAGGGAGTTTATATTAGGCAATGGAACACTGGGATGGGGTAAACGTGCATTGCTTGGGTAATTGCATTGACAATGTCTGTGGAAGCCTGCTAATTTAACTGCACTTTCAAAAGGAAGCAATTTGGCATCATCATAATCATCATCATCATTTTTATATTTTGATAATAATAGAAAGTCTTTTTGCTTCATGATGAAAAACATAATTATTGAAATAACTTCCGCCACGTAAAATTTCACACCGGATAAATATGTAGGATCATTACGAAGAATTTGACAAGACAATCAAGAACTGCAGGCGTAACTTTGACCATTGGGAGATTACTATTGGGGATCCATTTCAAAGTGATATTTACGAGGCCAATAGATAGACATCTTGGGTTGGCTTACGATAACCACTAGTTGTCTCAGGCGGGTTTATATGTCACTGTCAAAAACATGGAATGGAGAGATGGTACACAAGCAGCATACACCATTGATAGTGTATACATGGTATAGTACATTCAGGTTTATACTTACTTTCTACCAAACAAGGTACGCGAATATGATCACAACGATTTTAAAGTTGTACAGCACAACAACTACATAAAGAATTAAGCTGTTTTCTAACTGTTCTTTGTCCCTATTCTATTCACCGACAAACTACGCCTTAACTCAGAACACTGAAAATTCATATTTAATAATTTTACTCGTGTATTCTAATAAAGAATGAAAAAGTGCCAAATTGTGTGTTATGTAAGAACCCGTATTTATCTCATCATCCTCTATGTCAAAGCAGGTCAAATACGTGGTATACCAAGCAAATTAACCCGGATATGATTGAATCTCCCGTCCCATAATTCAACATTACCTGCTTCCATATAGCTAAGGTATATATTTCATTATTTTAATATGAATATGGAATCCACATTTATGTCTGTATTTACTAAGACAATTATTATTATGTTTTAATGACCATAAGAGTAAAGTTGCACAAATCCGATAATGCTTTGCTAGCTATCAAAAATTGTTTTTGGTTTGTTTTAATCTACTTTTGAATCAATTTGGATCCCATTGATTAAGCTCAAAAACAATTGTTTTCTTTGGAATCGTATTTTCTTCCCGAACACTATGATACGTTTCACAGGTCTAGCTTTAATCGCGAAAGAAAATCCGCTTGAAGTTACAGATGGTTTTGTATTACCGGAATAAATTAAGTGCCCTAATTTAATTAAAGAAGTATCAAAATAGTAGCCTTCTTCTGAAAACTGCAGCCAATAGGGAAGTATATTCTTACCATTAACTCTCCACCTGCTGTTAACGTATTGATACATTATGTGGAATAGGATAATCAGTGTTACCACCATGATGCAACTGCCTACGGTTTCTTCAAGATACAACACTAATGCCCGGATCATGCTAGACGATCGCAATCGCAAGGAGCGTGGCGTTTTTCTTTTTTAATTTCCATAGCTATCGGAAGAGCGATTGCTGGCATCTAATTGATGAGTCGCAAGCATGCCGCAGCGTCAAATCGCAAGCAGTTGACTTGGAGGTAACTTTATCGCTATGTCACTAGCTACGACTGGACGCTGGTAGCGACTGTGCAAACGCTACCAGAGTTTGATGAGTTTTTACCAGAGTTTTGAATCACAAACTGCGATTGCTAGTTTGATATGACCTTGAGGCAACTGTAATACACATGAAGCAACAATAATTTCTTCAGTGATCATCACTTGAATAGGGTTTAGTCAAAACTCAAAAGACGACGTATTATATAGGATTGCATTGGAATATTCTCTCCAGAATCTGCTAAAAATTCCAGAAATATGCAGATATTATCAAATTGGTTACATTTTACCGACCTGATAAAAGAGGAAAAAATCGAGACCGTAATCTTGCGTCTCTGTATACTAAATTTTTAATGAATATTTGTATTACATACACTTTATACTTTATTATGACAAATGTTATCATACATATGGATCTGCAAGTCGAAAAGGAAAAGCAGGTAAAGTACAAATTGTTTGTCCTTGTGGAGATTTGTGTGTTGTTATCATCGTGTGTATTTCGCTTGTGCGATATTTTGCTAGCCTACTTCAGAGCTAATACAACCCAGAGGTAGTTTATATAAAGAAATCTACAGTATATTCGAGTATTTAAAATAACAGCTCTTACTGAAAAAGACGCGTGCAGATTTAATAGATTAAAAGTACCTGAATTAGCTGATAAATAAAATTATTTCTCAAGTAAATAATGACTTTCTGTTATTCTTTTATAATGTGGTTTTGATAGTGATAATTTTGAAACAAATATCATTAATTTTATACACTTGAACGCTGAACAAGGAGAGAAAACATAAAGCAGAAGTTTAAAAAGAATTCGGTCCTGGATTGGAAGCCAATGCAATTGAATGAGAAGGTTGGAGGTACCAGTTGAGCGAGGGACAGAAAAAATCAAACGCACAGCACGATTTTGTAGCTTCTGTAGTCGATTTCTTTCACCTTGAGTGATACCATAGAGGACTGCATTGCCATAATCAAGTCGGGACAGTATGAGAGAACGAACAGCATGGTGACAGGTATCCTGGTCAATGAATTTACGGATGCGGTAAAGATTACGAAGATGGAAATTGACAGACTTTGCGATGGTGGTAATGTGGTCACGCATAGACATGGTAGGATCAAATATGATTCCCAGATTCCGGATTGAATTGGAGGGCTCGATGATGACTGAGCTGCTCAAATGAAGCGTAACATTGGAAATGGAGTTAATGGCACGAGGGAATGCAGCATGGCAGCAAAGAATTCAGTTTTTTGATCAGCATAGGCTTTCTTAATATGTACTATTGTAATACATGTATATCGCGTTATGAAAAGAAGTTGAATTTGAAATGGTTTACCTAAAAGTACAAATTTGATAATAACGGCATTAAGATTATATAGCTATGCAGACGTAGTGGTCCTTAATCTACCGAAATATTTGTTTTTTGTGCGACCATGATGTGATGTGTTCTGTGTAATCTAATTTAATTCAGCTTTGTTTGCAAGGTAAAAGTAAGAGATAAGAGAAAGGGGGAAAACCAAGAGTTTGTGTGTTATGACATGTTTTAGGGAAAACCCCTTTGGGTACAATCAGAGTTATTAATAATCTTGGAAAATCCCTACTATTCCAGAAAGGTCAGTGTATTGCACCATAAGGGGAATCCCTGATAATGTAAAGTGGAATGACATCATTTTAGAAATTCCCCCAGGAAGTGAATGGCGGAATGGTCTATTAATAGATCATGGTTTTTTTGGATGAGTATAAAGGTGAAAGCAACCGAGTTTGCTCTCGGCAGAATATAAAGAGATTGTAGACTCTCTACATGTTTGTGTTGGTCGTCATTGTGCTTCAAAAGGTAGTACATTTTAACCAGTTTGCATAGCCAGTAATGTGCTATTTTAATACAGCAACGAAGGAGATTTTGAGAGACTTTCTGGAGTCTGGTTTAAAAAACAACACATCTACACATCTGTCAATAAAGTGAAGCAGTGCAGAAAGAAGCTTGTTTCCTGAAGGAGTTAAGTGTTTGGAGATCTGCGCAATGAGTTAAGTGTTAGGATAACGGCGCAAGGAGTTAAGTGTTTGGAGAACTGCGCAAGGAGTTAAGTATTTGGAGAAAGCAGCACCATTGAACAGTAGACTTCGGTTATATATATAAATGCGCTTTTATAAATGCGCATGTGACCAGATGGCCAGCGCCATATTTGCATTACATCACTGTCAATCACTGAAATGACGACCATTGAGGGAGTGGCTACAGTTGTGACCTTGTTTCGTGGCTAGCACTGGCAAAGAACATTGGCTGGAGGTTCGATGCTATAAATTTGCAAGGATAAATCATGGATATCGAAGGATCATGATTATTGCACAGCACCCCCCATGTACAAACATAAGTAATTTTATTTATTTATTTATTTATTTATTTATTTATTTATTTATTTATTTATTTATTTATTTATTTATTTATTTATTTATTTATTTATTTATTTATTTATTTATTTATTTATTTATTTATTTATTTATTTATTTATTTATTTATTTATTTAGTTATTACTTATGTATATACTTATAGGCGACGAAAAAAGAAAACCCTGTTCTACGGGCCCGACCGACCCAGATTTTGAACAAATTGAGAAATAGAAATATTTTTTTTCGATACAAATAAATGTTTTTTTATTTTCTCAAATTGCAAATTATTTACAGATTTTGGTGATTTGTTGGGTTATTTTAACAACAAAAAACCGACCGACCAACCCTACTTGAAAGGTCCGTCCGCCCGTACACATTTTGAATTTGTTTTTTGTCCATTTTGAAACTTAATTGAATGTGAGCGAGCGAATGAGTAAGTTGGGGTTGAGGAGGTCGGGCGGGGACATCTAGCCTATTAAGTTCGAGAGGGTCATTATTCCGAAAAGGGCTAAAGTTATATAGTTTCGTCAATTTACGTTAAAATTAGAGTTAAAATTAGGGTCAGGGTTATGTTCAGTGGCGACACTACGGGTGGGGTGGGGGTTAGGGAGTGGAAATACTTATCTTGACTCCCAAATATATAAATCCATGACCCATTCCTCCCGAAGAAAATGACAGCCCCCTAAGTTCCCTATCATCACGTGCAAAAATTATCAAATAACATCATCGGCAGCTACTCAGTTATGACCTTAATGCCAGTAAGAATCACATTTCGTCATCAATATGGCCAATTGCCACGCCCATTTAGCACGGAAATACTGAAATACAAGTTTTAAATCAGCTATATCTAGCTTTTCCGTCATCAATTTTTTTTTTTCCGTAATGGAAAATCTAAATAAAGAGTGTATGTTTCGCTCAAATTATTTTGCCCTTTGCAATCAATGCCACTATTTTGCAAAAACAATTTTCCTTGTAACCTGTCATTTTCGCCTATACTTTTGCGTGTGGAATTTGTGTACATCCGGGTACCTTACATCGTTGAACACGGTATGGCGACTTGTAGATGTCACGTGCGCATTTATAAAAGCGCATTTATATATATACCCGAAGTCCACTGTTGAACTGTGCGAGGATTTTATACGCAAGGATTTATACTGCGTCCTTACACTTGGAAAAATAATCACAATCAGATGCAATATCTAATTTGGTACATTATGACACCCCATTGAATCCAATGTGACTTCAAGAAGCAAAGTTACAAGCATTTGATTAGGCGAAGGTTCCGTTTTAAAAGTGACAATGTGGCCTATTCAAAACTCCACGGACTTGACATCTAGTTTGAGAATGGTAAACGGCTAATTTGTGCGTGCATTTAATTTAAAACAAAAGGAACAAAAGAAAACTGAAACAATAGAGCTGACAAATAAACTGAAAGGTATGAAAAGTACAGAGAAGTAAAAACTGAAATAAAAACTGCTTTAAATAAAGCTTTATTGAAGAAACTGTGTTGTCTCTTTGTTGCGCTTGTTGGCATCTTTTTGCGCCTTGTATAGGCCAGTTTGTCACTTTTAAAACAGGACCTTCGTCTATTCAATTGCTTGTAACTTTACTTCTTGAGGTCACATTGGATTCAATGTGGTGTCATAATGTGCAGGATTACATAGTGCGTCTATTAAAAAACAAATTTACCCCAATATGGTTCAGTTTTAAAAATGTGATTATTTTTCCAAGTGTAAGGATACTTTTTGGCGCAGTATATAATGTTAGTGTACAATGGACATCGCTGATTTTCGCAGGACAAGTGAATAAGGATATATACATCAGCCCTCCAGCACATTGCAAGGACTCTATATGACCACCAAAAAAAGACTGCTGGTTAAGTACTGATTAGTTAAAATTGTGACTGTGTGATTATATTGTATTTGCAATTTAAATACTTAGATTTTGTTAACTTAATCAAACAGTGTATTTTTGTTGTGCATTCGTGTGGATTCGGGTAAAGGTTGATTTTGGCATTGAGTCATTACGACCCGTAATAATAATCTGGATGCATTGAAATACAATTGTTTTTAAACAACATTCTAGCCATTCTAATAATGACCGTCAAAGGCATGCTGAATCAATCTGTGCATAAGCCAAAGACAGTTGAAAAATCATTTAGTCGTCCTCATGTGACTATAATTATACTCTACAGAGTCTTGAACTATACCGTGTACGGAAAGTAAATACCCCCTACATATTTAAGGTTAAAAAGTGATGGAAAATCGTAGAAACTTACCAATACTTTAGTTTTTTTGCTTTTCTGATCTGATATTGTTGTCGCCATTGTGTTCAAATACAACTGTTTCTTTTGTACCTCTAATATATTAATGCTGTCTTAATGCCGCCCTAGGCCATTTTTGTCGGAAAAATGCATATTCTTGGCCATTTTTGACCTCATTTTGGACGCCATTTTGAATTTTAAACCCATAGTTTGGGTACAAATTTTTCAATTGCAATTGCATAGATGTACAGCCTCATAATGCGGTATGAACCTCCAAACATCTCTATTAAAAAATGTCGTGATTGGAAATATTGTACCGTCAAGTATAATATTATTAGGGTGTATGCTCATACTTTAAAAGCCACTGCAATTTCACTTGACCTAAAGTGACACTTAATTGTATTGTCAAGTAGTAGTATTGTTTTGGTCATCAGGGGTTTAAATTTTATTTGGTCCATTCTTATATAGCGATTCAAGGTTAGTCTATTTTCAATATTCACGTTTTAATATCAATGTTTAGCTTTTAGCAAGCTATCAAACATTTCTCATTTTCCTAATGTAGACGGGGCTGACCATAACGTGATATCTTCATATGCTTTATCACAAACATTGACAGAGACCAAGTATGTATTACATAGAGATGTTTTGACCCCTATAAGGAGGAGATTATAGGTCTGAATCTTATTTATCATATAGCCTACTTATTGTACTATTCAGAGAAATGCATCTGCCTCTATTTGGTTTATATCATCAGACTCTAATCGGAAGATCGCAGTTTGTTTGTACTGGATAAAATCTCCGTAAGTGATATGGTATATCATCTGCAATTAGAGTGTGATCATTATTCATCTCAAAATCAGTTCTTTGTCGCTAGAATATAAATTAAAATATGACCAACATTCTCTTGTATTGAATTGTTTTTGTATCAAGAATATAAGCATATCTGAATTCAATTAAAAACCAATTTCAATGCATTTTCAGCATGTTATTTAGGCAAGAATATCAGGTGACAAAATTAGAATTTATTTTGCCGTGTAAATGACCCGTTTTACCATATTCACGCGCGCTAATATCGTATTCTAATGGCAGTACAGTGACCAACTGACCATATGAAAATACCAGTGCGTAGGAAGACAAATATTTAACTGGACTTTGGTTTTATAATTATCTTTTAATTTCTTTAATAAGATCGATTACATGGCCACAAAATTCAAACAGGAAGCACTTATCGCAATCGAAATCATCCAGAGAAGGTTTCAAAATGAAGACTATTTAAGGAGTTTAAATCAAAGCTTTTCAAACATTTTCAAGTACCAAAATTTTTGTATTGATGCATAGCAACAAAATGTGCATCGTCCCGTGTCCGAGATTGAACTGTCTTTAACAGTGTAGTGTGAGTGCCGAAGAAGGAAAAAGTATTTGTCTTGACTAACTTCTCAAAACCATGAATTTATAAATGTCTTTTTTTTTCGTCACGCCATTTTCGTGTTTGCCACTCCTCTTCTATATTTTGCAAATCTTAATTACTATTCAGCAATTATCTTCGTCCAAACAAATGATAGGGCTACGTATTAGGAAAAATATGACTCTCATTTGATGGCTAACAATCGAGCTATCCTCCCTACAAACAATGTTCTTGTTTCCAAACGCTTGAAGAAGGAAATGATCCGATTGTTGCTCGCACAGTTGTTCATGATGAAGAAAAATGGACGACCCGGTGATTCGATTGTGTCGCTTAAATGTCGCCTCCAACTTCAATCACATCGACAATATCATCATAAAATCTTAGATTATTACAGCAATTAATTGGAAATGTATATATAAAAACGCACATTGTGAATAATGTGGTCAAATATTGTGTTGATCTACAAAGCAGTCTGAATGATCTGTGTTTAATTAATCTATAAGTAATGACATTATTTTGATTACCTTTAACATCATCATCATCATCATTATTATCGTTATTGAATGAAATCAATAATAGGGTATTAATATAAGATAATAAAACACCGGTATCATCATCATCCTTCGGCTGCGGTGCAGGCGACTACCAGGTCTCCTTTTGCCCTGAGGTGGTATGTAGAGAGTATACCTCCCAGTAGGCTCTTCCTCAGCCAGACTAAGGATGTGCTATAGCTGGCGATTCATTACACAGTTGACAAGAGGCTCAATGTTGGTCATTTCATAATTTTATATGATAAAACATCACTGCTCTTCTACATCTGACTCATTAGCTTTGTTGGTAGAGCATCGACCCGATAATCCGAAGGTCTTAGGTTCAAATCCTGGATGGTCAGTGATTTTTGTTTCACTGGCTGTCATTTGTATAACTGCAGACTTGTGTTAAAAACCTTCTCATAATATATGATGTTTGAGACTTGTCTTTTCGATTAATATTTTAATAGCATAATCCTGTAGCAGGAGGTAGCAAAAGCATTTATTTTGCTTTCTATATAAATCTTTTGATAGTTCCCACGACTAACACACAGTGTCAACACCCTGTATTATAAATATTTTTTTCCATACAGCTCAATACTCCGTTGAAATCAATATTCTATTATTGACACAGATAAAGAAAGTTTACATATGCATTGTGTTATAGGGCTTGCACCTGGAACTTAACTGAATGGGCTAAACGTGATACCTATAAAGTAGAATTGTAATTCTCAAAATTAAATATATCACAATTTTTACATTGGATTTCAAAATCTTTACATAAAACATGCAGTAAAAGATATCCACAGCAAGCTGCAAGGCCCCGCTAATTAGTGTACTGCTTTTTGAGTGAGTGTACTGGAAACAAAACCCTGGTTTTACCTGAAAACAAATCGATTTTCTTGTAATAGAAACATCATATGGGGTACTAGAGCATGCACAAATCGTAATAATGTGTAGAATATAGAAACTCTGTGTGTATCTCATATGATAGTCATGGTATGCTTAGCCTGAGTCGCTCGGCCTATCTCGAACAAAATCGCGATGCGTAGCTGTTGAAAAACGAGAGGAGTCGCTGTACTATCACGGCAATTTTTGACACGAAGATATAGGGATGATGACGATGTGTAACAACCATATTGGAGAATGGCCATAGTTTGACCTTTGCCGAGATGGATTTGTGAGCTCCTCCACAGACCTTGCAGCTTCCACAAAGCACATCAGTCTAAGGTCGCTTGCAACAGATGCCATTTAGGAGCCAAGATATTTGACATCTGTCACATGGTTGATGAGCTCATCATAGACTTGGAAGTGTTGAATGGGGATGACAGTAAATTGTCATTATTATATAAGCTGTCATAGATACGCTAATTATAAGGCCGGGATCTGTGCTGCTGCGCTTGTGCCCGAAGAATTATGGATTCCAACAGAGTAATATCATCAGCACTTTAGCACTTTGACAAGGTCGGCGAAGATGTGTTACAACTCCTGAGTCGAGATCTGATGTGGTATTCTTCAGCAAAATGTCTACTAACACTATAAATGAGAATGGCGCTAAAACATCACCCTATAGAACTCTATTAGTGACATCAAAGGGACAGGAAATGTTGCCATCTATAATCATTACCGCACTTCTTGAGTTGTTGCATGGTGCACTTATGGCATTTACCATAGCTTCCAGTATCCCATAATTCCTGTTTATAGAATCAAAGGCTTTCTTAAAATCTATAAATTGGTTATGGTAAACGTAAAATACCCGAATATGGTAAACGTACATTGCTTGCATATTTGCTTTTGCATTGTCGATGCCTGTGCAAACCTGCTAATTTAACTGCGTGTTAAAAAGGGCAGTTGGGCATCAATATCAGCATCACCACTTTCATCATCATTAGCATTTTAATATTCCAATAATAATAGAAAGATCAAGCCCTTTTTACGTTATGACGAAAAAAATATTTTTTGAAATCACTTCAGAAAAGTATAATTTCAAACCGAATAATATGTATTTCTGGATCTCTTACGATCCCATTATTAATTTATACCTACTCTAATAGTAAATATTAAACTGGAAAGAGTGTTCAAAAACACCGGAAGGATTGACGTGATTGAAGAGAAAGCAAAGAATTGAATGCGTAATTATGCCTATTGGGGGCTTATTTCAGGGATCAATTTCAGTGTAATATTTAGGAAGCCAATGTAATAAGCATCCTGGTTGGCTTACGGTCCCTAACCACTGGTTATATACAACTTTTCCATGTAGCTAATATCATTTCACAGAAAAGCAAATTTGTGCCATATTATTTGTATTAAAATGGCTGTTTACAAGGATAATTATACTAGCATGAAAGTTCATCTGTGTTGGCAAACTTCATAATTGGAAATTTAAACTTATGATCTCAACACAAAATTAAGACATACCTCAAATTTTCGGTCACAACTTTGACCTTCATCTGGAGACTGGCAACCCAAGTTTGGGATCAGTGACCTTTTGGACACTTGACCCCAAAACCCGGTCGTACACTCTTGGTAAGGGAGGACAGTTTTTATGGTCTACTTAGCTCAGCAATGCTTTGCTGTCTTCGATAATGGTTCATGTACGCTGAAGCGTTCGATAGGAACAAGCAAACAGTATACGAGTTTGCTGATATCTATCGGAGCGTTCAGCAGAGCAGCAGGATTATAAACACGGTCGATGGTAAAACCATAATCAATTTCCTTTGTGTTCAGTAAGTACATAACGACCCACTCATCAAGTACTCAAGTGGTCTTTAAATAAACATGTCTGGGGTTGTGTCTGCGATCAATAGAAATTCAATAATGTGTGTAAGTTTATGTTTACATAGAGTGGTGTAATTAGGTTTCAAGGGGTTGTTAATTCAGGCAGGGTCGTAAAATTGATTCGATCGATATTTTGGTCAACGCGGTGGTATCGGAGCGCAGTGTACAATTGAGCGGAGCCTGGCAGAGTTTACTACAGGCTTTTATGGGTTTGGGCTTTGATAAAAGCCAGGTACCGCTCCGATACAATGCACTATCGAAGACAGCAAAGCATTGCTGAGCTCAGTAGACCATAAAAACTGTCCTCCCTAACTTGTCTCGCCTAAAGACAAAACTGAGAAGAAAGACATTACCGGACCAATTTATTACATCCCCTGTCAGGGGAAAACCCTGAAGGGTCAGTGTTCAGAATCATACATTGGTGAGACTGAAAGATCATTGAAAACCAGATTCTCAGAACACCGTCGTCTGAGTACTACCTCGTCCGAAGTCTCCCAGCACATCCACATTGAATCCCCCGGCCACCAAGTTGATTTGGATGAGGTCAAAATCCTTGACCGGGACGCTAGATACTTTGAAAGGGGTGTGAAGGAGTCAATTTACACCAGAGTCAACCAACCGTCTCTCAACCGCGACGGGGCCGATACAAGTTACCAAGAGTGTACGACCGGGTTTTGGGGTTTTGTACAAAAGGTCACTGATCCCAAACTTGGGTTGCCAGTCTCCAGATGAAGGTCAAAGTTGTGACCGAAAATTTGAGGTACGTCTTAATTTTGTGTTGAGATCATAAGTTTAAATTTCCAATTACGGATAATTATGTTAAAACAAGTCTCACATGTATCCATAGGTACATTTCATGTCTACAGGATACTATGCATTTTTCATTGTTGTTAGTTGTTGTTGCTGTTGTTGTTGTTGTTGTTGTTGTTGTTGTTGTTGTTGTTGTTGTTGTTGTTGTTTTTTAATATATTTTTTAATCATTTTCTATCACAACAGTTAAGCTTAAAATGATTTCAATGGGACTTTATTTGGTCTTAAAATTATAATTGTTAAGCCTAGCTTTGTTCGCGAAATAACATTTGAACATCCACTTAAAGTTACATAATACTTGTGTATTACAAGAATAAAACAAGTGCCCAAATTTAATTAAAGAAGTGTAAAAATAGTAGCCTTCTTCTGAAAACTGTATCCAATAGGGAAGTTTTGTCTTACTATTAACTCTTTATGTGCTGTTAACGTATTGATACGTAATGTGGAATAGGATAATCAATGTTACCACCATGATGCAACTGCCTACGGTTTCTTTATGAAACAACATTAATGTCCATACAATAGGCACTCGCAATCGCAAAGAGCGTAGCGTTTCTCGTTTGTGATGTAACTTCCGTCGCTTATCGGAAAAGCGATTGTCGATATCTGATTGCTAGTAGCATGCCGTAGTGTCAAATCACAATAAGGCAACTTTGTCGCTATATCACTAGCTACGAATGAACGATTGTAGCGACTCTGCAAATGCTACAAGCATTTAAACAATAGCGGTTTTTGAATCGCACCTTGCGACTGCTGTGGTACCCGGTATGACCTAAAAGCAACTGTGATACACATTTCTTCAATGGCCTTCACTTGAATAGAGATTAGTCAGCTCAATGATGTGAGAGTAGACAGCTTCATTACAGTTTTACTGTGTTTTAACATAATACTATTAAAAGTCAACAAAAAACCTCACGAGCTTCCACCGGATATTGTGTTTGTATTTACATATGAATGTAACTTAAACATTGAATATTCTCTCAAGCATTTGTTTAAAAGCCAGAAATATGCAGATATTTAATATTAAATATCAAATTGGTTAGATTTTTTCGACCTAACAAATGAGGGAAATCAGCAATGATATTAATGTACGAACAGGGTAATCTTGCTTCTTTGCATACAACATGTACATGTATAAAGACTTTAAATCGAGAAATTTGTATAAAACCCATTTTAAACCTCATTATAAAAACCATTATTATACATATGGACATTTGGAAGTTTAAAAGGAAAATCAAGTAAAGTACAGGGTGTCCCAATAAAAGGACCCCCCCCCCATTGCGGCCTCTTTTTCTCATATTTTAATCAATCAAGTATATGTTGATATTTAAAGAAGCCTTTACCCGTTAGCTTTAATAAACCGAAACAATTATTTTAATGGGCTCATAACTTTGGAAGATATGCCCTTTTAAAGAAATGTATCCGTTTTTCACTCTGTCCACGGAGGAGGTTTGGCTACTTCAAAGATTGAAAAGTGCATATACCATGCATTAATATAAAACATTCCTCGATGATAACTTTATAAAATAACAACTTTATTTTAGGGAATTGGCTTTACCGGTGGGCTTATGGGTTATGGATTTTGTTAAGTGTCATTAATTTGGGCGAAATTGATGTGGGATGGGACTTCTTTTGCTATACTTGCAGTTACTTATTTCATGCCTTTTTGTTTTATTATGTTTCATATTTTCTTACTTTATTGTTTCGTGCTTTCTTTTTATTGACAACATAAGTCATTACTCTTTTTGGAATAAAAGGTAGCCCTGAAAGGGCTGTTTAGTTTGTCTTTGGTTCTTTTGAAGTGAGTTTACTGTGCTGCTCTACCCTCTACCTGGTTGCCTCATTGACGAATACAGGTTTCAGCCCCAGTCCTCATTGCATCATTGCATCAATTGCGTTGCGTACATCCTTGTGCGCCGGATACTTGCGAAAGGTAGTCCTGAAAACATAATATTCTGTTAAATATACCAATTAAATTACGTTTATCACACCAGTGAATGTGTTCCGAAGCATTATCTTTCCATGTCATTAACCTTTTTTTCATTTAATCTTTGATGTAGCCAAACCTCATCTGTGGACAGAGTGAAAAACGGGTACATTTCTTTAAAAGGGCATATCTTCAAAAGTTATGAGCCGATTGAAATAATTGTTTCGGTTTATTAAAGCTAACGGGTTTAAGGCTTCTTTACATACCAACATATACTTGCTCAACTTTTTTGAAATAGGAGAAAAAGAAGGCGCAATGGGGGGCCTCTTTTTTTTGGGACACCCTGTACAAATGATTTATCCTTGTGGAAATTCGGTGTGTTGTTATCATCGTGTGTATTTCGCTTGTGCGATATTTTGCTAGCCTACTTCAGAGGTAATACAACCCAAAGGCAGTTTATATAAAGAAATCTACAGTATACTCGAGTATTTAAGATAACAGCTCTTACCGAAAATGACGCGTACGGTTTTAATAGACAAGTGTTTCAATTTCAATGTAACTCTCCAAATCACTTAAACGGCTGCTTCATTCGATTTATTGTTATTGCGTTTCTCAAGTAAATAACCAGTTAAAGTTTTTTAATGGAAGCACTCTTAAAATTTTAATTAACATTTATTTTATAAATATCTTTTATTTTATCTTTGTAATAATCTACTTTTTATCTAGTAAGGAATTTACAACTATTGGTCAAACTCTTCATTTTATAAACGTTTATTTCAATTTTTCGGACTGTTAGTTTTAACTAATTTGTAGTATTAAAATACTACAAATACTATGAATTAGTTATAATTTAGTGTATAATACGAAGCGTCTCTCAAATGCTTTGAGCCGAATTTGTACTTGATCGTCTTTTACACAAATAGTAGTCTCAGGTGGACAGATCGATAACCATCTGTGAAAAGCCAGAAGACTGTTTAGAGCTGAGAAAAGAGAGAATCTCTAGAATAGCTAATTACTGCCATCCAGTTTATCTTCTTAATTTTCACGCTATTAACATTATGATAATTAGTTTGTCGAGATAAATTGTACTTGTACTTTGAAAATATCATATTTACACCGAATGTGTAAAAATCCAAACTTGACCAGTTGATCGCTTTTCAATCGCTATCTAAAATCTATTCAGCTTTACAGATGAAATACCAAATCCAAAACAGGAAAAAGTATATTTGTGGTAAAAAAAAACCTCCCACAGAACCAAATACGGGGAATCGGTGACCAACAAGCAAGTTCTAAAAGCCGAATGACTTATGTTTTCCAGCTAATACTTTTAATAACCAGGTAGGAAAAACGCCCGACGGAAATCGTTATTCTTATGATGAAGATCTCACCATGACAAAATATTTTTTGAGCATCTGAATTATGATTCCACCAATATCAATGCGAGCTTGGAAAATGTGTGACTGCTGTATTTTTATCCTGAATATTATAAGAGCCTTTAAACAAACTTATGTATAATATTTTAAGTTTCTGGAAGGAGTGCACATACGATGCATTCCGTTTGTCAACCTCCATCCCATGATTCTCATATCACTCAAAATGGAGAGCATCACAAGAAAGGTTAATACCGTACCTTTTCTGTTCCGACATTTCCCTTTACATTATATTCCTGGTTTATAGTTCAGTGCCGACAATACAAGTAGTGCTACAATCCATTCCAAGATACAAAAATGAATTGGTACATTTCCCCAAACAGCTCACGACATTCCTTCGTGTGTGATTACTGAAAACCTATTTATCAGAATCCGTCATTGTGCTCTGGATTTTCAGAAATTTTGAGGGCATGTCATTTTTATCTATGTTAATATGAAATCACTATGTGAATATATCATTACTGAATTCGCGGAAACCTACTTTCATGTACATCATTGCAGAATTCCCTGCTGGAATCGGTCAAATTGACGCTACCTACATAATGCGCCATTACTTCCTTCTAAGGTTTGGCTTACGGGCTCGAGCGTTTGGACAGTATTTTTTGTGGGACATGAGAGCACATCGAATTGTTGTTTTGCTCCGCCCGGGCCCGGTTTCATGTAAAGATACATGATGCTTAGATATTTTAACATACAAGGTGTCCAAAAAAAAGTGGCCCCTCATTGCGCCCTCTTTTTCGCCTATTTCTAAAAAGTTGATCAAATATATTTTGGTATGTAAAATCATCTTTAATTGTTAGCTTTAATAAACCAAAACAATTATTTCAATCGGCTCACAACTTTTGAAGATATGCCCTTTTAAAGACAAGTACCCGTTTTTCACTCTGTCCACGGATAGCAAACAGAGTGGTTGGGTTGGGTCCCGGGGTTGGGTCATGCTGTGGAGTGGCCTGCAAGATCACCAGACCTCACATCACTTGATTTCTTCATTTGTGGCAAAATCCAAGATCTTTGCAAACGTATTACTGCTATATTCGCAAGTATCCGGCGCACAAGGTTGGTACGCAACGCAATTGATGCAATGAGGACTGGGGCTGTATTCGTCAAGGAGGCAACCAGGTAGAGGGCAGAGTAGCATAGTAAACTCACTTCAAAAGAACCAAAGACAAACTAAGCAGCCCTTTTCAGGGTTACCTTTTATTCCAAAAAGAGAAATGACTTATGTTGTCAATAAAAAGAACGCAAGAAACATAATAAAACAAAAAGGCATAAAATAACCGAGAAAAACATAAGTAATTGCAAGTATAGCAAAAGAAGTTCCATCCCACATCAATTTCGCCCAAATTAATGACACTTAACAAAATCCATAACCCATAAGCCCACCGGTAAAGCCCATTCCCTAAAATAAAGTTGTTATTTTATAAAGTTATCATCGAGGAATGTTTTATATTCATGCATGGTATATGCACTTTTCAATCTTTGAAGTAGCCAAACCTCCTCCGTGGACAGAGTGAAAAATTGATACATTTCTTTAAAAGGGCATATACTTGATCAACTTTTCTGAAATAGGAGAAAAAGAGGGCGCAATGAGGGGCTTCTATTTTGGGACACCCTGTAGCTCTTCATATTTTGTATCTAGAGTTTCTGCAAAAATACCAAGCATTGCCATTTTCACTTGAATTATACTGTTACATTAATTTTGAGTACTTAAACTCCCATCCAATCCCGATGCCTGCTACTTACCCTAAACATAACCATAACCTTAACCAAATTTCTTAACCACGTTTTTAACCTATTGCGCTAGGTAACCGTAAGGTACTGGTTGAACTTGAGGCAAATAACGTAAATATCATAGTCCAAACAACGACCCCGCTGTCATGTTCGGTTGCCAGGTTTTATAGTGCCTTGAAAACTATACCTCAAAATTAGTTCCTTTTTATGTTTGAATTCCATGCTACAGATGAGTTTGTACTTGGCGTGAGTCACCGATCCAATCTAATAAATCACCTAATGAAGAATTACGAGTTATATGGCGGTGGTTACATCCGTCCAGTACTTGATTCGGACACCGAGACTACAGTAACAATTAGGATGTTGTTCCATCATCTCATAGAAATGGTAAGTATATACAATCATGTATACTGCGCCAATAAAGTATCCTTACACTTGGAAAAATAATCACAATTTCCAAACTGAAAAATATTGGGATAAATTTGTTTTTTTAATAGATGCACATTATGACACCACATTGAATCCAATGTGACTTCAAGAAGCAAAGTTACAAGCATTTGATTAGACGAAGGTCCAGTTTTAAAAGTGACAAACTGGCCTATTCAAAACTCCACAGACTAGACATCTGGTTTGAGAGTGGCGAATGGCTAATTTATGCGTTTAGCTTTAATTAAGAACAAAAGGACCAAAAGAAAACTGAAACAAAAGAACTGACAAATAAAATGGAAGTTATGAAAAGTACAGAGAAGCAAAAACTGAAATAAAAACTGCTTAAAATAACGCTTCATTGAAGAAGCTGTGTTTTCTCTTTGTTTCGCTTGTTGGAATCTTTTTGCGCCTGGTATAGACCAGTTTGTCACTTTTAAAACTGTACCTTCGTCTATTCAATTGCTTGTAACTTTACTTCTTGAGGTCACATTGGACACATGTGGTGTCATAATGTGCAGGAACATATTTACCCCAATATTGTTCAGTTTTGAAATTATGATTATTTTTTCAAGTGTAAGGATACTTTATTGACGCAGTATATAAGGGCAATTGTAATGATCGGGATGGGTGTATTTGTGGAGCATTAGAATGTTATAATAGCAGTTAAATGGTTCGGGTTGCATTTGTGGAGTATTAGAATGATAATGTTCAATGAGAATGAATTTTAAAAAGGCAATGTTTTAATTTGAAATTATTTTTACGACTTATCGATATAACTGTCAATCGTCGTATATTATTTTTCACAAAATGTCTAAAAATATATCGACTGTCCTCTCAAAAAGGAGTTTTGCAGCACAGTGTAGCCGTACTCATCCCTTTACTCTCTAGTATCGATAGATTAGAAATGTAAAATATACAGTTTGCATCAAAGTGGCAAAGGGGTCAGCGATATCTATTCATTCTTCGGTAACATGTTTTCAAATGACAAGAGCTATATCGGAAGCATCAGTAGAGCGAGCACAATGCCCAGTTTGCACGTAATTCATACTCTGTCAGTGCTCCACTACATCATCTTATAATGGAGATGGGAGTTTGTAAGTGCAGCCAGTATTGAGTACTTGTGACAGCACTGATATTGCACACACTTATGCTGTAGTTATGAAATGGAGGTGTTGATTGGTGATCAAATTATGGCACCTGATATTGACACACTTAATATATAGTTTGTTCCTTATTCATTCACCAGCAGCATCATAAAGACCCCGGGCATAAAGAGTGCTCTTTTGTAAAATATAGATATTATGCGTTAGTATTTTTATTAATGTCTCAGTTAATTAAAGAATAATAATAATAAAAGAAGTTAAATGCATATTCAGTGATTTGCTCAAAGGCATCGTAAAAATCATCAAAATTCAGATTTTGGCACCTTTAGATGTGCTAACATAGCCTGTAGTGGTTAAGCTGAAAGCAGTATATTAAAGACTAAATAAGACAGTTTACGTTTTATTTTTGTTTTTAAAATGCCTAATGACAATTTTAATGACTTATTGTTCACTTTTAGGCAATTTATACAAAATTTTCATTTTTTAACACTTTCTCTGGGATCAGTGAAAAACCATTTAATAACTAAGTAATTTTACTTACTTACTTATTACTAATTACCTAAACTAATAGATTTCTTTTCTTACTTCAGTTTTCTTTCTTGAATTTTCAAACCGATTTTCTAAAGCTAAAGTGTAGAAATGTTAAAAATATCAATACATCATTGCAAAGAAAGAATGGAGCATAATGATTAACAAGATAATTGGTATACAAGAAAAGGAGTTGATCTATTAATTGTCTGACAGGAAGCCATTTGCAGATTTGAAAGCTTATGAGATACATTATCAAGATTTTTAACGTCAAAGATCAGGCTAAACGGCTTGGATTCTTGTTTACATCGAAGATGTTTAACGGGACTGATGCTATAGATGGTACAAATATAGAGAGACAGGGCTCATGAGCAAAGTAGCTGGATTTGAAGTTGAGAGTTGATTAAACAATGCCGGTACGTTGAAAACGTATAACATGATAATGCTCGCATACTTACTCCTCTCATGGCTGCAGAGTATGGTTGCTACTTAATATCTCTACGTAAAAAAATGTAACACCTGGCTTAGTGGATTAGCTGGCGGGGAGACTTGTGGTCGAAATTATAAGTGCATTTTAACAATTGTGCTCGGGCTATTTTTATGTCGAAATAAGATCGCAAAGTTGCAGTAACCACGTCATAGTTCACAAAAGTTGATCATAATCATTTCATTGACAAACATTAACATTATTAAAGATTATTATTATTATTATTATTATTATTATTATTATTATTATTATTATTATTGTTATTATTATTATTATTATTATTATTATTATTTTCTCTATTAACAGGATACAAGAAATCAGCGGTTTACCATCAGCGTTTGGATCAAGGAGGTATGTAGATGTGTGTAATTCCTGTACTGCCAATAAGCAGAATCGTCCTTTTTTGGAGCAAGAAGAAGGGACACATGTAATTGTCCTCTTGTCAATTCGGCATTGATCAGGGATCAGAGAGATAAATTTGTTTGAAAGGCACTGAATAGTTTTAACATTGGGAGTCATAAACTTTTCACAGTTTGCAGTTAGATTAATATTACTTCACTATTATAATGGACGTACGTCCATGCTATTATGAGCTTACCATGAACAGAAATAACCATGAGCTCGCTGTACAATCCCTCATTTCCAATATTGAGTTTTAGTTTTGATTTTGGTTTTGGTCATCTTGCCTAAGCTCTTGACTGACATAATTATCGATATCTTTGTTTCTACCCTTTGTCAGAAACTTCAAATTTGTAGCAAGTAGATTCGGTTTTTATTTCAGTTTGTTATATAATTGTGTGAAGAAGATAATCACTTGGTTTGAAGTTACCTGATCTGAGTATACAACAGAAATGTTTAAATTTCGCAGTGCAATATTCACGAGCAGCGAAATCGAGCATGTCAATCTACATTTAAAAAAACGTGGTTTAGAAAAGCCAATCAGCCTTGGCTATTTTCACTGTGAAAAATATAGACCATCTTATTATTATCTTAATACTCTAACATGTTTTGAGTTGTAACTTCATGGTTATTTACAACCGATGTGGTGTACAATCTATATTTTACTTTCTTGTCACACACTGCTTTCTTTGGAATCCTTTGCCACTCTTTGGATGAAATATGAGCTTGTTAATACGTCTTGTTTCCATCGTTTCTGTCGTTTGGTGATGTTGCTGTTAAGATAAAGCCATTTTTCATGGAACCTGTAAATTCATATCTTTATTTGCATTGTCTTTCATTCTTTCTTTCTTTCTTTCTTTCTTTCTTGTTGTTTGTTTGATGAATAACATGGCTTTCTGTTGGGTTTCTTTTTAACTTAACTCCTCAAAAAAGTTTGAAATTTTATATATAAATATATGAGATTATTTGTGACATGTTCATATCGTATTGCATATTAATGGATAGCTAATTTACTCCCCTTTTCAATGACACCACATTAACTCCTCAAAAAAGGTTGTTTTTTTCAAACATATATATATGAGATTATTTGTGACATGTTCATATCGTATTGCATATTAATGGATAGCTAATTTACTCCCCTTTTCAATGACACCACATTAACTCCTCAAAAAAGTTTTTAATTTTATTCAAACATATATATATGAGATTATTTGTGACAAGTTCATATCGTATGGCATATTAATGTATCTATGTATATTGTATACGATAAACACACTACTAAAATTGCTCGCAAAAGGTTTCAGCATAATAATAGACGGAATTTCTATATCATCTTATTATAGGGAATGATAAACTAACAGCCAAACAGAATCAGTTTCAAGCAATATTTGAAATATCTTAAGAGGTTTGAACGATAAGAATAAAATTATAGGATTACCTTTAAGGCGCGTAATTATAGAGGGCCAGGATTCACTCTACCATTATAAAATATTTGAAGAAATCTAAGAGCCCTAGAAATATAAATTGTAGAGTAATTCACAACAGACACAATTTCTTTTAATGACAAAATTTAATTTTTGTAATCGATCAAAAACGTTTTATACCAATTTTGAATTTAGCTGAATCCGTAAATATGGTACCTCTCGCCCTTTGAAAACTGTTTTTACCATTATGCAGCGAACCATTGTTGAAGCTATTTCACCAACATACTCAAAACACACTAGAGAAAGAATGAAGCCATATACTGTAGAAATATCTTTTGTTAATTTCGATTGATAATGTCATGAAGTCGTAAATTTTAAGGTCAAATGCCCAATACCAATACAAAACTTTGCGACGGAGATATTTCCCTACTTAATGCAATTTCATCATCGTATCAGTGTCTTTATTATTTGTTTGAGACCTTTTACAAACGTGCGTGTTATTTATACATAAAACGGCTAATCTATCTTTAAAAAATGCGTCATTTTTACAAAAGGTTAAAGATAACATTATGAGATTTATCTTTTATTATTACATCCTTTAACTGCCTCCGTAGCCGAGCGGTAATGACTTGAAACAAAGAAGTTTGGTTCGAGTCCCATCAAAGCCTGTGGATACTTTTTTTCTTCAAAATCCATGATCGCATTCCGAAAATGAGTCACTTGTCTGTAAATTGTGTATCGTATTCTTAATAAAACAGACTTTGCTAAATGAATATCCTTTGTACTAGGTAAGCTTTGAAAACAGTACACGTTGATGGGTCCTAAATGTAGTTTTAACTGCCTTCGTACCTTGCATAGACAAAATGTCAATATTCAAGACATCTCGGAGAAGTATATAAATGTTTATCTTGTTTTGGTTAACCTCTTCATTTACAAAAACACCCACAACCAAACAGGAGACAAACACACATCGGATTTGACCAGATCCAAGTAAGCAGTAGCACGTGCCTCTATTAGGTTAAAAAAAACATTAGTGACAAAGCAAGAGTTCATCAATGTAGATTAATGTGGATTCACATTCACGGTATGAATAAACCAAATAAGGCTGCATGTAGAAGAGATATGATCCATTGACCTACCCCCGCTCCGCCTACATGCCCTATTTGTCAATAAGAAACCAAATAGCTTCAGTTTTACATATACAGGGTGTAACAATAAAATTTGTACAATTTTGACAATAGAATGACACAAGTATGCCGCTTATTTTGTGGTTTGGTATTTATATGTCTATCAAGATAATATCTTTAGCCACCAGCTAAGTTTTGTTTCAATAAAATCGACGGTATAAAAGTGAAGATATGGCCAATTATGTAACCTAGTCTTAAAACCGTTTGGGCCACTTTTGTCCAAACTGTTACAAAAGTGACTGAATAGAGTTGGAACCATGGACGATGCTCTTATGATAGGTAGTTTTAAACAATGGGGTATTGGAAGTGGTAGAAATGATTACATAATAGAATATCTCCTTGAGTTTTTGAAAGTCGCAACTAATCACTGGCATAACAACCTCATTTACTAGAAATCGTGGCTGCAGCTCAACAACTTCAATCCCAATTCACGTTGGAAGAGCGTATTTTTATGGTTGTGACATTCGGTAGCACATGGAGTCAAGCAGATTCTTTATAGCTCATTTTCGAAACCCATGTCTTCCATCAAGGCATACAATTACATATAACTATGAGAAGTATGTGGAATTTGTTAACAGAAATGCTGGCAATAGTGGTCGGCCCAGAACAGCTAGAAGCCAAGCTGAACTTAATTTCAGAATCCTATTGTCTTGTACTTATGGATGCAAAAACTGTTCTCAGTTTTACCAACGATATCTCAGGGATATGAGAAATCATTTTATTTATAAGATAATTTGAAAGAAATTTCACGACTTCTAATCTTATAGATTTTAAAGAAAGATCATGTTAATTATATGAAGAAACACGGCTTATAATTCTTTTGTGTCAGTTCTTTGATGTTTAATGCACGATAAGCATATCTACGCGGTACAAACTTGATGTGCGCAAACATGGCAAAAGTGGCCCAACACGTTTTCTGGACTTTTTAATTAATCGGACATAACTTTTGAACCCAAGCTAGTAAAGAAACCAACTAAACGTCTTCTTTTAGCCAAGATATTACTAATTGTATAGCATATAACATTAGTGCCATGACTCTTTTAGTTTTTGCCAGAGAAGTCAAAATGCAATTGTATAAATTTTATTGTTACACCCTGTATATCGATTTAGGGCACGTCAAGTTATATAAAAATCACATAAAAGTATCTATTTTATGTGTTTGAAATTTCCACTTTTTAAAGAAGTCATTTTTCGAAGTCTTTTTTGCAATTTAAAGTAACCACTCAACAAATTTATGCTCTTTTTGTTTCATTCATACGAATAAATATTTCTTTAGATGCCAAATATGAAGCTAAAAAGTCCAAATACTTTGAAAGGTTCAATTTATAATAGTAATCCTCAAAGCATTAGATGTTCCTTTCATTCTAGACACGAAAGTGCTTGGCTTAGTGAAAATAAACAAAACAAGAAATAATATTGTTCTCTGTATTTTATACCGTTTTAACTCTCACAATGTAGTTGAAATCATCTGTTTGAAGCCGAGTTATTATTTGGGATCGAATTGTAATAAAACTTATCATGAAATTGATCCGTTGATAAAATAGAGCTTGAAATTCACACTTTTATTAGTTTTATTCTGTTCATTTTCAGGTAAAAAAAAGAAGGATTTTCTAGCTGTGATTTAATGTGAAAGTGGGTTCGCGGTTGTTGGTGATATTCATAATAAGATCCTTGATTTTTTTAGTAGTATATGGTGTTTACCAGGTGTTTACCAAATAAAATGAATAAAATTATGCTTATGTACAATCGATGACAAATTTAACGTTGTGTTTGTAATATTAGTGCTCATTATTTCAAAAAGTTGTTATTGCATGTTGAAGAACAAGACACTACAGTTTATGAGCAACAAATCTTCTACCAAAGATACCGTCAATCGCAATTTACTCTATTACTGATGGTCGAATTTGCTACGAACTCTAGGGAAATCTAAGCTATAAAGTACTCCACTTTTGTGCTTTTGTACTCTTGTGCTTGCACAAAAGGTATTGGGCTATTCGTCATCTTGGTTTAAATGGTAGACCATAATAATTTACAATGTAAGAACGCTTGGTTCTGTACCTTGTTTACTTCAGTTAAAGACATAATGTACGATCTATAATATGAAATTGGTTAAGTCCCACATGGAGCTCCATGTTAAACAGTCAAAACAGCCAGTGGGGGTTCTTTCACTTCACCTTTATATTTCGTATGGACAGTAACCCATCCAAGCATGCAGTTATTACTAGTATTATTTCATCAGCATATTGGGCAAAGAATAACCAATGATAACAAAATTAGAATATGACGTAAATCGTACATTGTGGCTTTCATATTCTACCGTCACTTCTTCTCAATCTTGGTACTATATTTAAACTGAAAAAATAAACGTGGAAGTTATCCTCTATTGCTACAAATATGTTCCGAAGTATATTCAAATGTTTGTTTGCATAAGCATTTATGGTTTCGATTAGAATTATGATCACACGGTTGTGAGTTCGTCGCAGTCAACTTGTTGTGTCCTTTGGCAGGGCATCTTTTAAAATCCCATTTGCTTCACTTCACCCAGGTGTGAATGGGTACCGACTTAAAAGCTGGAACACGCGGACATACTCGTTGCGCGTGAGGAGTAGCGGACCCCCACATTGTACATGTACAGAGGAGTCTGGCCCCGGGGTCCCAAGCCACTCCGAAAGAGAGATGGGCACTCCGGTCAGTAAACACAGGCATAAACCTTTACCTTCACTATAATTTTTCCTCAACAGCACCGGAACTAGTATCCAGTAAAGTGCAAAAAGGAAACCTGATCTGGCGGAGTGCCCGATTACTGAGACAACATCCATCTGTTCACCTGCATGTACTTCCGATCTATCTCGCTAGGTGTGTCCAATTGTCCAAGTGTGTCAATAACTTAAGATTTCGGAAATCTTTAGATTGAGATGGTGATAACCAAGATGTCAAGACTTACAGAAATTATATTAAAAAAAAAAATATTAGTAGGTATATTAATACCTACTATTACGTAGTGATACCCACAAATATGGAAAAAGCAATAGCCGTACGGTGATCATTTTCTATTGCCAATAACGCACACCGCGTATATTACGGCGTATCAACCTTTTGGACATGTGGATAATGGCCATTAAATCTGATATGGGTGAAATAACGTGCCCGTATGAATACGGCCTCTGCTCTGATCGAAGAGGAGCGCGTCAAATTTACCAGCAAGACCTTAGACTTTAACGTAGAGCACATTACCAGGTCTGTTGACAACGACAAAGAAATGCAATAGTAAACAGGTAGTGCATATCAAAACACCTTATTATGACCGAAATGTAATGCACTGAAAAAAATCTCCCGAAGTAAAATCGGGGAAGTGGCACTTCCCTGGTAAAATGCCCTAATCAATTTGAATCGGGTTAAGATCACAGAGTTAAATACCCGGTGACAAATAAATCGAGTAACACCTTTCACAAAATAGGATGTCTTCAATTTCTTATGTGAAGATATAAAAAGAAGGTCAGTGGATCATTTAAAATTTATTAAAACCAGAGTATGCTAAAGTGATTTACAAAAGACGTGAGCACAATTTGCAATTGAACTTTCTGCATAAGCCACGCTTTCATTGTCAATACCGTTCAGAGGTTATCCCAATTTAAGATTTTTAAATCTTAAGAATCAGTGAAATCATACTAATAGTTAATAGTGGAACATCCCGATGGAAGGCTTCGGGCCCCCACACGGTTATTTGATGTGCTCATTTGTTAACAATGTTTCAAACAAAACATTACATAATTTTCAATTCTAGACCTTCACAATGCCAACAGCTATCACATATATATTTAGCTATCTTTAACTTAAATTTTCTTTTCTTTATCAAATTTTCCATCTTTTGCTGACCTTTTGTGGTAATTTTTATTCTTTAAACTGAAACTTTGTGTGCAGATTGAGGGCGCTATTTACATACAATTTAAATTTAATTTAGCCCAATAAAATGAGTTATTCCTTTCATTTCATGATAAAAAGTAGTTTGAAAATGTCCTTGCTCTGTGTTACTCATTTTTGATGTTTTATTGTCATTATACAATTATCTACCCATTGTAAAGATGCAAACAAGATTTAAGATAAATAGCGCCATCAGTGTTCAACTTTGCTTTAAAATTAATACAGTTCTACATGCTATCAAACAACGGTGCCCAACACACATGTGTTTCACCTGATGTCTAGTATGATTAAGTACAAATTATAGACATGCAATCTTTTTATTTGTTTTTCCTTTGCCAGACATGGACAGACGAATTTCTGACCTGGAATTCATCCGATTTTGGTGGAATAGACTCAATTCATATTCCTGGCTCGCTAATATGGAGACCTGATATAACATTATATAGCAAGTAAGTGCATAAAAAGCAGTAAATTAAATCTTTTAACATGTTTAAAAGTAATGCTGAAATTATATCTGTGAAAAAAACCCACGGAAACACTGTTCGAAGAAATACAATATTGCTGGCAAAAGCTCACACAAAAACATTACGGACTTTTTAGCTGTTATTTCTACGTTTTAAAACTGAAAAATAACACTCTTAAAATAAACAGAAAAGATGTTCAAAAATGAAAAATTTTGTAAAAAACCCCAATATTCCTGCCAACTAAACTGCTAGCCATGATGAACGATATAATTTTAACAGTGTATGATTGCATTATGAACATGATAACTTAGTACAGGCATCGACAATTATTCACAAACACACGATCACGATGTACGTGAAAACATCAGTGGACACACGGGTTATTTGGCGCCAACTCCCTAAAAATATATATTTTACAAATTCATTGAGTTTTCTTGTTTTTAAACAGTCAAAAACCTAGGTATCATGAGATAAGGAAAAGAGGCGATTTATACCCACTTATTTACAACATTGTCTCAGAACTAGGGTGAACCCTTTTGGACTCCCCTCAAAAGAAGCGCCAATCTACATCCTTGCCCAGGGTGCCATAATACCTAGCTACGCTTCTGACTTTCAAGAAGCGGTCATTCTTCAATCTCAAGCCTAAGGTTAAACATGTATAATGGATTGTTTTACTTTCCGGAATAAAGTGGTTACCATATAAGTTGTTACAATTCCTGACGTTTGACCTGAAATAAGTAATTATTAAAGGACTCAAATAACAACAGGTACTAGTACATTCGCAGGCTCCGTAAAGCTTTCAAATCACTTCTTATGCTGCTATGTCATATATGCTTTGGATGTTATTATTTGTGATTTTGTGGGTTTGTCATGTTTACAACAACTAAACTATATTAAGAACAACACCCGACCTGCTTCAAGAGAAACAGATACTGATATTTGTTGTTGACTTTACAGCGTGCGATGATAGCTCAATAAATGCCATTGGGAAAGCGTCAGAAAAGATACAGCTACAAATACTACAGGTTAACTCCCAGAGCACGGACATAGTACTTTCAAACTCATATTACCAATCTGGCTTGCAATATTAAAATCGTACTTTATTCATTATTAATTTCTAAAATAATATGATCAATTGGTCAGGAAAGTTCCATTGCTCAGTTTTTAATTTTTAATTTAGTGAAAGCGCGTTGTCGCTTGTTGTATTTTGAATGGAGAAAGTTAATTCTTGAAAGAAAAAAAGTGAGCTACTTGCAAAGCAAGCACTAAAACAACACACATCGGTTTTCCGGCTAACGGGTGCCTAAGGGAGACAGGCTATATGATCCTTGTTGAAACTACTTTGATCGTTGCAGTAGTGATAGAACAGGTAGGTAAGTAATATAAACAACAAGATTATGTTCAATCTCACGATGAAATGTACTGACAACCATCTTGGCCCAAAAAATAACACGCAGTTCGTGCTCAATTTGACATATGAATTTGTATTATAACTCAGGGTCGTCGGTAGTACACGTAGTTTTGGCAGGTAAATTGTACTCTGAATCACTTTTGATATTAGAAACTAAATAGAGCAAGAAAAGAAAACAATAAATTTAAAAGATGAGGCGATAAAGCAGGTGTCCATCAGTAATGGTCTTATTAGACTCACAGACCGCTGAATAGTTACTTAGCACTGTGTGTACAATTTTGACAAACCCAGTTGTGAGTTGCAATAAAAATTGTTCTAATATTTCGACATATTTTATGAGTCAAATGTCGAGTCTGGTCCGCCATATCCTGCCAAATGGGGAAATTGATATGGGGTGAAGTTACCAAAGTTATCCAATCTCTTACTCAATAACTTGGTCATGGACACAAGACTACAAATAAAAATAGTAGAATCGGTAACGATGTAATTTTATAAATTTTCATAAATATTGGTTTGCTTGTTTCCTAATAGACAAACCCTACCATTCTAGATGGAAATTCGTAGACAAGGCTTAAGTACTGTTGTTTGACTTTTTAATTATTTTTTGACTTCTTTTGATCTGTAGAAAGTGTTACCGGGAAACCGCTGATCCAGTAAATCCTACTTTATAATGAATTGAATGAACATTTTTCCAAATATCCCCATGTTAAAAAAAATTCGATCATAATTTTGTAGCAGCAGATTTAGTAAGATTATTTTGTTTTGAACCATTTCAACGGAAGACTCAATTAATCTAGTCAAATAATGAAAATAGGTGACTACCCTAACCACTAAAAAATTGCAACAGAACACATTTAATCACCATTCATTTCAGAAAATCATATTTAATAACACATCAAAGTCCACGAAAATCCGAGTAGTGGAACAGTTCTTAATTTGCAGAAATACAATATTATGCAGGGGGTGAAATTTCAAAGTTGGCCAAACCAAAAAGCTTGTTTACAAGCTGAAAGTATTTCATGAGATGGGATAAGTTGTTACAATTCCTGAAATTGTAATTATTTAAGGGCTCAAATAACACCAAGTAAATTCGCAGGTCCGTAAAGCTTTCAAATCACTTCTAATAATGCTATGTCATGCTTTGGTTGTTATTATTTGTGATTTTGTGGGTTTGTCATGTTTACAACAACTAAACTATATTAAGAACAACACCCGACCTGCTTCAAGAGAAACATATACTGATATATGTTGTTGACTTTACAGCGTGCTATGATAGCTCAATAAATGCCATTGGGAAAGCGTCAGAAAAGATACAGCTATAAATACTATATGTTAACTCCCAGAGCACAGACATAATACTTTCAAACTCATATTAACAAGTTGGCTTGCAATATTAAAATCGTACTTTATTCATTATTAATTTCTAAATTAATATGATAAATTGGCCAGGAAAGTTCCATTGCTCAGTTTTTAATTTTTAATTTAGTGAAAGCGCGTTGTCGCTCGTTGTATTTTGAATGGAGAAAGTTAATTCTTGAGAGAAAAAAAAAGTGAGCTACTTGCAAAGCAAGCACTAAAACAACACAAAGCGGTTTTCCCCGCATACGGGTGCCTAAGGGGAGACAGGCTATATGATCCTTGTTGAAACTACTTTGATCGTTGTACTAGTGACACAACAGGTAGGTGAGTAATATAAACAACAAGATTATATTCTATATCAAGATGAAAAGAACTGCCAACCATCTTGGCCAAAAAATAACACTAACTTCGTGCTCAATATGACAGAAATGAATTCCTATTACAACACACATGTAGTTTTGCTGCTCATAGCCAGATCAATTATACTCCGAATCACAACTTTGATATTAGAAACTAAATGGAGAGGAAAGAAAAGAAATAATTCTCCAAGATGAGGCGATAAAGCAGGTGTCCATCAGTAATGGTCTACTCTTATTAGACTCACAGACCGCTGAATAGTTACTTAGCACTGCGTGTAAAATTTTGACAAACCCAGTTGTGAGTTGCAATAAAAATTGTTCTAATATTTCGACATATTTATGAATCAAATGTCGAGTCTGGTCCGCCATATCCTGCCAAATGGGGAAAATGATATGGGGTGAAGTTACCAAATATATCCAATCTCTTACTCAATAACTTGGTCATGGACACAAGACTACAAATAAAAATGTAAATTTTATAAATTGTCATCAATATTGGTTTGCTTGTTTCCTAATAGACAAAACCTGCCAGTCTAGATGGAAATTCGTAGACAAGGCTTACTGTTGTTTGACTTTTTAATTATTCTGACTTCTAATCTGTAGAAAGCGTTTTCGGGAAACCGCTGATCCAGTAAATCCCACTTATTTATAATGAATTGAATGAACATTGATTTTCCAATATCCCCTTGCATGTTAAAGAAAATTCGATCATAATTTTGAAGCAGTAGATCATTTTGCTTCCACCATTTCAACGAAAGACTTAAGGGATCTAAAATGAGCGTTTATTGCGTTTCGACAGTATTTTTTTGGGACATGAGAGCACCTCAGACCTATCGAATTGCATTCTGAATACGAAGCATGTCTTTCTGATATCAAATAATTTTCATTTTTGAAAATCACAATAATAAAATTTTATGACAAATTATAAAAATTTGATATTTTTCAAATTGTTGATATATAACAGTCCTCGAAGTAAATTATATAAATCTAATGACATATTCTTAAAGTGTATGTAGCAGGGAGGAAAAGCCGACGGTCAATTGAAAATTTTGACCTTTCATATTGAAGATATGGATTTTTTCCCAAAAGACCTAAATTTTTTGGTGTTTTGGGAAAAAAAATCCATATCTTCAATACGAAAGGTCAAAATTTTCAATTGATCGTCGGCTTTTCATCCCACCTACATACACTTTAAGTATAAATCATCAGATTTATAAAGTTTAATTCAAGTACTGTTAAATATCAAAAATATCAATTTTAATGATTTGCCATAAAATGTGTATTAAATTGCGAATTTCAAAAATCAAAATTATTTGATATCAGAATGACATTCTTCGTATTCAGAATGCAATTCGATATGTCTGATGTGCTCTAATGTCCCACAATAAATACTGTCCAAACGTTCATACCCCAGCCCTTAATGGAAGACGAAAGACTGATAGCCTATAATCGCTACCTCAACTAGGGGATACAAATACATTTGTAAACACCCATTCCGTTGGATCACATTGTGAATGAGTCGATGAGTCTAATAAAATTATTGTATTATATTCATCAAGTTTCTTCAGTAAAAAAATTGTTTCACAAGACCAAGTGTATTTTTATTCACTACAATATTTCGTCCTACATAAAACCAAGTGAATTGTTACTCATTAAAATATATCGTCCTGCATATCGGAGGACTTTATCACTGATATTGTCATCTGATCCACTTTCCCGGCAAACATGTTCGCGTGGTTTTTTGTGTTCGGGAAGCAATGGAAATAAGGAGACGGGTCACCAAGGCCTTAAACAGAGAGGAGGGCACATACCTCTTAAGTCATGTTTACGATCCATTACTAATGTCTGTAAAAGAGACTAAGAAACACCGACACCACTCAAACTTGTTTGCCGGGAAAGTGGATCAGACGACCATATCAGTCATACCGATATGCAGGACGAAATATTTTAATGAGTAACAATTCACTTGGTTTTGTCAAACAAAAATCCGAAATGGTTGTTGCTTGTTATTACATATTTACTACCGACATTGACATCCAAATCTTCACTATACCAAAATTAAAATCACCATTTTTCCTGAGGAAGACATGTAAATTATTGTTGAATACTAAAATGAGAATTCCTTCATATATCAGAAAAAGCAGATTATTTTTCCCTATACCTAGCGTGGTGTGACGTACCAGACTTCTAGAATTGCCTATGACTTAATGTATAGAAATTGGACCAGGTGAATTTTGTTATGCCCTGCAAATTGACTGTCACTTCAAAGCACAAGCTCTGGATCACATACAAAAAACCATCCGGCATCATGCTACGCGCCGCAAATAAAGCAATATTTTCGATATGGCTTTGTAGTTTTAAATTAATTTCAAATTTAACATATCTTGTGATACATGCTGTATTTGGACAAGAATGTGATTTAGTTTTTAGAATTTCCACTGCTAAATGATATTTGTTCTCCCTAGGACCTTTTTCTTTAGGGGTGCTAATAAGTTCTTGAATAGCCTATCCGATCACTACTTAACATCGGCCCTTCTAAACGTCATATAACCGTATCACTTGCGTGTTTAATAAAGCTGGGACGTGGCAATCCTTGCCAAATGTCGACATGGTCATTACTAATCATAAGCAGCAGAGTGAAAAATATGCTATCATAAGAATTTACAATTGTCCATTCCTAGTATAGGTGACGATTGCATGCAATTTTGTTTCAACTTTTATGAATCATTATCCATTTGATTTAAAGGAGATCAGTACGGGTTATTAGGTAATAAAGAATACTATTAGGGAATCCTTCTCATGGTAGACTACAACTGCAATATTTTTATCAGTTACGCTATAAGTTTATGTATAAGATTTCAAATATTAACCTTTAGTTTTGGTTTTGGTCACGTGGTTTCCTATTATCCTGCCTAAGCTCTTGACTGACATGATTATCGATATCTTTGTTTCTACCCTTTGTTAGAAACTTAAAATTTGTTGCAAGGAGATTCGGTTTTTATTTCAGTTTGTTATATAAACGTGTGAAGGAGATAATCACTTGGTTTGAAGTTAATATTAACGAGCAGAGAAGTCGAACAAGTCAATCATGAAATCTGAAAACATGAATTCTATTTCCAAATTAGCTATAGCTTATTTCTCTGTGAACCAAATAGACCATCGAAATATTTAACCCAGATTATAAAAGAATAAGACACTTGAAGGCTATTCGAGTGTCTTATTCATATGCATATCGTATACACGGGAATCGATTGAAGATTGAAGCTATTATTACTTCCTATATCCAGTATAGAGAGGGTGGCAGGTGGGGTGGGGGGGGGGTAAGGGGAGGGCGAAAGAGAAACAGATGGGAGAGAGCATTGGAAGTGGAAAGAGAAGGGGGAGGAGAGCTCGAGAGATAGAGGAGGAGATATCGAATGTAGGATGGGGCGAGGACTGGAGAAGGAGACAATTAGGGAATAGGGGGTTATATAGGTACGGGAGAGGGGAGCCTAGGTAAGAGGTATGGGCTGTGCTTACCGGGGATAATAAACTAATTCATAATCAAATCATCTCCATCAATATGCATCGTTTATGTTTCATACAAACAAACAAAGCCCCCCCCACCTCAATATGTACGCGCATGATTTCTAGGCCATGGGTCGGCCGTAGAACTCGGGGTGCAGTTATACGGTGACATGAAAGTATGCCTCCTTCGACAGACTTCTCTGAAGTAAGACTTAAAATCAGATCAACTACCGCCCGCGGTGATAGATATCCGTTAATATTATATTAGCACAATAGGCCATTATATGCTTATGGTTATATACACTACTGTGTCCTCCCAGCACAATAGTGTTATGATTGCAGACCAGATCTGAGCCACTTTTTAATCCCTTGATTTTTGGTTTCTGAACAAAAGAGAAACCAACATAATTTGAAATGAGGGCATATTTACAGGCTCATTATGGTAAACAGAACCAATATGTACGTCAATATCAATGCAATCGCATACTTGCCATATTGTGCTCTCATTTCACCGTAGAAGTAGTTACGTAACCTGATTAATTACCATAGCAATGGGTGCATCCAATTTTTGAATATATTGCTTCGCTCTATAAGCAGGATGCACTAATCACCTGTGTATGTGTGCAATGAAAGATTGACTACAATACTGCTCTTTTCAAAGACACTAATGTTACACGTGTGAGGGATCAGCATAATGATGTAACATCTAAAAATCGATGTAGCAAAACTCGCCAACTTTTAGTGCAATGTTTGGATAAGCAGTACGCATTACTCTCGAGTTCAACTTCTTATAGATCGGTTCACTCTTTCCATTCTCTCAGAAATAATGTTTCATGCATGTTGCTTCCTTCGTTTGATTGCTTTTAATCTGTTACAATGTATGTACATTGCAACTGTCAGGCGCAGAGATAGTCTATGTAGGTTCAACTTTTATTTCAAAATCATCACATCAAAATACAAGAGAATGTTTCAAGTACAAGAAGACAGATTGAACACCCTGTTTCCTTACCATGCTTTTCAGACGCATCGGATGAGTGCCAAGTAATAGCACGCCCACATAAATTATACATTTTGCTTCTATGTACCTTAGATGTAAACCATTCATTACAAAGGCATGTATTTCATCATGTATTTTCACTTTTTTTTAGTTTCCCATCTGTCCCAGTTTAATAACTAAAAAGCAATTCTTTTGAAATATGACGTACAGGTGAATTGTGTCAAGGATCCCGAACAATGCTGTTTACCAGATACTAGAATAGATACACAATTGTACTGCAACACGCCTCTGAAGTGGTGTATACTGACTAATTGGCGCTTATTATGTTCAATTCCTTACAGCCATTAAAATCACATATTCATGCTTAACAATGCAATTCTTACATTATGCAATTATCATTGTTAAATTGCATTATTATGTCATATAATATAGCATATAGTCATTAATATTTTATAACATTCAGTACTGAATAGCGTTTTTGTGCGTTAGCTTTAAGGCGGATTCGAAGGGAGCATGACCTACCGGTGTTTGCAATCAAATATTGAGACAAGTAAAGCTGACATATACGAGGATCATTCAAAAAGTTCTACCTCCTTCATCACAACTCTGTTATCTTATGTGCCAGGATATTGAAATTACCCATGATTGCACTCTTAAATCGTGGCTACCATATAAAAGTTATTTTTGGTAGTTTAGATATGTTTTTTTAGTAATGTTTAGTAATGTTTAGTAAGCATCATATTGTAGCTTTGGATATTCCCCACAATTTGTTTTCTAAGATGCGGTTTTCCAACTGCTTACTTTACTCATTTTGAGCTCCCTGACATGCCTTGGGACTTCAAAACAAAATAAAACGTGTTTTATATGAGAAGCAAGCATCGAAGGGTTCAACAGACACACACATGTTAGTGAAATTTTCCAGATTTCGACAAGACCACGTTTAAGGATAATTTGTAATTACGTCCTTATTTTATGCAATTGATGCATGTTGACGTGGAAATAAGATGCACAGTTTGTTAATAACCTTGATACTTACAAAATAAAAAACTGTGCATACGACAAATGTTTGATTTATGAACCAAATTTATACGACCTGAACCAACAAGTGCTCTCCCGATCGAAGTCAACAACTTATGGAAATGGGTCGATATGAAGGCTATTCTTAACATGTATCAGTGTTGATGTGCACAAGACATGATACCCAATCAAACGGTACTATCTGCAAGCATTACATATTAAATTATTTGAAAAAAAATAAAGCAATTTAATCATTTTCAGAAATAAATCTGTAATGATTTCCACATATATATGGGCAACCTTTTTAATCAAAATTAGCCTTACTTTTCGGACTGTTTCCGACGTACCAAATCTGTATTCACTCTAAAGCAACACATCTTTACAACCACAAATCTCATTTTAATCAAATAAATTGCATTTTGTAGCCAAGATTAATGAGTATAATCATGGGAAATTTCAATTGCCTGGGACCTTTTTGTTATCTTAAAAGATAACAAAGATGTGACGATGGAGGTAGCACGTTTTGAATGACCCTCATAAAAGAGGAATGGTATGGGATCTACAAGAAGATAATGTCATTTCCGCCCAATGTGCATGATTTGACTAGGGAGGGGGTTATAATGTCCAAAACTTTTATTTTTATATTTTTTTATCTTAACTCAACAAACTGAACAAACTCAAGACCTATAAAAATATAGGTGCGATTTTGGGCTTCTTTGACTCGTTTTCTATTTTAACAAATGTAAATACAAATAAATGTAGATATTTATATAGCGCTTTATGCCGTAAACAGCCTCAAAGCGCTTTATATTTATTCCCCCGTCATTAGAATATGTCGGAACCACGTTTGCAGCCTACAAGTGGCGCAGGGTCCATCAGTACAACGACTGTGACTACCCCTAACAGCTTCCCATTGCACCTGGGTGGGGTGAGGCAAGCGAGGCAAATCGCCTTGCCCAAGGGCGCAACACGGTGGTGGGACGGGGAATCGAACCAACGCACGTCGAGCAAGCTCTCGGAATATGAGTCCAAGGCCGTAACCACTGAGCCACCGTGCCCTTTACAAGATCAATATTGAGGAGAGCACTCCAGTTGTTTTAGTTCAGCTGGCCCAAACTGGAATAATATGGCTCTTGCAATCCCACTCGCCTTAACTTGAATTGATGATTAGTGTTGTAGAGTCTTTATACTTAAACCTTGTTTTGTTTTATTCCCATCACTAGTGTCGATCCTGCATTTGAACGATATATGCCAGGAAATTTAGCCTTGGTGTTTCAAGATGGCTTTGTTGAATGGTTAACTCCGGCTGTGCTTACCAGTTCATGTCGTGTACATGTGAAGTTCTTCCCGTTTGATACCCAAGTCTGTGAAATGAAAATGGCATCATGGTCCTATACCGATAAACAAATTCATATGCAAGCAGATATGGGGAGACTAGCTAAGCAAGACAGGTAAGAGCAAACAACAATAACAACAGCAGTCAACATCACCACCATATCACCATTTCGTTTTTGAAATCACCGCAGTACTCAACAACAAATAGAACCTGTGTGCAATTTCATGAAATGGAATAACTACAATTGGTACTTTTTCAACCAGAACAATATTAACATTAGCAACCTAATAACTTTCGTCGTCAGTACATCGGAGCAACAGCAATTCATATCCTTCCCATCCTTCAGACAGCAATGTCATCATACTTTACTTAATTACTTCTTCGCCGAATGAAATTGACTCACTTACATTTTCTATATTTCTTCCTCTGCCCTTCTATTTTCCTTGGCATGTATACATTGTGAATAAGATGCAAATAAATTGCATTTGCATAGTCAGATATGGGCAAGAAGTATGATATTTTTCTAAAAAAATAATATTTTTGGATATATTCTTTTATAACCTGGAATATTTTGCCGTAATGTGCTGTTGTATAATATGCCTGGGGATGTTTGAGCCTGGTCGTTGTATATGCCTTATCAACCCGCTGGCCTTAACTATTTTCCTTTTCAATATATCTGTTTTTATGTGTATTATGAATAAATTTGAAATAATGAAACTAATAAAAGTTGCCCACACATGCCAAAACGAACTTGAAATTGATGTTAAAGAGTTCAACAAAACCAGGGTTAAATCAACTATGGCGGGATCGAAAATCATTTTGCATAAATACATGCCGTTATACAAAAACTCTCAGAGCATGAAAGTACAAGATATATTGAGTAAATTCTTGATTTTACATTTTGAGATATCATGGTTATACGCATTGATTCGATATATCATTTTATCCTGTCTCCAATCGATTTCAGAAATGTCATTATGTATTAAAGAATGTATTAGTGTGCAAGAAGTAGGAGAGATTCGCGTAATGCTTAGTTTTTTTCACAAGAACAATTTTCATTCATTTTGCTTTTTTGATACTCCCACAGGTACCTTGAAAATGGAGTCTGGGATATGATATCCGTTAAAGTGCGGCATCAAACCACTTGGTATTCCTGTTGTCCAGATGATTTCTCTGAAGTGGTGTATCGCTTGACCTTCAAGAGACGAGCAGAATTCTATGTGGTTCATCTTATTCTGCCTGTAACATTTCTCTCCATCTTGTCTATATTAGTATTCTATCTACCTCCAGACTGTGGAGAGAAATTAACTCTATCTATCACCAATTTATTGGCGTTAGTAGTTTTTCAACAAATTATTGCTGATATTATGCCACCTAGCGGAGAAGACTCGCCCATTATAGGTAAGTAATATCAATGTGTCGCCACCGGCTTTAATATATAGGTATAAGGAGAACTTTGTCATCGTTATTACTTGTACCTACTTTCCTGTCATTATATTGTGTCGAAACAAAACGCATTTCCTATTCTTTGATGTATTCCCCTTGCTTCCAAATAAACGAGTGATCACTTGTGAGCTCTTGTGGGATAGCTTGCTAACAGATTCCAAAAACTCAATTCAATAATTTCATAACATACCATGTAAATATCATTCATTGCTATTAAAGTCCACATATTATTATGCATGTTATGTAATTATATTAACAAGAGCCTCAATAAATTACAATTTGTCATCGACCAATTCTTCATTTCATGAGAAAATGAAAACAAACTGTCTGTCTAATTTACCACCATATGCCAGCTTTTATAATTATATAAGACCACATATATCGTATTAGGTATATAACATGTATAATGAGATTATATAATGAGACTGGTTTTTCCCTCTCAATTTTCAGATACTTTCTTCCTCGTCATGATCGTCATGGTTTGTCTATCCGTCGTTTGTACTGTTCTTGTGATTCACATCGGATCTAGTGCACGTCCTGTTCCGCGCTGCATACGATGGCTCTTCCTAGACGTCCTGCCAACTATTGTCTGTCTACGGCACCTGGAAAGATCGCAAATACTGAATCTTAATGTACAAAAAATCAATCCATTAGAAGAAGGGGAACACATAGTTTTGCAAAATGGTGACGAAGAACAATGTGAATATAGGAATGAACATACATCCAGAGTGACCCATAACCATCAAATGCCTAATCGCACCAGCACAACTCGTTCACAGAGTAGGGCTTGTGATAGTGAGAATAGTGAGACGAAAAAACGGCTGGAATATGTCGTAAAGGATATCCAGGAGAAAAAACTAACAGAAGCTATCCGTTCTGACTGGCATCAAGTGGCGGTCGTTGTAGATCGCTGTTTGCTTATTATATTTGTTGTGTTTAGTATAGTATCAACGTTAACTCTCGCTGCTGCACTTCTCAGTGGAATAAATCACTCTTATTTGGAAGAGTTTGTTAATAGCACTGAATTGATAGTGAGGCAACCAAATTAATCCGTGTGCTAAAACTTGCATTGCGCTTCCATAAACAATATGGGTATCTTTACGTATGGTTGTCAACATTTAGATTTGAGATATCACGCCAAAGATCTGAAAGAAAAAAAAGAGCCACGACTAAACAAGAAGATTGTTCTTATTTTGATATCAATTTATTTGTATATAATATCATTTACTAGTATATCGCGATGCGTATTTGGCTTCAACAACCGCAGGAACACGGAGAGCGTTGATTTGTTTGCATTTATCTTGACCATCAAATGCCTAATCGCAGTAGCACAGCTCGCTCACAGAGTAGGGCTTGTGAAAATGAGAATAGTGAGACGAAAAAACGGCTGGAATATGTCGTAAAAGATATCCAGGAGAAAAAACTAACAGAAGCTATCCGTTCTGACTGGCATCAAGTGGCGGTCGTTGTAGATCGCTGTTTGCTTATTATATTTGTTGTGTTTAGTATAGTATATCAACGTTAACTCTCGCTGCCGCACTTCTCAGTGGAATAAATCCCTCTTATTTGGAAGAGTTTCTTAATAGCACTGAATTGATAGTGAGGCAACCAAATTAATCCGTGTGCTAAAACTTGCACTGCGCTTCCACTAACAATATGGGTAGCATAATTTTAGATTTGAGATATCACGCCAAAGATTTGAAAGAAAAAAGTCCTCACTAAACAACTAGATTGTTCTTATTTTGGTATTATTAAATTCATTTGTATATAATACCATCTATATCGGCGATGTGTAGTTGGCTTGAACATCCGCAGGAACACGGAGAGCTCTGATATTTTTGCATTTATCTACAAGTATAGTGGTATCAAATATCGTTAATATATTATATTAAAGCACAGTAAAAGTGACCAATATTCCCTCGGGGAAAACCAAATAACCAATCATGAAATGTACAAAGTCTGCAACTTAATGAGTAATATTTTCAACGCGATGCTACAATGATATATAAAATTGAAACAGAATTTATGTAAAATATAATATCGTGTTTGACAACACGTGCGTGATTGTTTTCCGACGGTATACTGATTTGAAAAGTTTTATACTCAGCAAGAAATCCCCACGCTCCCATGTCATGCACGGAGGAAGTTACATAAGACTACATAATGAGATTATCTTTGAGCTCCGATGTATGCAATATTCACCAGTTGTACATGTTGTTGTTAATTTTTGTCTAAACAAATGTCAGTTTATTCGAGGTCTTTGAAAGTAACACTTGTTAGCCACCGGCATTCCTCTGTTCAGGGATTTTGCGTATGTACAGTTATAAACAAATGCAAAACAAAATGGTTTATGTAGCAATGTAGTATTAAAGTAACAATTTATCAAATACGAAGTTGGAATGGGCTAGTCATTCCTTAAAGTTTGCTATTCCGAACAATTTACGAACAATGTACTTTCATAGTAAGAAAACAACAACATGACAATTGCAATATTCTAACAGATTCTCATAAAAACATATCACCATTATTATCACCACTATCATCATCATCACCATCATCATCATCATCATCTTCATCATCATCAGTAGTAGTCATCATCAGTAGTAGTAGTTGAAATTGGGAGATGAGTAGACAACGTTAACCAGGTAGTAAACGTACGATGCTCGCGTAATTGCTCTTGCTCGTGTACTCTTGTAGTTTTCAAATGTAGCCAATTTGGCTTCTATTTTGGACACCGTCAACTATTTAAAGAAACAATAGTGTCAAAATTGTTCACAAAATCGCTTCAATTGAATAAGTTTTGGTTACTGTAAATAAAATTTCCTTTTAATAACGGATTCAAGGGCTAGTATCCTATGATGAGAACTGCAGACTTAACATTTAGTATGGAATATTTTTTCGCAAAATTCCAAGACTAGTCTGGAAGGGTTCTGTATAAACCGCACGGGCTAAATATTAATTGGGGTGTGACGGAAGATGGTGCAAAATAATTGTTTGATAGAAAATGTGCTTTCCATCAGTTTACATTATGGCGCTCATAATGTAGTGAATTAGCCGAATATGGCGGCTTTAAGGAGACTGAATTGGATTTTGTGAGGGTAAAAATTCTGAATTTGATCAACATTATATTAATAAATATTATCAAATTTATTGAGGCTTTACGGGCTGGGGTATGAACGTTTGGACAGTATTTATTTTGGGACATTAGAGCACATCAGACATATCGAATTGCATTCTGAATACGAAGAATGTCCTTCTGATATCAAATAATTTTGATTTTATTTTATGGCAAATCATTAAAAATTGATATTTTTGATATTTAACAGTACTTGAAGTAAACTTTATAAATCTGATGATTTATACTTAAAGTGTATATAGGTGGGATGAAAAGCCGTCGATCAATTGAAAATGTTGACCTTTCGTATTGAAGATATGGATTTTTTTTCCCAAAACACCAAAAAAAATTATGTCTTTTTGGGGAAAAAATCCATATCTTCAATATGAAAGGTCAACATTTTCAATTGACCGTCGGCTTTTCCTCCCTGCTACATACACTTTAAGAATATATCATTAGATTTATATAATTTACTTCGAGGACTGTTATATATCAAAAATTTGAAAAATATCAAATTTTTATAATTTGTCATAAAATTTGTATTATATTGTGATTTAAAAAAATGAAAATTATTTGATATCAGATAGACATGCTTCGTATTCAGAATGCAATTCGATAGGTCTGAGGTGCTCTCATGTCCCACAAAAAATACTGGCGAAACGCAATAAACGCTCATTTTGGATCCCTTAAGTGATATTTACTGAACCTAAATACCAATAAGTGTTCATCAAAACTGAAATGCACTTGTAATCTACCAGTTTAGAAAGTGGGAGGAGAGCTTTAAAAATGTGGCTCTTAAAAGTGGTAACCACTCAAAGAAACAATGTGAGTTCATTGGGCAACCAGTAATCCGCAGAGATGGTTTTGTACCGTAAGTTTATAACATTTGACCCAAGGGGGGGGGGGGGCATTCAAACTTTCTGATAACGTACCACTTGTAAGGTCCATATTTTAAGGTCCTCCCATGTTCAAAAAACTGGTAAATGTATTTCAAATGTGATGAATGCCAATTCGCTGACGAAGTTTAGAAAATATCACCTCAAACCCCTATAAATTTGATAATAACAGAATAATTCCACATAAAGTCCGAAATTGTGTCCTCAGAAATCTCAAATTCAGTCTCCCTAAATCCACCATTTTAGGCAAATTCGCTACATTATGAGCACCATAATGTAAACTTGTGGAAAGGACATTTTCTATCAAACAATTATTTTGCACCATCTCCCGACACACCACAATTAATATTTAGCCCGTGCGGTTTATGCAGACCCTTCCAAACAAGTCTTGAATTTTGCTAAAATATTCCATATTAAATGTCAAGTCTGTACTTACCTGGCTAAAATTGATGTCAGTAACCGAATTAGTATGGCCTATTTATACTGTATGCTTCTTTAGTTGAGTGGCCACACATTTTAGATTAAGTATTTGAAGGAGGCTTGAAACAGTTAAGTTAACTCAATCGGTATTGCGGTAGTGTTTGACGATGTCAAGCTCCATCGCAGTCTCTGTTTGTTCTCGTGAATACTTGAGTTAGAATCTTGACATTCCCCTGCGCAGAGGACTAATTGTTTTGTTTGTCTCGTTTACTTGAACGAGAAATCAGTGAGCTGATCCCGGATGCGATGGTTTATTGGGGGTGTATATATAGATAGGGTGAGCGCTTCTTAGCAGCAAGTCTTTGAATGTTGCTAAAAGGTTTATAATATGATGTGTCTTGGCCCATAGTAGTCAGCAAAATCCTGCAAAGTGTGTGGACGCTTGATGCATCTGCGTGGCACACTTTTTGTTGTTGTTGCAGAAATTTGTTGAAGAAAGTGTATAAACACGTGTTTTTATTATTTTCATTTAAACTTAATTATTGGATACTAAAATCGTAATCAATATCCGTTTAAGCAAAGACCTTTCATACAAGGTCGTTGTTTTAAGGGGGTACTATACCCCTCGATAAATTTGTATCTATTTTTGCATTTTTCTCATAAACTAATAACACAGTGGTAACAAAAATTATGTATATTATAGGGGCAAGGAGTTCAATTACTACACTGAAATTTCAGTGACCCAAGACAAGCGGTTCGTTATTTATGATAAGAAAAGAGGTACCGCTAGGATGTACCTCATTTCCGATCATATATACTGAACCGCTTGTCTTGAGTCACTGAAATTTCAGTGTAGTAATTGGATTCCTTGCCCCAATAATATACATAACTTTTGTTAGCAGTGTGTTATTATTTTTTGAGAAAAATGCAAAAATAGTCACAAATTTACAACAGGGGTGTAGTACCCCCTTAAGCATAAGAATAAAGCATAAGAAAAGCATAAGAATGCGCAGAACTAAAAGCTCTATGCAGGATTGAAACCCCCATGTTGTCCATCCTACGTACTATAACGTTCAAATAAACCACCGAATGACTCAGTCAAATCGTGGGGCCCTCATTTGTGCTCGTTTTAGTCAAATATAATTGACCGTACAGATATTCTCAACATTGGAATTTAGGCTGAAATGTCCTTTTGTATTTAAATATAAAGGTGTCGGGGAAATTGCATGGCTGTACAATAATGTTTAGCTGAAAATAATGTTTTGGCCTTTATTTTGTGTACAGCAAAAAATTTGCAAACAAATGGAATGCTATTACTAATCTGTATTGTATCACTGGAGAGATTTAGTATTGAATTCCGGTGGCACCCCATCCCCTTGAGTAAAGCGTGTTCACAAAAACTAAGTAAGACAAGGTTTAAGAAAGAAAGAGAAAGATCAAGCATAGATGTTGCATGCCTGTCACAACCAAACCACATAAGTGCATTTGTAATGAAATGTTAAGAAACTCTCACATGACCGTGAATCTTTTTGTATCAGTATATTAAATATTCATGTGTTGAGTTGTAACTTCATGGTTATTTATGCCCAATGTAATGCACAATGCATGCCAATGACGATAACTTTCTTGTCACACGACTTTCTTTCGGATCCACTATGAAATTATGAGGTTATTGACACTTCTTGCTTCCTTCGTTTCAGTCGTCTATTGCTGTTAAGATATCCCATGTTAATTCAAATATGCCCTTTTTATATTTATTTATTTATTTATTTATTTATTTATTTATTTATTTATTTATTTATTTATTTATTTATTTATTTATTTATTTATTTATTTATTTATTTATTTATTTTACAGTATTATTTTCAGGTAGACTAACTTTGCAATTAAGAATGCTCAATCCTATTACAGGAGAACGTAAAAATAAATTTCAAAGTATAGATCTCTGGAAAGCAACAGTTACTCTGAATTTCACGGCATACCCTACACTTTCGATCATTGGGTACCTGATCATCAGACGGATGATGACAAGGTACCCAATGGTCGAAAGTGAGGGTATGCCGTGAAACTCAGAGTAAAAACGGTTGCCTTTCCAGAGGTCTATACTTTGACATTTGTTTTTACGCTCCCCTGTGGAGGTCAAATGGTGACCTTTGACCTCTTTGCTTATAACTCCAGAAGGGAATGTCGCAAATAGGTAAAAGTATACCTTTTCTGGATCGCCATGACAAGAGGAATAACTAAGAAAACTTTTAAACAGAATTTGAGCAGTTTGAATTTTGACCTCTGTATGAACTTTGACCCGCCATATCTCAAAATGCCCAATGCTGACAGAGGTCCAGTAAACTTATTTTTGAAGTTAGTGGTCTTAAGAATCAATATCCATCAAAAACAAAACTATGGACACCAAAACAACGTCATAACCACTGGCAGACAGACTATCATATATTGTTTGTGCTTTTGCGGTTCATATCTACGCAACAAGACTAACATTGTGAAATTGGACTGTGTATAACTGGGGAAATGCTCCATAAAGCTATCCCAAAGAATGAAAATACGATGATTATATAATTAGTAGACATGACATGTCTGATTGCATACAGCACAAGTCTTGTTAATCTGACACGATTCCAATAAAATGGTATGTTGCCATTATCATGGTGCAATATGAAATTAATATAGTACCAAATGTTTCCCCATTTTTTTATTCGTGATAGATAAACTTATTTGCACAGCAAAGCTTATAATTTAATCAAACACATGTAAAAGACCTAGAATTTTATGAGTTTGTAAACAACGGTTTGATAAAACAAACATACTTTTACTGGATCTACAGGTAGGTGCACTCCCGTGAAGAAAAATTACAATAATACAAACGGAGACTGGAAACAGTATATATACTTTAGCAAATTAGCTTACAATTTTTTCGCGTTACACATTAATTTTCTTGTTTGTTTTAAATTGTTTTTTCTTGTGTAATTTTATCGATAATAAAGTCTGAAGAAGGTACGCTTCGTACCGAAAATTTGCTAGAGTATAATTATATACTGTTTTCCGTCTCCGTTTGTATTATTTATGAGAAACGAATGTTAACATCAAACAACTTAATTAAGAACAATCGCGTTTGAAATGATTACAAGGCAAACTTGGAATGCTTTGTGACATCCGATACATAATAATTATCCGTGTCTTTGTAACCATTAAACCACCTCGAGCGCAATTTGAGCTGATATGTAAGAAACAAATTGTGCTAAATGATCATTTTTAAATTTTGTATTTTCCAATGGAAGTTATGAGAAAATCAAATCATCCTTTATTTTTATTGGGCCAAATTGTGTATCCTTTATGTAGAAAATCCTTGCACTACTCCCCATTCCAGAAAAATACAGCACTAATTTTTTGGGATTAAAAAATTATTATCAAGCTTTAAAATGAAACATAGCTCAATTCTAATCATTAATGTAGTACTAACTGGAGATAAAAGAAAGAGTTCACTATTTTACTAAATTCTTGATAAAAGAGCTAAAAACATGCATTTTTGTCTTCTTTTCTGACAATCCAGCCACAAATATCAAAGATTTTGAACAAGTCTAAGGATTCAAAATCTTGAGTAGATGCCGCAATCTTGCACTACTCCCCATTCCAGAAAAATACAGTCAAATATTAAAATTTTACTTTTATTGCCAGTTAGAACTAACTAACGGATTAGGATTTAGCTATGTTTCATTTGGCAAAACAGGATTTATCCCAAACAATTAGTGCTCTATTTTTCTGCAATAGGGAGTATTGACGATATCCAAAATGGTGTTACTTGCATCAAACAATCCTTTCTTCACTGTAAGCAGAATTTTTCGTTTCTGTTCCCATACATTTACAGGCGTGCCCTTTCATAAGCCATACATCAGTATGTTGATGGACAATCAACACAAAATCCCGTTTGGGGAAAGATCCGCAAAATCTGCTTCAGTAGCCGAGTAGCTTATTATCTTATATACAGAAATGATAAACTAAACAGCCAAACAGAATCAGTTACGAGCAACATCTGAAATATCTTTTGAAATATCTTACGAGACTTGAACAATAAGAACTGATAAGAATAATCTTGTTGAGCTACCTTTAATAATCGAATCTTACTCAAACAGACCATGGAAGTACTTCCATAAACAGACGTTGATCAATATTCAAGACATGACACGAAGGCTGTATTCTTGTAATGAAATGTTGATCTTCTTTTGGTAAACCACTTTATTTTCAGCACAGCCAAACAGATTTATACTGAATGAGCGTTATAAGTATACAATCTAACAAACTAACATCGGATTTGGTCAGATTGATTAAAGTAAGCAGTATAGCTCGTGGCTCTAATAGGTTTAGACCAGTTTGCTTTGCCACCTTATCACGGCTGTTTGATGTATATAGAATTGGCTTCATTATTAACTAAATGCAAACTATAGAAAGCGCTATTTATCCTGAATCATATTTCTTTATTTGCAAGGGTTATGTGATTAATACTGCTATTAAAACAGCTGGAATAGGTGAAAGAAGCAACAAGGAATTTTATGAACATATTTTATCAAACAATAAAAGGAATTATTTGTATTAAAAGCTTGAAAGTAATTTCCAGTAACTAAATAGCGCCACCAATTCTGTCATAAATAGTTATATTTTATATCCGAAATGCTTTAAAAGTGAATAATTTTGTAAAAGAGGGGAAATCAAAGTTGAGAACGACTCAAAAGCATCTGTATACATTAGCACGATATCACTTTTAGCTGTTTAAACCTTAAATTTGGTTATACATGATGTTTTGTTTGAAAAACTAATAAATGATCCCATCAAACAACCTAGGATTCATTGGTGGCAAAGCAACTGTTTAATATCGATGCAGATTAATGTGGATTCAAATTCACGGTATGAATAAATCATATAAGGCTTCATGTAGAAGAGACATGATCCGGTGACCTACCTCCGCTCCGCCTACCTGCCCTATTTTTCAATTACAAACTAAATAGCTTCAGTTTTACATATAGGGCACAGCAAGTTTTATGAGAAACTTGTAATAGTCTCTGTGTGTGTGTGGGGGGGGGGGTGCGTGTTGTGGGGTGTTTTAAAGACGTGATTTTCCACATAAAACTCTTTTTGCGATTTGCAAAAAAATCAATTCATACTCTATAGTGTTCCATTCATATGAATACACATTTCTTTAAATGCCAAATATGGAGCTAAAAAGTTGAAATACTTTTAAATAAATTCTCAAAGCATTAGATGTTCCTTTCCCTTTAGACGCGTTTGGCTAGAGTGCTTGGCTTAGTAACAAAAACAAAACAAATCTTCTGTGAGACATCGAAATGTTATTTGGAATCGGATTGGAATCAAACATGCCATGAAATTGATCTGCTGCCAAAATGGTGAAAACATCATGAATGCAGAAATCTTCCCAAGTCAAGTTTGGCCCATTTATTTGATATAGCATATATTTTGTTCTAAATTACCATAAAATATGTTAACGTTTGATTATTCCATTTACGATTCAGTTTTAAAATAGGTTTCACAATTATTTGCCACACATTTAACTTTGTGTTTGTAATTTTGATAGTCAATTTCCTTAACTCGTTTACTGCTTCAACGCGTTCTGGTTGAATGTATTCTAATATATTCCATACTTCAAAAGGATATCATGGCATGTTGAATTACCCGTCAAGAAATCTCAAAGGAAAACAAAATCCTGTCCTTAATCATGTTAATATTTCAAAAACAAAATACAACAACTCTCGCAAAAGTACTAAAGCCAATAGTTAAATGCAATTCATCTATCGACCTTGCCACAGACTGCATTACATTTTTATGAGCAACAAATCTTGTACCCATGATACCCTAAACCGTGATTTACTCTAAGCCCTTTACTGATGGTCTAATTTTCTACGGACTCTAGGGAAATCTACACTATAAAGTACTCCACTTTTGTGCTTTTGTACTCTTGTACTTGCACAAAAGGTATTGGGCTATTCGTCATTTTGCTTTAAATGGTAGACTATAATAAACAATGAAAGAATACTTGGATTCTTGACTTTTAAATTTAATAACAGAAAATAATGTGGAAGTTATCCTACAAAAGGCTACATTGCTACAAATGTGTTCCCAAATAAACATCTCAAAAAAAGTAACTAACCCCCTTAAATAATGATCATTATTAAAAAACGGGTGACGATTACAAATCTGTAAAATGCGTTGGAAGCAGAATTTATTTCTGCACATTTTGAAACCTCATTTGCCATTTGACTAAATATTTACGTAACAGCGTACATTTAAATCATTTGTATGTGCAAATGCAACTTGTAAGTGCAACTTTCAAATCTGGACCTCACTACATTAAATTGACCGGTGTTTTATTGTTTTCTGGGCTATCGTATCAAATGAGGTGTCAAAATGGGCAGAAATAAATTCGCATTTTACAGATTTGCAATACAATAGCCCCGTTTTGAATAATGGCCATTATTTAAGAGGGGTTATTTACTTTTTTGAGATGTTTATATTTAAAGGATTGTTTGCATAAGCATTTATTGTGTCGCAACTTTTCGCTATCAATAATTTAAATGCTACCTGTTCATAAGATCTTCCTGGGGAGCACGGTTGCCTAGCGATTATAGTGTTCAGACTCAAGATCACATGGTTGTGAGTTCGAGTCACATTGCGGCCAACTTGTTGTGTCCTTGGGTAAGTCACTTTACTTCACTTTGTTTACGACATAAAAGCTGGGAAGGTAAACACTCGTTGTACGGGAGGTGTCTTAATCAGCAATAGCAACATTATACACAGAGGAGTCTGGTCCCAATGCACTTCGAAAGAGAGACGGGCACTCTGGCCAAACACAGACATGCTCCTTTACCTTTACCTCACTTTAATAATTATATCTCACACAGCAACACAATGTCCAGTAATGTTTGAAAAGGAAACTGATCTGCCGGATTGCCTGATTGGTGAGAAAACAACCATCTGTTCACCTGGGTGTACTTCCAATCAATCTTGCTTGTGTGTCCAGGCAGAGGTCAATAACTTAAGGTTTCTCACGTCTTTAGATTGCGATAGTTGAAACCAATTGTCAAGATTTGCAGCAAATACAGTGATAAGCAGAAAAGTGGACAAAATGTACTAATAGAAATACAGTGATATACTCGTATGATATTCAATGGTCATTATCTATTTCGAAAGCACACCGAGTGTAAACGGACTATAGCCTATTGAAACGCAGTTCAACCTTTTCAGCATATGAATAATGGCGTATGACCATTAAATCAAATCTGCTTGAAATCTCAGAATCTTTTGCCCATATGAATACGGCCTTTGCTCTGATCGAAGAAGAATGCGTCAAATTTACCAGAAAGGGCATGGGCTTTAGCGAATAGCATAATCGGGTCGTTTGACCACGACAAAGATATGCAAATAGTAAACAAGCAGTGCATGCCTTATTATGACTAGAACGTATAGCACCGAAAAAAAACCTAGTGAAATACAAATGCTCTAGTCAATTGCATCGGGTTCAGATAACAGAGCTAAGTAATTCCCGGTAACAAATAAATCGAGTAACTCCATTCTCAAACATAGGATGTCTTCAAATTCTTATAACGGGATGTGAAGATACAAAAAGGAGGTCAATGGATCATTTAAAATTCATGAAAACCAGCATATATGCCAAAAAGATTTACAAAACACGTGAGCTCATTTTGCAATTGATCCTTCTGCGTAAGCCACGCTTTAAATACATCTACAATACCGTTCAAAGGTTACCCTATATTTAAATTGTCAAAAATCAAGCATATTGCATCTCAAGAATCAGAGACTTGTAAGGGACGCACCGTTAGATTCTCGTAGGGGGCATGGGAGTTTGGGTCAGGCGAAAAAATTCGCCTCCGAAGGCAGAATTTTTTTTTTTCGCCTCACTAGTGGGCGAAGTTTTTTTTCTTCAAAAAACTCACATGCCCCCTCCTGGAAATCTAATGGTGCGCCCCTAATAATCAATAGTGGAGCATCCAGCGATGGGACGCAATTGTTCCATAAATATTGTGATTGCAAACCCTGTTGAAATCGTTTGCCAATGTCAACATGTCTGTATTAACATATGAAACGTGTCCCTTGCACAAGTGTGTAACATCAATTGTATTCCAATTAACAGTTGTTACCCACACTCAGACTTTTTTGTTTAGTTTTTGTTTTGTTTTTTGCTTCTAAGTTTCACCGTTTATGATGTTTCAAAAGGCTTTTTAATTACCCGTTATTAATACTTTATTCCCGGAAAGTGTTTCATGGCTTGTTCGACCCTGTTTGCACTTTTGTCCTGATACGTCTTTTGCCTGTCTTACCTTTGAATTATTACAGTAGAATTCCGTGATTTTTTCTGGTTTATTCCTGCTATGTGCCCCGTGGGGATGCAGAAGCTTGGAGTTGGTGTTTAAAAAGCCGTTTCTGGTGTTTATGATAGCGTTATAATAACCATCATGACCATGATAACAATAAAAAAAACCGGTTTGGTCAACAATTATTATTCGTAAACAACACGATGAATGCATTGGAAACAATGCTCATTAGGTTTTTGTTGTTGTTGTTTTTCATTTCTTCTTTCTTTTCATTTTTACTATTGTGTTGTTGTGTTGTCTTTTTATTAACAGTTAAAAAGCGAGGTAGGATAAACTTAATCAGATATAGTAGGACCATGGAAGTACTACCATGGTAGGACTTATACCCTGTTATTTACAAAATATTCTGATTTCCTGGGGGCCCACCTCGGTCTCCCCCAGAAAGGACGCCATTCTATATCCTTCCCCCGGGGCCATACAATCTATAGTTACCTGTCTTTAAAGAAGTGGACACTCTTCAATCTTAAGCCAAAGGTCAAACTTGTACAATGGATTGTTTTGCTTTCCGGAATAAAGTGGTTACCAATAAGATGTTACAATTCCTGAAGTTTGACCTGAAATTGTAATTATTTAAGGGCTCAAATAATAACCGGTAAATTATAGCAGAGATTTGCAGGGCTTCGCAATCGTTTAAATCACTTCTTATGCTATCATCGTATTCAATATATTACGCTTTTTTTATATTATTATTCATGATTTTTGTGGGTAGGTCATGTTTACAACATATATACTATTTAAAGGCAAGTACCTGGCCTGCTTCTATTGGGAAAGCGTCAGAAAAGATACAGCTACAAATACTATAGGTTAACTCCCAGAGCACAGACATGATACTTTCAAACTCATATTACTAAGCTGGCTTGCAGTATAAAAATCGAACTTTATTCATTATTACTTTCTAGATTAATTTTATAAATTGGTCAGGACTACTCAGTGAGTGTTAATTCTAATGAAAGCCCGTAGTATTTTGAATGAACAAGGTTATTTGAGTTCTTGAGAAAAAAACTGAGCCACTTGCAAAGCAAGCACTGAAACAACACAATGCAGTCTTCCTTGATTACAGGTGCCCAAGGGCAAGGTGCCCAATGGCAGATAGACTGTGTGATCCTATGTTGAACATTTTCAATGACCTTTATATAACCCGACAGTTTAATGTTATTAAAACGTTTTTACCTAAACCAAAAGCCAAAATATAACTTATTTTAAACGTTTTTAAAACGTTTTTGTGTTTGCTGGGAAAATGTGGAAGTTAACCTATATTGCTACAAATATGTTCACAAATATATTTAGAGGTTTGTTTGCATTAGTATTTATTGTGTCACATTTTTCTCTATCAATAACTTAAATACCTGTTCATAAAATCTTCCTGGGGAGCGAGGTTGCCTAGCGATTAAGTGATCAGACTCAAGATCACATGGTTGTGAGTTCGAGTCACATTGTGGCCAACTTGTTGCGTCCTTGGGTAAGGCACTTTACTTCACTTCACCCTGGTGTTAATGGGTTACGACATAAAAGCTGGGAAGGTAAATAGAATCGGTGTACGGGAGGAGTGACGGACCCCTACAGCAATATTATGCACAGAGCAATCTGGTCCCAAGTCGCTTCGAAAGAGAGACGGGCACTTTGACCACACACAGACATGAACCTTTATACCTTTACCTTACTTTAATAATTGTATCTCACACAGCAACGCAATGTCCAGTAATGTTTGAAAAGGAAACTGATCTGCCGGATTGCCTGATTGGTGAGAAAACAACCATCTGTTCACCTGGCTGTACTTCCAATCAATCTTGCTTGTGTGTCCAGGCAGAGGTCAATAACTTAAGGTTTCTCACGTCTTTAGATTGCGATAGTTGAAACCAATTGTCAAGATTTGCAGCAAATCCAGTGATAAGCAGAAATGTGGACAAAATGTAATAGAAATACAGTGATATACTCGTATGATATTCAATGGTCATTTCCTATTTCAAAGCACACCGAGTGTCAACGGACTATAGCCTATTGAAACTCGGTTCAACCTTTTCGGCATATGAATAATGGCGTATGACCATTAAATCAAATCTGCTTGAAATCTCAGAACTTTTTGCCCATATGAATACGGCCATTGCTCTGATCGAAGAAGAATGCGTCAAATTTACCAGGAAGAGCCTGGGCTTTAGCGAATAGCATAATCGGGTCGTTTGACCACGACAAAGATATGCAAATAGTAAACAAGCAGTGCATACCTTATTATGACTAGAACGTATAGCACCAAAAAAAAAAAACCCTAGTGAAATAAAAATGCTCTAGTCAATTGCATCGGGTTCAGATAACAGAGCTAAGTAATTCCCGGTAACAAATAAATCGAGTAACTCCATTCCCAAACATAGAATGTCTTCAATTTCTTATAACGGGATGTGAAGATACACAAAGGAGGTCAATGGATCATTTAAAATTCATGAAAACCAGCATATATGCCAAAAAGATTTACAAAAGACGTGAGCCCAATTTGCAATTGATCCTTCTGCGTACGCCACGCTTTAATACATCTACAATACCGTTCAAAGGTTATCCTATATTTAAATTGTCAAAATTCAAGCCTATTGTATCTCAAGAATCAGAGAACTTGTAATAATCAATAGTGGAGCATCCAGCGATAGGACGCATTGTTCCATAAATATTGTGATTGAAAACCCTGTTGAAATCGTTTGCCAATGTCAACATGTCTGTATTAACATATGAAACGTGTCCCTTGCACAAGTGTGTAAGATCAATAATTGTATTCTAATTAACAGTTTTTACCCACACTCAGCCTTTTTTTGTTTTGTTTTTGTTTTGTTTTGTTTTTGCTTCTAAGTTTCATCGTTTATGAAGTTTCAAAAGGCTTTTTAATTACCCGTTATTAATACTTTATTCCCGGAAAGTGTTTCATATGGCTTGTTCGATTCTGTTTGCACTTTTGTCCTGATACGTCTTTTGCCTGTCTTACTTTTGAATTATTACAGTAGAATTCCGTGATATTTTAAGGATTTTTTCTGGCTTATTCCTGCTATGTGCCCCCGTGGGGAAGCAGAAGCTTGGAGTTGGTGTTTAAAAAGCCGTTTCTGTGTTTATGATAGCGTTATAACCATCATGACTATGATAACAATTTAAAAAAAACCCGGTTGGTCAACAATTATTATGCATTATGAATGCATTGGAAACAATGCTCATTAGGTTTTTGTTGTTGTTGTTTTGTTTTTGTTTTTCATTTCTTCTTTCTTTTCCTTTTTATTATTGTGTTGTTGTGTTATCTTTTTATTAACAGTTAAAAAGCGAGGTAGGAAAAACTTAATCAGATATAGTAGGACCATGGAAGTACTTCCATGGTAGGACTTATACCCTGTTATTTACAAAATGTTCTGATTTCCTGGGGGCCCACCTCGGTCTCCACCAGAAAGGACGCCATTCTATATCCTTCCCCCGGGGCCATACAATCTAGTTACCTGTCTTTAAAGAAGTGGACACTCTTCAATCTTAAGCCAAGGTCAAACTTGTACAATGGATTGTTTTGCTTTCCGAAATAAAGTTGTTACCAATAAGATGTTACAGTTCCTGAAGTTTGACCTAAAATGTAATTATTTAAGGGCTCAAATAATAACCGGTAAATTATAGCAGAGATTCACAGGGCTTCGCAATCTTTTTAATCACTTCTTATGCTACTATCGTATTCAATATATATAATGCTTTTCTTATTATTGATGACGATTTTTGTGGGTGGGTCATTTTTATAACATATATACTATTTAAAGGCAAGTACCTGGCCTGCTTCTAGTGAAAGAGAAACTGGTACATGTTGTTGACTTACAGTGTGTGATGATATCTCAATAAATCCCACTGGGAAAGCGTCAGAAAAGATACAACTACAAACACTACAGGTTAACTCCCAGAGCATGGATATAATACTTTGGTACTCATATTACCAAGCTGGCTTGCAGTATTAAAATCGAACTTTATTCATTATTACTTTCTAGCTTAATTTTATAAATTGGTCAGGACTATTCAGTGATTGTTAATTCTAGTGAACGCCCGAAGTATTTTGAATGAACGAGGTTATTTGAATTCTTGAAACAAATGTGAGCCATTAGCAAAACAAGCACTAAAACAACACAACGCAGTTTTCCCTGATTACGGGTGCCCAAAGGCAGACAGACTGTGTGATCCTATGTTGAACTACTTTGCGTGCCATACTAGTACTAGTAATACTGATACTACATGGAGGAACGGTGCTCATAAGTATAAGTAAAATAAACATCAAGATGTTCAATCTGACGATGAAAAGAACTTAAAACAATCTTGGCTAACAGTAACACGCATTTTGTGCTCAATATCTGAATTCCTCTTTTTCATTATGACAGAATTGAGTAGTTCGTATTACAACACAGGGTCATTGGTAGTACACGTAGTTTTATTGATCATGACAAATATTATAATTATACTTTGACATCTTTGACATTAAAAATAAATGAACAGGAGAGAATAGAAAACAATTCTCGCGTTTCACAATACGATGCGCCGCCACCGGTTGCTCTTGGCAGTCACATTTTTGGCTTCAGAGTCGACATCGCCGTTCTAGCTGCTGCTATTGAATTTTTACGCGAGTATGATAATAAATATGTTGAAAACAGCTCCACGAAGGATTCCCTGTGATCAATAGATAGAAAATGGATCTACTATAATCATGTAAATTGATGTTTTAGTGTGCATTCGCTGGAGGCGCATCATATTGTGAAACGTGAGAATTCTTACAGATTAGGCGATACAGCAGGTGTTCATTAGTGCAAGTTATGGTCTGCCCTAATTAAGCTCATAGAATGCTTAATACTTACTTAGCTCTGTCCTAAGAATTTTGAAAAACCCAGTTGTGAGTTGCAATGACAAAGATTTTGAATTTTTCAATTTAATGAGTCAAATATCGAGTCCAAAATACATGTAACTAGGACATAGACAAAAAAAGACTATGAATAAAATTGGTGGAATTGGTAGCGATGTAGTATAATTTTTCATGAATATTGGTGTGTTCATTTCCTTTAGGCAAAACCTGCAATTGTAGATTTAAAGCTTACTGCTGCTTCACTTTTAATTTTTTTTTTATTTGATCTGTAAAAATTCATGAAAGCAACCGATCCTGTAAATGCCGTAATAACAAATTAATATTACAATGTTATTCAATGTATACATTAACAAATTGATTTTTTTGTTTGTTGCATATTTGTGAATCGTATCAACACCTCCAACGTTTCATTTTATGGATTTACCAATTCTGAGTACAAAGACCCTATTTTTTCCGATAAACAAGATTTCCAAAGGTTTCATTTATTTGTATCGCACTCCCTGTCGTTGCTATGGTAAATGCCGTAATAACAAATTAATATTACAATGTTATTCAATGTATACATTAACAAATTGATTTTTTTGTTTGTTGCATATTTGTGAATCGTATCAACACCTCCAACGTTTCATTTTATGGATTTACCAATTCTGAGTACAAAGACCCTATTTTTTCCGATAAACAAGATTTCCAAAGGTTTCATTTATTTGTATCGCACTCCCTGTCGTTGCTATGGGTAGATACAGGGCAATGAGGTATTCACGGTACGGTATTACTGCATCTTGCATAATCCGGTGCTACCATATTAATTTATTTTTCAATTAAAGTAATTTGTGCTTTATGAACTGCAATTAATTATGCACTATATTTTTTTCTAACCAGCATTCGTGACATTTGTAATTTGTCTACAGGTCTTTGTATAAAGTGTTAAATGGCTACAAAATATATGTCTCAATAGCTACTGCTATTTACAGTAATTATTTTTCTAACATTGTAATTGCCGAAGACTCCCTTTATGGTACCTGTTCATCTGGGTGTACTTCCAATCAATCTTGCTTGTGTGTCTAGGTAGAGGAGGTCAATAACTTAAGGTTTCTCACGTCTTTAGGTTGCGATAGTTGAAACCAATTGTCAAGATTTGCAGCAAATACAGTGATAAGCAGAAATGTGGACAAAATGTATTAATAGAAATACAGTGATATACTCGTATGATATTCAATGGTCATTTTCTATTTCCAAAGCACACCGAGTACAAACGGACTAGCCTATTGAAACTCAGTTCTACCTTTTCGGCATATGGATAATAGCAAAGAGCTTTTAAATAGAAATAGAGTCGCAATAGATTATATAATCTTTTGTTCGTTTGATGCCGATTAGAAGTTGCGACAGGCTATTCATAAAAGTGGTACCATTGTTTCGAATAAAGTGCGTCCGCCATTAAATTGGTCACAATGCTGCCACGACCTCCGCGATCTACACAACAGGCGAGTATCAATAAGTGACCACACTACAGTCATGTGTAAGGGCAGTCATGTGTAAAGTGGTACCATTGTACTCATGTATCCCAAATGTGTGCTTGTGTGGGTCTGAATTCTATAAGGAGGCTTTAGCTGTCGATTCAATAATCTTTACCACCCACCTGACGTTAGGCGTTTCATTTAAATGAATTGAATGCTCTTCTGGTCGATTACATATTAGAATGTATGAAGGTTGCCATGTCCAGTCCATATCTATATTACACTATAATGGTATCGCTATACGTATACATTTAAGTATAAGTATAGGCCTATAAATGTTGTTTTTAAGAAATTTCCATTTAATTTTATTTTCAGAAAGATATTGGTATAGAAATAGTGGCGTACCCAAAGAGGGGAGGGGGTTGGGGAGGGGCAGATTCCCCTCTGTGAGAAGTCCTGGGAGGGGAGGAGGGAGGAAGAGGGGAGGAGGGGATATGGAGAATGAGAGAGGGCTTGAGGAAGGGAGAAATAAAAATATATAATAAAGACAAGTAGATAAATAGAAATATAAGGAAAATGATGGGAATGAGAGAGGGAGGGTGAGAGTGGACAATGAGAGCGAGGGAGTGATAAAGTGTAGGCCTAGGAAAGAATAAGTACAGAGCAGGGAAAAGAAAGGAATGACGAATACATTTAATAATAATTATTAGGCCTATATAATAACTAAACACATAACAGCACTGGGCAGCCATTCGATGATGTCAATGCCTTTATTCGGTACGTAATTAAAACGCCCAGTCAGATGTATTTCACACCTACCAAACACAACTCACCCAATTTCGCAAACTGGACGTTGAATGTACACTCTCATGAATATTGATTGGCAACATTTTCCAATATGTCAGCGCTCTAATCGGAAACAATAGAACAATAGACCCTGAAGAGCGTTGGATAATAGCGTATGACCATTAAATCAAATCTGCTTGAAATCTCAGAACTTTTTGCCCATATGAATACGGCCTTTGCTCTGATCGAAGAAGAATGCGTCAAATTTACCAGGAAGAGCCTGGGCTTTAGCGAATAGCAAAATCGGGTCGTTTGACCACGACATAGAAATGCAAATAGTAAACAAGCAGTGCATGCCTTATTATGACTAGAACGTATAGCACCGAAAAAAACCTAGTGAAATAAAAATGCTCTAGTCAATTGCATCGGGTTCAGATAACAGAGCTAAGTAATTCCCGGTAACAAATAAATCGAGTAACTCCATTCCCAAACATAGGATGTCTTCAATTTCTTATAACGGGATGTGAAGATACACAAAGGAGGTCAATGGATCATTTAAAATTCATGAAAACCAGCATATATGCCAAAAAGATTTACAAAATACGTGAGCTCAATTTGCAGTTGATCCTTCTGCGTAAGCCACGCTTTAAATACATCTACAATATCGTTCAAAGGTTACCCTATATTTAAATTGTCAAAATTCAAGCCTATTGTATCTCAAGAATCCGAGAACTTGTAATAATCAATAGCAGAGCATCCAGCGATGGGACGCAATTGTTCCATAAATATTGTGATTGAAAACCCTGTTGAAATCGTTTGCCAATGTCAATATGCCTGTATTAACATATGAAACGTGTTGCTTGCACAAGTGTGTAACATCAATTGTATTCTAATTAACAGTTTTTACCCACACTCAGCCTTTTTTTGTTTTGTTTTTTTGCCTCTAGTTTCACCGTTTATGATGTTTCAAAAGGCTTTATAATTACCCGTTATTAATACTTTATTCCCGGAAAGTGTTTCATATGGCTTATTCGACCCTGTTTGCACTTTTGTCCTGATACGTCTTTTGCCTGTCTTACTTTTGAATTATTACAGTAGAATTCCGTGATATTTTAAGGATTTTTTTCTGGCTTATTCCTGCTATGTGCCCCGTGGGGGAGCAGAAGCTTGGAGTTGGTGTTGAAAAAGCCGTTTCTGTGTTTATGATAGCGTTATAACCATCATGACCATGATAACAATAAAAAAAACCAGTTTGGTCAACAATTATTATTCGTAAACAACACGATGAATGCATTGGAAATAATGCTCATTAGGTTTTTGTTGTTGTTGTTTTTCATTTCTTCTTTCTTTTCATTTTTATTATTGTGTTGTTGTGTTATCTTTTTATTAACAGTTAAAAAGCGAGGTAGGAAAAACTTAATCAGATATAGTAGGACCATGGAAGTACTTCCATGGTAGGACTTATACCCTGTTATTTACAAAATATTCTGATTTCCTGGGGGCCCACCTCGGTCTCCCCCAGAAAGGACGCCATTCTATATCCTTCCCCGGGGGCCATACAATCTAGTTACCTGACTTTAAAGAAGTGGACACTCTTCAATCTTAAGCCAACGGTCAAACTTGTACAATGGATTGTTTTGCTTTCCGAAATAAAGTAGTTGCCAATAAGATGTTACAATTCCTGAAGTTTGACCTAAAATGTAATTATTTAAGGGCTCAAATAATAACCGGTAAATTATAGCAGAGATTCACAGGGCTTCGCAGTCTTTTTAATCACTTCATATACTACTATCGTATTGAATATATATTGCTTTTCATATTATTGATGGCGATTTTTGTGGGTGGGTCATTTTAACAACATATATACTATTTAAAGGCAAGTACCTGGCCTGCTTCTAGTGAAAGAGAAACTGGTACATGTTGTTGACTTACAGTGTGCGATGATATCTCAATAAATGCCACTGGGAAAGCGTCAGAAAAGATACAGCTACAAACACTATAGGTTAACTCCCAGAGCACGGATATAATACTTTGGTACTCATATTACCAAGCTGGCTTGCAGTATTAAAATCGAACTTTATTCATTATTACTTTCTAGCTTAATTTTATACATTGGTCAGGACTATTCAATGATTGTTAATTGTAGTGAAAGCCCGTAGTATTTTGAATGAACGAGGTTATTTGAATTCTTGAAAAAAGGGTGAGCCACTTGCAAAACAAGCACTAAAACAACACAATGCAGTTTTCCCTGATTACGGGTGCCCAAGGGCAGACAGACTGTGTGATCCTATGTTGAACTACTTTGCGTGTCATATACTAGTAATACTGACACTACATGTAGGTATACGGTGCTCATAAGTATAAGCAAAATAAACATCAAGATTATGTTCAATCTGACGATGAAAAGAACTTAAAATAATCTTGGCTAACAGTATGACACGCATTTTGTGCTCACTATCTGAATTCCTCTTTTTCATTATGATAGAATTGAGTAGTTCGTATTACAACACAGGGTCATTGGTAGTACACGTAGTTTTATTAATCATGACAAATATTATAATTAATAACTACTTTGACAGTAAAAACATAAATGGACAGGAATAAATGGAGGAGAGAAAAGAAAACAATTCTTACAGATTAGGCGACAGCAGGTGTTCATCAGTGCAAGTAATGGTCTACCCAAATTAAGCGCATAGAATGCCCAGCAAACACAAAACGTTTTCGACATCATTCGCAAAAGGTTAGAAAAGCTTGCCAGAAAACGTTTAAATGTCGGGTTATATAAAGGGTATATAACATTTTCATAACATTTAAAAACATTTGTTAATAACTTACTGCAAATATTCTAACATAATGTTATTTAAGTGTTGACAAAATATTTGGCAACAAAAGTTTGTAAAGAATATTTTACAATTACATATTGAACACATTTTAAAAATATTGTTGTTGTGTGTTTTCATACAAAACGTTTTAAAACGTTTCCATGCCCTTTACATAACCCGACATTTAATGTTATTAAAACGTTTTTATCCTAACCAAAACCCAAACTATAATATGTTTAAATCGTTTTTGTATTTGCTGGGTGCTTAATACTTATCTAGCTCTGTCTTAAGAATTTTGACAAACGCACTTGTGAGTTGCAATGAAGAAGATTCTGATTTTTTTAATTTAACGAGTCAAATATCGAGTCAAATATCGAGTCAAATATCGAGTCTGATCAGCCAAAATACATGTAACTAAGTCATAGACAAAAGACTATGAATACAATTGGTGGAATTGGTAGCGATGTAGTTATATAATATTGGTGTGTTCATTTCCTTTAGGCAAAACCTGCAATTGTAGATAAGACCGCTGCTTCACTTTTAATTGTTTTTTATTTGATCTGTAAAAATTCATGAAAGCAACCGATCCTGTAAATGCCGTAATAACAAATTAATATTACAATGTAATTCAATGTATACATTAAAATAACAAATTGATTTTTTGTTTGTTGCATATTTGTGAAGCGTATCAACACCTCCAACGTTTCATTTTATGGATTTACCAATTCTGAGTACAAAGACCCTATTTTTTCCGATAAACAAAATTTCCAAAGGTTTCATTTATTTGTATCGCACTCCCTGTCGTTGCTATGGGTATAGATAGAGGGCAATGATAGACTAATTCCAATCAGCCGTCTACACTTCGCATGTACTGTCATGCTTCGTAGTGACGACTGATTATCTTACAGCCCAAATCATGACGGACTTCTGAAAACTATTCAATGCGACTTTGGTTATGCGCCGTAGCGCGACTGACTAGCGGCGCCCGTGTACCGCGTCGCTGTATCGCGCCGCTGTGACAAGATCGCGCTCAGAACTTCTAAAACAACAAACTCGGTCAAAAGGTCAATTTGGACACAACTGCGCACGCTCTATGCCACAGGAATCCTGTTGCAAAATCCGTCACTTTTTTTCCATGTAGTTTTCTCAGTCGTCAATCCAGACGGTTGACGACTGAGGGCAGCAGTCTAGGGCAATGATGTATTCACGGTACGGTATTACTGCATCTTGCATAATCCGGTGCTACCATATTAATTTATTTTTCAATTAAAGTAATTTGTGCTTTATGAACTGCAATTAATTATGCACTATATTTTTTTCTAACCTGCATTCGTTACATTTGTAATTTGTCTACAGGTCTTTGTATAAAGTGTTAAATGGCTACAAAATATATGTCTCAATAGGTACTGCTATTTACAGTAATTATTTTTCTAACATTGTGATTGCCGAAGACTTCCTTTATGGTACCAAAGTTAGGTCTTAGAACTAGTGTCAGGTAATACCAAAAAATATTATTTGAGACATTCTTTTCATGATAGACTACGCCTGCATCATTATGGTAAACATCACAAGTACAAGTACACTATGATGCCAACATCAACTCATCTCAGAAGTCAGTGTGCTAATTACATTACTCGGTATTGTGCTCTGAATATAACGCGCCAAAATCGATGTAGCAAAACTTGTCAACTTTAGTGCAATGTTTGGATAAGCATTACGTATTACTGCCGAATTAGCTTCTTACAGACCGGTTCACTCTTTCCACTCACTCAGAAATAATGTTTTATACATGTTGCTTCGTCTGATTGTTTTGATCTATTTTGAAGTGTGAACATTGAACCTTACAGGCGCAGAGATCACAAATGTAGGCCAAAAACCATTATCGTAGTGTTGACGAATGCATGGTTTGGTCCAACTTTATTTCAATATCATCACATCACAAAATACCAGAGAATGTTAAAGCGCAAAAAGACTGAATACTCTGTTCCCTGGGCATGATACAGAACACAATTTAAATGGAGTGTCCGGCAAACTGCTCACCTGGATTAGGAGCTGATAGATCGTTCCATCAAAGTTGTCTTATCTGGCCAGTCATCAAGTACTTCCTCCATCAATGCATCAGTTCCCCAGGGGTCAATATTTGGCCCACTTTTGTTCTCTGTCTTTGTTGATGACATTGGTGATGAGTGTGAAAACCAACTGTACATCTTTGCAGATAATTCCACATTATTCTGTGAGATTACATCTGGGGATTACAACTCTGAAGCTGTTGCTACCAACCTGAACAGAGACCTAGAGAAAATGAGGATCTGGGCAAACAGATGGAAAGTGACCTTCGAGCCATCAAAATGTAAGGCAATGACAATATCAAGAAAAAAGGAATCCAACCAAGCTAGATCTTATATTTGGTGCTATCAAACTGGCTGAGAAGGTGGACCTGGAGATCCTGGTAGTCACAGTCGACAACAAACTGACCTGGATAAAGCACATTTCTAATGTCTCATCCAGAGCAGGACAGCAGCTGGGCGCACTGAGGAGAGAATAAACTTGATGCAGAGGCTTGAGCGAAGAGGAATCAAGCACAATGCTGAACATCACATCTCTCCATCAAAGACGTCAAGTGGCTGCAGATCTACCCACTCCACCTTGTGGCTTCATCTACACTGCAGTTCACGTTTGGAATAGCCTACCAGTAGTCGGGGACATATCTGACAACGGCGCAACTACCATTCAAGAGGTAGTGCATAAGCATCTAATGTCACGTGTCTGATGCTTTACTCTACCCCCTTCAATCTTTTTGTTCTTAAGCTGCTGTGAACCACTGATCAGTCCATGTGGTTGTCTTTTATAGTGCCTAGGTGCCTATATAAGTTCTTGACCTTTGTCACTCCTCATAGACTATTGTTCACTCTGGCATTTTTAAAACAAATGATCCTGCTTAGTCAATAATAGATTGCTGTCTAATGTACGCTTATGCACAGAAGTACGGTGCATCACATCTATCTACACCACATAATTATACATAACTGTGCATAACTTTACGTGCTCTTTTTTAATTCTTATATCACGTTATCATTGTTATATTATGTTATATTATTGCAGACATATCGCATATCATCATTAATACTTATTATTAATTATTAAGTATTCCATAACATTTGTACTGAAAGCATGTATGTGCTTTGAATGTGTATCCACAAAGGTTATCCCACGTATTGGGTATAATAGGAGAGTCGTTATAGTTAAATCTTTTTTATTTTATATTTTAATAGTGTTAGACTACGCCTGCGTCACAAGTACACCATGACGCCAGCATTAACTCATCTCAGAATGTGCTGATTTAAAATTTACAACACTCCGTATTGTGCTCTCAATATAACACGCCAAAATCGATGTAGCAAAACATGCCAACTTTTAGTGCAATGTTTGGATAAGCAGTACGTATTACTGTCGAGTTCAGCTTGTTACAGACCGGTTCACTCTTTCCACTCACTCAGAAATAATGTTTTATATATGTTGCTTTCTTCGTTTGATTATTTCCAATTTGTTTTGATGTTGAATGAATGTTGAATCTGTCAGCTTTTTAACTCCCATCCTTCAGACAGCTATGTTATATAAAAATTGACTTTTAAAATTGAATTGACTCTTCTACCTTTCTACTTTTTGCCTCCTTTCCTCTGCCCTGTAAGTTTTCTTGTGATGTATATATTACATTTAAGATGTCAATACATTTCACATAAAGTGACATTTCGGTAAGACGTTATACTAACGTTGTTGCTATTCTAACGTTGCGCAAAACCAATTTGAAATAGTCCAACAAGACCAGGGTTATATGGAAGGGAAGTCCTTGGACATAAAGAACTGAGGTTATTAAATCCATATTGTAACATGTCCATAAAAAATAAATCAGTATTTCATTTAGATAAAATGTTAGCTTTTACTGTCAGATATGTACTAAACAACTGAGGTAAAGCAAAGAAAATTGGAATTTACTACCAGCGTCAATATGTATCACTCTGTCGGTCTTGCTACGGTACGGTCCTTTGATGTGTGTATGATCGTCCCGCACGCCATGTACGTACTGTGTTGTAAACATCGCGTACGTGTTCGACTAATATTTCCATCGTAATAATTAAACGACGGTTTCTGCGCTTTATTCAAATTGACCTCAGATGACCCTTGTGACCTCGAAATGACCTTCCAAAATTTGGCTCTAAATGTTGACTGTACCCACCACGTTTCATGCCCATATGACAATTTTTAGTAATTTGACCTTGGATGACGCCAAAATGACCTTCCAAAAATTTGACTCTAAAAGGTGACTGTACCCACCAAGTTTCATGCGCATACAACATTTTTTACTACTTTGACCTCAGATGACCCGGGATGACCCCAAAATGAGCTTCCAAAAATTTGTCTATAAAAGTTGACTGTACCCACCAAGTTTCATGCCCATACGATAGTTTTTACTAATTTGACCTCAGATGACCCCTAGATGACCTCGGGTGATCTTGGCCCACTAACTGAAACAACCTTGTTCTGTCCGAGGTCCACATGCACCCATCCACCAAGTTTGAGGAACGTGCGACCCCTAGTCTCCGTGAAAATAGGCGGAAAACAGTTTTTACTAATTTGACCTCAGATGACCCCAGGGTGACCTTGACCCACTAATCAATACAAACTTGTTCTGTCCTAGGTCAATATGCACCTACCCACCAAGTTTCATGCCCATATGACAGTTTTTACGAATTTGACCCCTAGATGACCTCTGGTGACCTTAACCCACTAACCAATACAAACTTTTTCTGCCCGGGTCAAGACGCACCCGTACATATGCGACCCCCAGTCTCCGAGAAAAACAGTTTTTACTAATTTGACCCCTGGATGACCTTGGGTGACCTTGACCCACTAACCAATATAAACTCGTTCTTCCTCATACCAAGCTGCACCCACCCACCAAGTTTGAGGAACGTGCGACACCTGGTCTCCGAGAAAAGAGGCGGACAGACAAAGAGACAAACAGACAAAGAGACAAACAGACAGATTGTGGTGAATCTTTTATAGTAAGATTGAAAAAAACTACAGCATTTAAAGTCTGTGTATTTGTATGGTAGGTAGGCTCACATCACACACTATTGGTGGTGCTATTCGTCCATAAGGAAGTGGAATGTGCATGCACGGTCCATAAATGGCTTTACTGTGGGGCTCAATGGGAAAATATCACTCAAACCTAAGTGATGTTGACTTATATTGGGACTGGCATGATACTGGATTCATAAACTCATACATAGTGTAATCTATGTTCCACCAACTTCAGTCGAAGCTCATTAAAGCGCAAAAGTAATTTGTGCGTAAATCAAGACCGTCCAAAACAGATTTCTTACAGTAAAGAATATGAGATCATAGAGTCACATAGAGTACATGTGCCTGTGTACACAAATTCACACACAAATACAAAATTTTGGGCAATTTGGTGACATATTTTTGTCTGTAACTTTAAACATAAAGTATATGGACTAAAAGCATGATTGACCCCATATTGTTTAGATAATTTGATTCTCTTTCAAATGAAAGAACTATCAGCTAAAAATATTCAACTTCAAAATTTTATGAACATCCCTATGTATAGTATGTTAGCTTAATAAAGTACATTTACAATCGTGCAAAAAAAAACCCGGAATTTTGAAAACTATTAAAGCAATAATGTGTGATTTGCATAAAGAATAGATTCCTATTTTAATGTTTGTTTTCACTGATCACGTTATCCCCTTTTTAATTTCGAGCCAAACAAATGAGGTATAACGCGCATTATAGCGCCTACAATGCGTGTACTACGCTCGCCGATCGTAACATGTAATACTGCACGGAGCACCGCGCTCGACGTGTGTACACAAAAGCTGTCATCCACGGGAGATGTTAGCAAGTAGTCGATCGATAAACTCTGAATAAAACCGGGTCGACCCGGTTTTAATATAAAAAGTTAAATTTTACTGTTATTAAAGCACTTCAGGCTTAGTCTTTTACGTGGTATTTTAGTTCACCACTGGGCATTATAATGATGCAAAAAGTAGAAATCCGAGTAAAATTGAGGGCGTTGCTGTGAAGCAAATCACACATTATGGCTTTAAGGGCGTTCTTCTCAGCAAATGTTACAATATGGCTTTAAACAAAAATCTCTGAACACTAAGATAGCATGCGTGGTTATATGCATTGATTCTATATCATTTTATCCTGCCTTCAGCTGTATTCATTTTCAGTATTCATTTTCAGAAGTGTTATCATGGTTATTATGTATTGAAGGTGTTTAAGTGGGCAGGTCGCAGGCGGAAATCAGGGTTAACGTGGGTTTTTTAGGATATTTTCATTCTTCGTTTCATGCAAATCTGATTTTCCCACAAGTATCTTCTGAGCTATGGTATGTTTTCACAACATAACGTATTCGTACTATTCAATTTCAATTCTATTTCTATTCAATTCCACCTGTCGTTGTACATGTTATAAATTTATGGTAATATCAGCCTCAATTAAGAAGTAATATGAATATGTCATTGACGCTGAAAACGATGACTCTTCTTAGGCGTCCTGCTAACTATTGATTGTCTACTACATCTTGAAAGATCGCAAAAACTGAAATCAGAAAAACTGAAAAGCTGCAAGTGTTCCTAAATCAATACATTGGAAGAAGACGAACACAGCGTGTTACAAAATGGAGACGAAGAAAAAAAATGTGTGAATATAAATTATAGGAAATAGAGGTTATATTGAAATACGCGTATAACCAGGGTGAACAGGTTCGTGAAGGTTGTCATTCATCCAGGTATATCTAGATAGTGAATTGAAATCATAAAAACTTAACCGCTTCTGCCAGTATCATCTTGTCACAGGTCAATTCCCGCCAGACCTTCTGAAGATGCACCCGAGAGATGCACCTAGGATAAAGTGCGATACGGATATACCGTAGCCTCTCAAAAACGTTGGTCCAGTTGAAGAGTATAATGAGTTCAACTTGACATTTAAACCATAACCATCAAATGCCTAATTGCAGTGGCACAACTCGTTCTCAATGTCTCCGTGTAGGGCTTGTGATAGTGAGAATAGTGAGACGAAAAAACGACTGGAATATAAGGATATCCAGAAGAAAAACAAACTGAACTGATTTGTTCTGGCTGGCACCAAGTGGCGGTCGTTGTAGGTCGCAGTTTGCTTATTATGCTTGTTATGTTCAATTTAGTGTCAACGTTATTATCTCCTGCTGATGCACTTCTCAGTGGGATTCGGTCGATTCATAATACGATGCACCTCCAGCGGTAGGCCAAAATACGCAGTGCATCATGGGAAAATGTCGACATCTAAAGCCCGCCTAATACGAATACAACATGTCATTATGTATTTAAATGTCAATATAATTATGTTACACGCGAATGTACACCAAACAGCAGTTAATAATAATTGTAGTAGATCCATTTTCGATCTATTCATCACACGAAATCCTTCGTGGAGCTGTTTTCAGCGTAATTATTATCACACTCGCGTAAAAATCCAATGGTGGCTAGGAAGGCATTGTCGACGGCCCTGTAGGTCAAAAATTGGACTATCAAGAGCAACCGTTGGCGGCGCATTGTATTGTGAATCGCGAGAATTAATCGCACTTATTTGTTAAGATTTTCTTAATAGCACTGAATTGATAATGAGAAACAACTAACCAAATTAATTCGTGCACCGTGTGCTAAAACTTGTATTGCGCTTCCATCAATAATATGGGTACCTTTTCCTATAGTTGTCAACATTAGCAAGATTTGAGATTTTTTTCAAACCTAATCACTGATCATGTAGATTGTCCTTCTTATATTTGCATACATGTATTTTATATTTATAAGAATCCTGGTATTATTAAGGGATGTAGCTGTCAAGGTGACACTCTCCGTAGAGTTTTTCGATAAATTCATTAATTTCTCAAAAAGTAAAAATAGCAGTTTAACCAATAATGAAAATGATGACATCGGCATGGTTTATTTGTTGTATCCATATAGCCACCCTATTTCATATGCCTGACACGGTCTATGAATAAATCACAGTTCAAAATGATATCTATGTTGTTGTTTTTAACACTTTATGTATAATTTTTAATATACAATTATGTGTCTGGTCTATTTGAATCTTTGCTGATTCCACTAATGATAACTATATCTTCAATTCCTTCAAACCCTTATAGGTTAACATGTACAACGGGATTTACAATTTTGTTGATATATTATCTCATGACAATTCTAAATGATATCTTGTTGTATCTACACTGATCCATGTTTATGATATACATTAATGTTCCCGTTAGCAATCCATGTTCAGTTGGTTACAAAATGATATGATTACATAACGGTTCCAAATGACTCTAAAGATGCAATATTGTAAACTCTTAAATGGTTTTCTTTTTCATGTATGCTTGTATACAATTCATGTATGTCCTCAATATACAGATTTTATGAATCTAGTACCTTTATTCTATAAATTGGTCATGTTCAAAGTCAAATACTGCATCATTCAACATCGATATGTGTCTTAATTGTTTTTGATAAATATGTTCTTTATAAATATGTTCCTTATAATATTGGCATGCAAGCTTAGTAATATCTAAGTATAACCCTAATATTTTGCTGTGTTTACAGCATAACTAGGTTATTGCTTTATATATTATTTTTACTTTATTTGTTTGTTGTTTTATTTATTTATGTCTTGTTTATGTGCTATATGCTCCCATCTTGTAAAAAGAAATCATATAAAGTTAATTTGCAATTTATGTAAGAAATATGTTCACAAATGTTGCAGTGACCTATCTGCAAAGGAATTCAGAAGCAATGACTATACAAAATATTGGCATTGCTCCAGTTGTAATGAAAATTTGACACTGCCTTTTAATCATTTTACTGATGAACGTGAATTTCAACTTGAATTGTATAGGTGTTTTGAGGACATGTCGGCTGATACTGAATATATGAAATCCCATTTCGATAACATGAAATACAATCCTTTTGATAATGATGATGCATTTGAAGTAAATGATTGTAATAATAACACACAATATTTTTCCACAGACAATCTAAAAGAAACAGCCGGTATAAAAAACAGCAATTTATCATTACTTTGTAGCAATGTAAGAAGTCTGACTAAAAACTTTGATGCATTAAAGGAATTACTCTCAGAAATTGATGTAAACTTTCAAATCATTGGACTGGTTGAAACTTGGTTGAAAGAAAAGCCTCATGATTACTATCATCTAAGAGGATATAACCTCGAATTGTGTAATAGAAATGACAAGAGAGGCGGTGGTGTATCTATGTATGTTGATGAGAATATTGCTTATAATGTTAGACATGATATTAATGATCTAAATCAGTTGAAGTATACTGAATCGTTGTTTATAGAAATTGAAAAAAGTAATTCGCAAAACATTGTAGTTGGTGTAGTATATAGACCACCTGACCAAACTATTGATGAATTTAATAAATATATTGATACTGTATTATGTAAAATAACAGGTCAGGAAAATAAGCTCCTATATATAATGGGTGATTTTAATATAAACCTACTCAATGATGATGTTCATAAACCAACTGGTGAATTTGTAGATGTTATAACATCATATTCTCTATACCCTAGTATAACTAAACCGACTCGGATAACTAGAAAATCAGCAACTCTGATTGATAACTTTTTACCAACAATTATGCAAATCAAACATCTGGCATTATTCTAACTGATATAAGTGACCATCTTCCTATATTTGTATCTACAAACTTAAGTGTTTATGGTAAAAATACCAAAGATTTTGTCATCGAAATTAGGGATATGAGTGTACAAAACATTGATGCACTTAAAGATAAACTTAGCAAGGTTGACTGGGATAATGTGTGTGAAAATCATGATGCCAATGTATCATACAACAAGTTTATTGATAAATTTAAAGCGGTATTTGATGAATGTATTCCAAAAAAGGTAGTTAAGAAATCTCATACAAAAATAGGATGCCTAGGGCACCTTGGATAACATATTCTCTACTAAAATGTATTCGTAGAAAGAACAAGTTGTTCAAAAAACATATCCAAAAACCTACTGATGCGAATGTACATAAATATAAAATGTATCGTAACAAGTTAAACTCCTTATTGAGGAGGGCAAAACAAAATTATTTCAGTTCACAACTGGACAAAGAAAGGTATAATATGAGAAATACATGGAAAATTCTGAATTCTGTACTCAGATGTCCAAAAAAGACATCTTCTCAAAAGTTTGTAAGTGACAATGAAACTTATAATGATCCATCAAAAGTAGCAAACAAATTCAATGAATTCTTTGCCAGCATTGGACCTACACTAGATGCCTCTATAAAACACCAAGGTAAAAATTTTGATGAGTATCTAACTAATAGTTGCAACTCTAGTTGTTTTTTCAAACCGACAGATGAAAATGAAATCCTGAAGATTATTAACAACTTAGGTAATAGAAAAAGTCCAGGTTATGATCTAATAAAGTCTGACGTGGTAAAATTGGTTGCCACTGAAATTTTATATCCATTGAAAATCATTTTCAACAAGTCACTAACAGAAGGAATTGTTCCTGATGCTATGAAAATAGCAAAGGTTGTACCTATATATAAGAAAGATTCTCCACAATTATTTGGTAATTATAGACCAGTATCTGTGTTGCCTTGTTTTTCAAAAATTCTTGAAAGAATTGTTCATGAAAGATGTAGTAACTTTTTAAATGCCAAAGAATTACTGTACAATAGGGGCAATATGGGTTTCGTCATAAACATTCTACGTATATGGCTGTATTAGACTTGATTAAAGATACAAACAAGGCTATTGATGAAAATATGTATACTGCAAGTGTCTTCATGGACCTTTCAAAGGCCTTTGATACTATTGATCATGACATCTTATTACAAAAGTTGTACCATTATGGTTTTCGTGGTGTACCGTATAACTGGTTTGAAAACTATCTGTCAAACCGTAAACAATATGTATCTTTTAATTCTGCAAAATCATCTTGTACCAGTGTGAAGTGTGGGGTGCCACAGGGCTCCATCTTGGGGCCACTACTATTTATTATATATATGAATGACATTAGCAGAACATCCAAACTTCTATCGTTTATATTATTTGCAGATGACACAACTGTTTTTCTTTCTGATAATAATATTCAAAGGCTTTGTGACAATATGAATAAAGAATTGAAGGAGATTGTTAACTGGTTTAAGTGTAACAAGTTATCCCTGAATGCTAGTAAAACAAATCTTATGTTTATTGGAACACCTCATCAAACAAAGAATATAACTGATGTCCACAATGTATTTCTAGATGGATGCAAACTTTCACGTGTATATGACGTTAAATTTCTGGGCATTACACTTGATGACAACCTAACTTGGAGGTCACATATTAACAACATTAGTAAAACATGTTCTAGAAATATTGGTGTCCTAAACAAACTTAAACTATTTTTACCAAAAACAATCCTGTATCAGTTGTATTGTACGCTAATCTTACCATATTTAAGCTACGGTATAATATTGTGGGGTTCTGCTAATAAGTATAATTTAAACAGACTTGTGAAGCTCCAGAAAAGAGCAGTAAGAATTATAAATAATAGTTCGTATCTTTGCCACACCAAACCATTGTTCGAAAAGTACAATTTACTTAATATATGCCAACTGTATAATAAAGAACTGGGTATATTTATGTACAAATATCATAAGGGTCTATTACCAAGTTCATTTGACAACTTGTTCATAAACATGAAATCTATTCACAATTATAATACCAGAAAGAAAGAGAATTATCGAACTGACATCCATAAAGTCACTGATGTTTTAACACTTGGTCCTAGGCTGTGGAATAGTTTGCCAAGTGAAATTAAAGAAGCTAAACTGGTAAATAAATTCAAAAATAGTATGTTAAGGTATCTAAAAGATAACAAATAATGTCACAATTCATATTGTGCTGAATCTATGTTATTCACTATACTATTTGATACTACACTACTGCTATAATATTTGCCTACTTAACATTGTATTATGGTAAATTAAAATGGGTTCTTATAATTCATATTGTGCTGACTCTATGTTATTCACTATACTACTTGATACTATACTACTACTAAAATATTTGTTTGCTTGAAATTGTATTACGGTAAATTAAGATGGGTTCTTATAATTCATATTGTGCTGACTCTATGTTATTCACTATACTACTTGATACTATACTACTGCTAAAATATTTGTTTGCTTAAAATTGTATTATGGTAAATTAAGATGGGTTCTTTGTTTATTTATTTATGTTTATGTGTATATTCGTTGTTTTGATTAAATTATAATTATTTGTTAATTAAAAGGTGGTACATCGTTATCAGGCCTCGGCTTTGTGATGTACCTACCTTCATCAAATCTTGTTAATACACAATAATTGTATATAATAATGCTATAATGTTTGTAATGAGATTGATGAAAATAAAGATTGATTGATTGATTGATTGAATAATAGTTCAAATGAAAGCCATTATTAGGGGCATAATTATCGTATCATTAAAATAGGTCTGACACCAATTAAAACATGTGTTGTGATGTCCCAAGTTCATAGTAAAATATGCTCACGCTCTTTTTTACAGATGGCCTGGAATTTCATATTTCGGTTGCAGCGATTGCCCAAAAATAGGTGGTATGCTTATGAAAAGCGTTTCCGCTTGGAATGTAGATAGTTATTGTTGCTATTACTGTTCGCGATTTTAATTTATGCACTCTTTAGCCGACAATTTTCAATGCATTTTACACACTCAACCTTGACTTAATGTCCGTGGCTGTTTGATATTATTGAATTTAGACAATTTTAACTATTTACTTACATTTAACCCGATGTTTGGCCAGAGAATGTTGTATTATATTCCAAAGATGGCGACAGCTACAGACTCACTTTAAACCAGTAAAAAGGACACGTTTCTGCTCAGATGTTTCAGAGTTTGAGACCATTATATTCACGGTTTTCCTATTAGCAATTCAACCTATGACAACTTTGGCTGGTTTGCGATATGCGATTTTTCATCCTGATGTGGTAGTGATGTCAGTACAGTGAGCATTTAATTGGGCACAGCCAAATAATTACTAGCGTTCGGTCAAAGCGCTGGTGTACACATGCACACGCTTAAGACGCCACATAGATGCGCGAGCGAAACAGCTGCTTCAACGCGTTGACGTTGACTGCCACATCAGGGTGAAAAATGGTAGGCCTACATGTATGACTATAAAACCTCAAACACGCCCCTCGATAAAGGTTGGCAAATGAAGGAGGCGGCAGTTTAGCGAATATGCGAGTGCAAGCGCCGCCCTAACCGTGGAAGGTTTCCGCATACCGAATATAGGTTTATATCATGGCCTCTAGGCCTCATGGTTTATTTTTCGAAAAGAAAGCATAATCAATTGAGAAGGGAATGGATATTGCCATAATAATATCAAAGTTAATACTTGTTGTCCATAACAAGAAGGAATGCATCACGATTGTATAATATCCAGCTTTGGTATTTCATTTGATTACACTAAACATATGAAGCTTTATCTTTACTAGATTTATGCACTGAACATTTGCAGACCAGGCCTTCTACATGTAGTGAGCACCACATTAGATTGTGTTTACAAGAAATATTTATAAAATAAATAAATAACATGAATCCATATAAGATTTATATAGTGCACCAGAGGATACAAAGCGCTGTAATTTCGCTGCTACTAGTGAATTATCAGAATCAGATATCATCAACTATGCCGATTGTAGCCGATTAGATTGTAACATCCACTTTGGATGAAGAAAGATGTGAGCGGTATGAATTAATAAGTGACGCCTCCTAGAAATATCCTAGATCACCAGCTTGGATGATAAAATATTATCTAGAAACACGCATCTGTTTTTCAAGGTTTCCCTTTCATCTATTGACCTCAAAGAAAGGATTAAAATTATTGAATAGAGTCCATGACCTGATGCAACGCATTATTAATGAGTAGCTATTAGGGACAGTCATGATGTTATGGTTGAGCGAGCAACGTATGACCACTACACAGGTCAATGGCCTGATTGCGATCTGGCGGGTTTTTTAAAAGCACGGTCCCTGAACTACGGTGTACCATGAGGGACATGTAAACTTAAAATAATTTTTCACAAACTCAAATATTTTTTTGCAAACTGAAATGATTTTCTACAAACTCAAATAATTTTTTACAAACTTGAAATATTTTTTTGCAAACTTTCGACTTTCACGAGAGAGCAAGACTCCCAGCGAGACTCAGGCTATCGAGATTGAGTCTATGCGCGATGCGATATGATTTTTTTGTTTTTTTAAAGAAGGGTCTTAGACCGCTCGGCCACACAACTTGTTGGTATCCATCTTGAATTTTTTTTTTTTACATATAATCGCAACCTCAACATAGGCTTACCACGTGGCAAGCAAAGGCAGAAAACGTACCATATTTTGGAATTTTATTTGCTTAAAAACATTAATGTGTATTAATAGCGCCCAATTGTTGTTAAGAGGCGCACCATTTGATTTCCAAGGGGCATGGGAGTTTTTTGAAAAAAAACTTCGCCCACTAGTGAGACGAAAAAACAACTTCGCCCACTAGTGAGATGGAAAATTTTTTTGCCTCACTGGTGAGTAAAACAAATTTCTCCCACCCAACTTTGTATAAAGGTATACATTATAATTGAAAAATAAATTTAAAAAAAAAAGCGGTGAAAATAAATCCTCCCTTTGGAGGCGATAATAAAAATACAAACAAAATTCTGCCTGACCCAAACTCCCATGCACCCCTGAGAATCTAATGGTGCGTCCCCTGCGTGATCTAAATACAGAAATCCGACAATAAATGGGCCTCTACATGCACAATACATTATATTAAAGTTTGCAACAAAAAATTAAAGTTTGTAATAATTATTCGAGTTTGTAAAAAATCATTTGAGTTTGTAAAAAATTATCAAAGTTTGCACAAATTATTTTAAGTTAGCATGTTCCTCATGGTACACCGTACTGAACATAACATATCCGTGGGCATATGACCGAAATTGCCTAGCAATTGACGTCTCATGTCAACACAGTCTATAGTGTGATTAGAACATTATTGTCTGGTGATCATTATAGTATGATCAGTACGAAAAATCCAGATTTTCAAAAATTAAACATGATGCAGTCATGTCTACAGTAGAATTCATCTCGACCTTTGCAGGACTTAACCCCATTAAAAGCTATTAAACCAAGATAACACTCATTGAAACAGCTCAACTGATTAAATCGGATCTTCTCTGGTTGTGCACAAGTGTCTGTTTTCATGTGCGATATCGCAATAAAGCTGGTATTATAGCTTCAGTTGGGTAACCGATTATAAAGGAAACGAAAGGAAACAATGGTATGTGTACCTTTGTTCACGAAATGAGACAATTGCCTGCTTTTTGTAAACCAGCATTCTTGAAAATGAGCAACATAATGATTGTTGACTTAACACGGTTTGGAAATAATTTCTTCATATTTTTGGTGTTATCTGTCGTTTACATATCCTTCCTAAAACACAAAAGTGCGACCCTCTCCAAACACCTAAATTAGCTAAAAATTTAGGACATGTTACAAAACTATATTGTCTAGAATTTTAGAAGAGTACTTTTTATATTGGCTGGTTATTTTTCACACAGCGACGTTAACTAGGCAATGTACTATTACCTATAACATTAACTAAAACACCAAAGTACGAATATTTCCAAACATCTAAATTAGCTAAAATTTAGGACATGTTAAAAAACTATATTTTCTAGAACTTTAGAAGAGTACTTTTAATATTGGCCGGTTATTTTTCACACAGCGACGTTAACTAGTCATATCCCCATACTTTTAACGTAGGGCTATTTGTAGAGGTCACGCGTCAATGGGAAAGAGCACTGTGTATTGTGTATAGGAAAACGGACAGTAACTGCAGTATGAAGAACCACTTTTTAGCGGGAAAAGGGTTGAAAGACTACAATATTATGGCATAAACAAGAATATGTTCGATTGGTCTTTATTCCTATAGGCTGTACCCTTAAATCAAAATAACCATTGAAATAAACTATGTGTTTATAAAGGCATATTTCGCGTGAACATCAACAAGAACACTGTGGGATTTCTTCATTTATTTGAAAAAGTCGTATCAAATATCATTTTTATATCAAAATAGCGTGTCAAATTTTCAAGCACAGTCCAAGCAAAGAGTGACCAATATTCCCTCGGGGAAAAATGAATAACAAATCTTGAAATGTAGAAAGTCTGTAACTTGATTATTATTTTTAATGCGATGCTACGATGATAACAAAACATTACAAAAAAAAGGAAACTATGTTAAAGACATCGAATTAGAGAACACGTGCCGTGATTGTTTTCCGACGGTGTCCTGATTTTTGTTCATTAAAATACTCAAATTCGATGGTAATTAGAAAGTTCACACAGCAAAATATCCAGAAGCTCCACTGTGATGCATGGATGAAGTTAATACATAGACTACGTAAATGAGATTACCTTTGAGCTTCGATGTATGCACTATTCACCAGTTGTATATGTTGTTGTTAATATTTGTCTAAACAAGTGTCAGTTTATTTACCGTCTTTGAAAGTAACACTTGTTTTGTTAAGATTAGCCATTGGCATATATCTCTGTTAAGGGATTTCGCGTAACATACAGTTATAGATAAATCCATTGTAGCCACATAACAGTGTATTAACGTCGGGTATTTTCAATGCTTGGATAGAACTTGTTATTATACGATAGTTTACTATTCCAAACACCTACATGTACATACTTTCATAAAAGAACAACAACGTGAAAGCTATAATAATGTTCAACCGATTCTAATCAAATAAAAACATATCATTATTTATCATCATGATCATGATGATAATTGTTGGAAACATTTAGTCTCCTCCGCAACCAGTTTGGTTACGCATAACCAAACTGGCTGCGGAGGAGACTACTATTCATATAATGACGTCATCAGTCTGTTGCAGTGGAAATCAATTTCGCTTCGAACGAGAAATACGAATAAAAAATTTGCAACGAGTGTCAACTTATTATTTTCTTCGAATGGAGTTAAACTTGTTTTTGCAATAAACAGTAAGCAGTAGCACGTGGCTATATTAGGTTTGCATCAGGTTTGGATCAGTTCACTATACCACCATATGGAATAGTTTCAAAATTCATAGTATGAATAAGCCAAATAATGCAATATTTTGAAGTGATACATTAACCTGTTTCCTCTATCCTATTTGTCAATTGCAAACTAACTATCTATTCAGTTTTACATATAGATCGATTCAAGGCAAGTCAAGTTTGACGAAAAATTCCATCATTGTTATGTTTCCTCCTTTTTGCCGTTTACGTGAATCAATCAGCAAATTTATATTCCATTCATGTGAATACATAATTCTTTATCTGCGAAATATGGAGCTAAAAAGTAAAATGTTTTGAAAGGTACAATTCCTATATAATAGTAATATAATCCTAAAAAACATTACATGTTCCTTTCCTTCTAGACATGAAAGTGCTTGGCTTGGTAAAGATAAATAAAAACAAGAAATCATATTATTGTGTGTGATGTTTGTATACCGTGTTAACTCTAACAACATAGTTGAAGCATATGTGAGACACCGATATATTATTTGGAATCGGATTGGAATAAAGCATATCATTGAAATTGATCCGGTGACAAAAATAGAACTTGAAATTCACACTTTTATTAGTTTTATTCTTGTCATTTTCAGGTGAAATGTGGAGGATTTTTTAGCTGTAATATAATGTAAAGTATTGTGCCTTAGTTGTTGGTGATACCCATAAGAGCCTTTGCTTATTTTTCATTGGGATTTGGTGTTGACAAATGTGAGTTTTTAATAGAATTATACAGGTTGTTCCAAAAAGATAAGAATCCTCAGTATTAGACAAACGGTATTTTAAAACTGTAAATAATTAAGCTTTAATGTCAACTTTATTCAACTTATATCGGTGGTCTAGAATAAAAGTTATGCTTTCTCCAACGAAGGGGTCAGCGTATGGGGGGAGAGAAACATGATTTTAATAAATTATGCTCTTTACACATCATGGAGCCTTTTGAATCTATTTACTAATCTATTTTTATGGAAATGATACAACATGGTTTTAATGAATGGTTGCATTTCTAACAAGTAGGATATATTAGAATAAACGTATATTTAGACTTGTGAACTCCAGTTCATAGGTCATCTTAAAGGGGGGTAACCCTATTGGTTTAGGATATGGATTCTCTTCAAACTTACACACAATGTCAAATAGTGTCCCCTTTATCAATCTATGTGAGAAAACAGGAACGATTTCAGCATAAATGTGAATAATTAGCATATTAGCAAGCCAATACACTGGTACGCGTGCATTGCATTCTGGTCAGGCATCTCGAAACAACGGCCGAGCGCATGTCCCGGTGGAAACAGGAAGTGTTCGCCTTGGTACTGAAAACCGGCTCGCCCTGTACACTTTTATACCCTCTATTCATACTGATTAATCTTAAAAACATTACATATCACTGCGCTCATTATCATTCTTGACAAGATAGCGCATGCTGTATTTACTTCCCTTAATTATTTCTTCATTTTTATCTATATGATGCACATTTTCACATTTTTATGATTTTTCTTTGTTTTATTTTTAACTAATTTTTTTTCATGGGGAGAGGTCCTCTCATAATGTTTTCATATTCCTCGTATCATGCTTGACAATATAGGTCATGTTTCCTTATTTATTTCGCCTCTTATGTATTTCTTTATTTTTGTTTTTTGTTTTATATCATTATAGCGCCATCTATAGTTTGACATTAGGGGGCCTATTTGATGTATTTTTGCGGACGAATTGGTACTGGGGTGAAGTCTTCCGAATCTATTCCGATTTCACTCTATGACTACCCAAAACTCCCGTGTCGTGTAAAATGCGAACAACTGGTATACCTGTAAAAACCGCTGTGTTTCATGATTTCTCCGGAAATACATCGACTTGGAGCGTCAAATTTCAGGATAGTAATGAGAAAAATAGTATCTATTATGTGATACCAAAACCTCATCAACAATGAAAAAAATCGGGGATGATGCTGTCGATCGGGTTACGGACCTTTAAGAGTCAGTGAAATAGAAAAGCGTAGAAACTGGTATCTACTGTTGGCAGTGTGTGATGATCTCTCAAAGTTAATGCTATTGCATTGGGAAAGCGTGAGAAAGTTACAGCTATAAACACTATAGGTTACTCCTAGAGCACGGACATGATACTCGTACATGTATTACCAAGCTGGCTTGCAATATTAAAATCGTACTTCATTCATTATTACTTTCTAAATTAATATGATAAATTGGTCTGGAAAGTTCAACTACTATATACTATAAGCATGATAAGTGATTGTTAATTGTAGTGAAAGGCCGTAGTATTTTGAATGAAGAAGGTAAAGAGAATTCGTGAGAAAAAAATTGAGCTACTTGCAAATCAGTCATATAACAACACAATGCGGTTTTCCCTTATGGGTCCCCATAATATCCTCGCCCGGATGCCAAAACATCTAGCTATAAATTATGTCTTTTAGAGAGCGGCCATTCTTCAATCTTAAAATTAAGATCACACTTGTATAAAATGAATTGCCTCGCTCTCCGAAATGAAGTGCTTACCCTAAGATCCTGAAGTTTCACCTGAAATTGTAAATAATGGGCTAATGTTTGGCAGTATGCTTCGACTTATAAATACCTTTTTAAAAAATACGCACGTGACCCATGCCACGACATACCAAGACCAGCAAGCGTGACCAAATCCTCATGCATTGACCACTAAACAGAAAAGGAAAGAAACTCTGTAGATAAATATATATCATCAAATTTAAGTAATAATTGAATAGCAAAATTATTACATATGGGGGATTCCGAATTTGTAATATGTTATCAAAAACAACATTTTTAAAGTATTTGACGACGGAAAAAATATTCAACAACGAAAACGTTTACAATATAATCAATTGAACAAAATAGACAATTTTGCTGCCTTTGCATTCAAATGTATAAGAAGACCACCCGCTTTGTAGAAGGTCACTTCAAGACTTACTGTCTACAAGCTGTTATGGCAGCGCTGAGGTGTTCACGTGCGTATTTATAAAAATGTATTTATAAATATAGTCGAAGCATACTGTTTGGTGACCAAATCTTTGGAACACAGGTTTGAAAGTGTTTTTGGCATGCCTGAAGGATATTGAACAAATCTGGCTTGGGCTGCCCTCTTCAAGGTGTCGATCATTTGTGGTAGGGGCCAAATAAGGTCAAACAGGGGTCAAAATTATAAAATATCCCAATTCTTCCCATAAATAAGTTAAATAGAAATAGCATTGGGAAAAAACACTCTCAAAGCGTGCCAATACTACTTTCCTACTTCATTGTAAAGCTGGCTCGCAATATTAAAATCGTAATTTATATTATAAATTGGTCAGGAAAGTTCAACTACTCAAGTTATTGTAAATTCTAATGAAAGCCCGTAGTATTTTGAATGAAGAAGGTTATGTTCATTCTTGGAAAATGAGCTAGTTACAAAGCAAGCACTTTAACAACACAATGCAGTTTTCCCTGCTTGCGAATGCCCAGGGCGAGACAGATAATGTGATCCTTGTTGAAACGACATGACAGGTAGGTACGGTGTTCATAAGAAAAAGAAATATAAACACCAAGATGGAGTAAAATCTGACGATGAAAAGAACTGGAAACCATTATGGCCAAAAATAACACGCACTTTTTGCTCGATACATCATGTACATGAATTCTACATTTTAATTATGACAGAAATGAGTAGTAAGCATTACAACTCAGGGTCATCAATAGTACAGTCACGTAGTTTTAACGAGAATGCCAGATCAATTATACTCTGAATCACAACTTTGAAATTAAAAAGCTAAATTTAGAGGAAAGAAAAGAAAACAATGATGAGGCGATAGAAGCAGGTGTTCGTCAGTTAATAGACTAGTAATGGTCTGCCCTAATTGGCTTGCATAACTCTTACTTTGCTCTGTGTTTACAATTTTGACAAACCCAATTTTGAATTGCAATCAAGAAGGTTCTGATACTTTATATTTAAATTAATGAGCCAAATAGCAAGTCTGAGAGCCTCAATGGAAGTATCAGAATGGTCGACTGCAGACCCATCGGATAACGCTTTTTCAATGGGAAATGAACTTTGCTGTTTGGACGATGTCACGATGAGGTTAGCATTTATTCCGTATTGAAAAGCGTGTTCCGACGGATCTGCACTCGACAACCCTCGTATTACAGCATTACTGATAGCCGATCATCCATCGAGACCAATTACTTTAGTAAACGCTAATTTCCTTTTGTTCAAATTGTGAGTGCGACAATCTTTTAAAACTAAGACTTCCTTGTTATCACAAAAGTATTGCCGATAAGAGCATCCATTTCATCAAACGTCATTATAAATTAGTAATAGCACTTTACCCGATACACACATAGGCTCACGTAAAATACTGTATGCAGACGCACCGTATGCAAACGGTAAACACCGTGTTTGGTAGAGTATTTTGTATACATAACAAGTATAAATAGAGGAATGGAGCTCTCTGTTCCAAAGATACACTTGCGTCTATATATTACGTGTATTTAAAACTATTTTTGATATCACGGAATACATGAGAAATTTAAGTGTCCTTACATAATGTACATTCCGCAAGGTTTTGCCAAGGCACAGTGTATTTTACCCATACGAAAAATAATTCCGTACCGTGCATGCACAGATCACTGACAGTGACGCAATCAACCAATCAGCAGTTGGAAAATCGTTAACCCAGTGACGTCATCGCTGCATTTTCCTTGATAAAATTCAGAATCGTTCAAAAACACAAGTTTTAATTGCAAATATGTAATTTTTTGTGTATGAATGTCACTGTCTATCTCAAATTAACATTGTGTACTATCATAGCGTTGAATGCGCTGAAGCTTGTGAGGCGGATCCGTTGCAAATTTAGCGGTTCTCTTGTTTTTTGTGACATTAAAAATCCATCTTTCGCATGGCCGCTGTGTGGGGGTGTGTGTTGGGAACGGGGGTCAGCTATGCACGCGCTGCATGCATAAACACTAATACTGCTGACTGAGTGTACCAATCGTAGCAGGGTGTAAAATATACAACAAAGTCAATGTTTAATTTCAAATACGTTATGGGGTAAATATAAGCATTTGAATAATTTAACAATAATTTGAACCTGAAAAAATAAATGAACATGAAAGTTCATGAGTGATTTTTCAACATATTTGACTGTTGGATAAATATGGGTGCTGTAACTTTGGAGCTAAGGCAATATGGCGCATTACTTTGAAGTTTGAAGTTGGTAATTTTGGGAGCTGCATTCGTGGATGTTACAATCTAAATGCGGATAGGTGTGCGCCGTTCGGCAGCAACTGGCCTAGTTGATGCGACCTGATTGTGATGATTCACCATTGCAGCGAAATTACAGCGCTTTGAGTCCTCTAAGATCTGGAGAAAGGCGCTTTATAAATCCAAAATTTATTATTTATTATTTATAATGGGTAATTACACTGTGCAAGGTAAAAAGGACAATGATGTTAGAAACAGTCCGCCGTCCATTTCATACTTTAGTCAAGCGCGAAAACTTACATAGTTATTATTATTATTATGATGACTTGAGGTATAAAATAAAGTCACAACCAAAAACGACAATGGTTAATACTCATTTCTGAGGAGACACGTACAATTAAAGTTTAGGCAACGATTGTTTGCATTTTTGTTTCAGCCTTTACAAATCGATATCCATTTGATTTCACGCTAGTTTTATCGACCTTCAATATCCATTTAGATGTTGAAATTGGGCTTGAAGTAGAATTTTCCATTAAACATTCATTATTGTAATGGTCAGGGTAAGATTAGACTGTTAGAATTATGTTCTGAGTTAGGGTTAGAGTTAGGTAAATCTGGGTTTAGGGCTAGTTAGGATAGAGGTTTAGAATTAGGATTTGGTAAGGATTAGCTTAAGGTGCCAGAGTTAGGTCTCAGGGCTGGAGTTAGGTAATATCAAATATACTATTTAGGACATTTGTATCATGGTAGACTACACCTGCATCATTCTGGTAAACAGCGTCAAATACAAGTACACCGTGACGCCAACATCATCAACTCTCAGAAGCATTATGTTCTGATCAATCATGTGCTCTCAATATAGCACGCCAAAATCGATGCAGCAAAACTCGCCAACTTTTAGTGCGATGTTTGGATAAGCAGTACGCATTACTCGTGAGTTCAGCTTCTTACTGATCGGTTCACTCTTTTCGTTCACGCAGACACAGTGTTTCATATAAAGACTTCACAAAAAGTAACGCAGCCGAAATACACCAATGTTGTTCAATATTAATAAAACAGCAGCATTTTTAAAGAAAAAAAAACCGAATTCAAAAGTTGCAGTTATTTTCATTGATTTGAATTCAGCACGAAGATAATGACAGATTTTGCATGCAACAATGCCTGCGTAATATGCATGACATGGATCGCTGTAAACTGCAACTTCTAAATTCGGGCATTTTTCCTTGAAAACACTACTGCGTCGTTAATATTGAACGACATTGGAAAAATGTGGTATCAATATGCGCGTAAAACCACCCTTTTTTTTTATGTTAAAAAATTGTTAATATAATTAATAGTTCTGAAGCTATTATGAGTATTTATAACAGCTGCGTTACTTTTTGTTGCTCGTTACTTCCTTCGTTTGATTGCTTCTAATCTGTTATGATGTAAATCGAACCTGTCAGCGGCGGAGATCACAAATGTAGGCTAAAAATTCTGTAACCGTATTATGGTAGTGTTGATGAACACATGATTTGGTTCAACTTTTATTTCAATATCATCACATCAAAATACCAGAGAATGTTAAAGTGCAAAAATACCGTTTGGATACCTTGTTTCCTTACCTGCCTTCCACGGAATACAATTTAAATGATCCTGTTTATTCAACAACTCCTGCTCTAGATTCTTGTCTAATGTACTTAGTGCTATAGTACGCCCGCATAGTGATGACGCCACTTTAAATGAATGTTTTCAGTATCTTAAATGTAAGACATTCGTATCAAGGCATTTCTTTCATAATATGTTATGTATTTTTACCTTTTAAGTATCACATTAGTGCAAGTTAAACGTAATAACTAAATAAGCTTTATTTTGAAAAATAACGCATCGATGAATTAAATGCAAGGATCCTGAACAATGATGTTTACCAGAAACGGGAACACATTGTACAGCACGCTTTTAATGTGGTGAATATTTAACTAATTGGCGCAACAGCACGCTTTTAATGTGGTGAATATTTAACTAATTGGCGCTTGTACAGTGTGCCCCAAAAGTAACGTAACATTGTGAATTTGCCATATCTCAAATATTTCTTACTTCATACCAAAATGGAGAACATATTCACATAGATTGATCTTTTAGAATTATTATGATACCAAAAACAGCATTATTGATGACTCCTTGACCTTACTGTGCGACTGTACATGTGTGTATCAAACCCCTAAAAGCAAGCTCATATGTTCTTTGTTCAAGCACATGAATGATGTGCTTCCCTGAACAATAGAGTTGGTTCACTCACTGCACACGCTACATTTAGGTAAGAACATTCATGGATTACATGGCCTATAGCGTAAGCGAGACTGCTGTTTGAGATTATAATTAGGATATATTGACAATATTAAACTTTACTTTAAAACCGTTTAAGTGAAGATGAATTTCCTATAGATCAACGGATTCAGATGGTATGGTTTTTTGCCGAGACAGAGTCGGACAAACTCACTCAAGCAAAGTTTAAGGAACATTTTAATGTAAATTATGCACCCAGCCGAAATACAATCCAGCAACTAGTGTAGAAATTCCTATCAACTGGATCTGTTCATGATCTATCTCGGGCAGGACGTGGACGAACAGGAAGATCGGCTACAAACATCGATGTCATACGAACCGTGGTGGCGAAAAGCCCAAGACGATCAGTATGTCAATTTTCAATGGAGAACAACGTACAGCGTACAACTGTTCATCGAATCCCATTACTCGTTGACTGCCGATAAACGTCCCAATAAATCGGACTTAGTCACCGGTCAGTTCTCATGATAGATATCCATGGCTAACGATGGTTAACTATGAAAACATGTTAAAGGACATCAAGAAAATTTTCTAAGTTATTTATTTTGAGCTCTTTCGAGTATCGACGAGTAATGGATATATTCTGTAGATTTAGGTTTTGTCTGTGACTGCTAATGTGAGGCCGTCGTAGGTCGTACGGGGCTCAAACTCGGTGGGTGGGTGTAGCTCTGTCCTGGCAAGAAGAAGTTTATGTTCGTTAAGTCATCCGACCCCAGGGCCCCCCTCTCAGGGGTCATTTGAGGTCAAATGACTAAAAACTGTCATATGGGCATGAAACTAGGTCGTACGGACTCAAACTCGGTGGGTGGGTGACGTTCTGTCCTGGCAAGAAGATGTTTATGTTCGTTAAGTCATCCGACCCCGGGGCCCCCTCCCAGGGGTCATTTGAGGTCAAATGACTACAAACTGTCATATGGGCATGAAACTAGGTCGTACGGGACTCAAACTCGGTGGGTGGGTGTAGTTCTGTCCTGGCAAGAAGATGTTTATGTTCGTTAAGTCGTCCGACCCCAGGGCTCCCTCCCAGGGGTCATTTGAGGTCAAATGACTAAAAACTGTCATATGGGCATGAAACTAGGTCCTACGGGGCTCAAACTCGGTGGGTGGGTGTAGTTCTGTCCTGGCAAGAAGATGTCTATGTTCGTTAAGTCATCCGACCACGGGGCCCCCTCCCAGGGGTCATCTAAGGTCAAATTACTAAAAAGTGTCGTATGGGCATGAAACTTGGTAGGTACAGTCAACATTTAAAGCAGCATTTTTGAAGGTCATTTTGGGGTCATCCAAGGTCACCACGGGTCATCTGAGGTCAAATTAGTAAAAGCTCATATATGGGCATGAAACTTGGTGGGTACAGTCAACATTTAGAGTTATAAGTTTAGGTCATTTTGGGGTCATCCAATGTCACCCTGGGGTCATCTGAGGTCAAATTAGTAAAAATTGTCATATGGGCATGTCACCATCAGCCTGGTAATCGCGCCCAGCCGAGAACCGCCAAATATGGGTAACCGCCTAGTCTATTTTAAAACTGATGCATCAATGACTATGTTCATCATGTCATATAGAGGCCTTGCATGCGACGTATCATCCCGTAAATATGGCGGACTACTCAAATGCATTCAACAAAAGCATGATTGCAATCTACCGTGACAGTTCGTCTCACACACATAATCCTGCACTACGATCAAATAGGTTGATGACAACATTTGATTGAATGGACTGCACTCCGCCATAACTACGGTGAAGGACACCGGTTGAAAACCTTTGTTTGGAGCCAATCAATAATTTCATGCAGGGCATCTATTGTATCATTCTCACATAGATATAGAAATACTAAATTCGTTCACTATCTATATTTTTTACTTCTAGTAGAGCTCCAATCTAAGGGTTAAAGTTATGTTTTAGGTTAGGTTAGGATTTTTTTAAGTACCCAGTACAGTGAACCTTATGGTACAAATGCGCGCGAAAATTTTAGCATAGGCCTATTGAAACTAAACTGGTGAAATATGGGACAAAAGTGGAATAAATTCGCGCAAAGCGCTAAAAATGGCATTCTGTGGCTATAAAATGGCCAAATATGAGGTTAATTTCGACACAAACCAATACACAGGCGTCAATATTGGGGGTGATTATATTGACCATCCCCTGGCAAAATATTGTGGCATTTATCCCCCCCGATCTACGCCTATGTAATTTAGAGCCCTGTGACTCCATCGGTCTCCCTCTCCTCTCTCTCTCTTCCCCCCCCTCCTTCCTTTTTTCTTCCTCCCCTATGCGATACGTAATCTATTTCCTCTTCTTTCTATATCTAACCTCCTTGGGCCTACATATTAGTACTGATATATCATACGCTGGCGAAATTACGTAATTAATCGGATTAATTAACATACTGAGAAATAGGTGAAAACAATTTTGACAAAAGGAGTTGTCCTTGTCAATTTGTAGACATGTACTTTTGATTATTTACATAGCTTCTTCTCCAATCACTGTGTAAAACATCCATCCAAAAATCTGATTGCTATTATTATATGGATGAATGGACATATCACAAAAGGATTGCTTATCTCAATAGGGCATGTACTTAAGCATTTTTTAACTGACCGGCGTTATTGGGCGTTTTATCGGAGGTCACCGAGTAATGCCGAAGATCAAAATCGATTTTATGTATTGTGTATGTATCATAGGACGCTCGTATTAATTGTCTCTATGCGCTTGAGAATTCAACAATATAAATAATGGTAGCTCTATTATAATACACATTAATGTTTTAAGCAGATAAAATTCCAAAATATAATACGTTTTCTGCCTTTGCTTGTCACGTGGTAGGCCTATGTTGAAGTTGCGATTATATTTTTAAATAAGTTTCAGCTGAATAACAAGAAGACAAGTGGCCTAGTGGTCTAAGGCGCTAGGCTCATAGAGTACTAAGCGTTGCGCCGTGAGTTCGAACCCCGCCTCTGCCAAACTTTAAAAGAAGTAAATTAAAATTTGACTTTTTTTAATTTCATATTTGGGAAATGTGACTGGGAGAATTTATGTATGGTGTGGAGTGGTGTGATAGGGCATTTACTTTAACTGGCCGGCGCGGTCCGGTGACTAAGTCTTTATTGGGCGTTTTATCGGCAGTCAACGAGTAATGCTCAGAAAAGATCTTAAGCCGTTTCCATATAAAATCCAGATAAAAAGAAAATGAAGATTACGCATTGAAAACAAACAAACAATCAAACAAACACAGCAAAATTAAACAAAACAGATTTCAAAACGATAAAACATTATATCGTGTTATCACGTCTCAAATGCCGAGACTTTTTTTGCGTTTATAAAAGTGGGTTTTACGGTACGGTAGATATCCGTTAATTTCATGCCAAAGGGTCATGACCACATAGGCATGTTTGGAATCATAACATTTCTAAAAGAATTATCTACATACTGTGCAATTTTTGTAACAACACTATTAACCCAACTCAAGTTATGGCAAATTCACAATGTTAAGTAACTTTTGGGACACCCGGTACATACAATACATTACATCCCTTTACACCACATGATCATACCTAACAATGCATAACTTCACGGGTAATTTTATAATGTTTTATACAGACTGTAACAATAAAAATTATACAATTGCAATTTCGCTTTTTAGAAAAAACGCTATGCTCAATTAACTAAATCGTCCAGAAAACGAGTTTTGACATAATTTCGCGCTTATCAAGCTTTAAGGGTACAGGCTATAGGAATAAAGACCAATCGAACATATTCTTGTTTATGCCATAATATTGTAGTCTTTCAACCCTTTCATAACTTCAGCTGTGTAACTTACGGAAATTCCCGCTAAAAAATGGTTCTTTTAATTTTTAAAAATCTGGATTTTTCGTACTGATCATACTATAATGATCACCAGACAATAATGTTCTGATCACACTATAGACTGTGTTGACCTGAGACGTCAATTGCTAGGCAATTTCGGTCATATGCCCACAGATATGTTATGTTCAGTACGGTGTACCATGAGGAACATGCTAACTTAAAATAATTTTTACAAACTCAAATGATTTCTTACAAACTCAAATAATTATTACAAACTGTAATTTTTTTCGTTGCAAACTTTAATATAATGTATTGTGCATGTAGAGGCCCATTTATTGTCGGATTTCTGTATTTAGATCACGCAGGGGACGCACCATTAGATTCTCAGGGGTGCATGGGAGTTTGGGTCAGGCAGATTTTTTTTTTTTTTTTGGCGGCGAATTTTGTATCGCCTCCAAAGGGAGGATTTATTTTCACCGCCTTCGGCGGCGAAATATTTATTTTTCAATTATAATGTATACCTTTATACAAAGTTGGTGGGAGAAATTTGTTTTACTCACCAGTGAGGCAAAAAAAAATTTCCATCTCACTAGTGGGCGAAGTTTTTTCAAAAACTCCCATGCCCCCTGAAATCAAATGGTGCGCCTCTTAACAACAATTGAGCGCTATTAATACACATTAATGTTTTTAAGCAAATAAAATTCCAAAATATGGTACGTTTTCTGTATTTGCTTGCCACGTGGAAAGCCTATGTTGAGGCTGCGATTATATGTATAAAAAAAAATTCAAGATGGATACCAACAAGTCGTGTGGCCGAGCGGTCTAAGACCCTTCTTCTTTTTTTTTTTTTTTAAATCATATTATCGCATCGCGCAAGAGATCAATCTCGATAGCCTGAGTCTCGCTGGGAGTCTTGCTCTCTCGTGAAAGTCGAAAGTTTGCAAAAAATATTTCAAGTTTGTAAAAAATTATTTGAGTTTGTAGAAAGTTATTTGAGATTGTAAAAAAAATATTAGAGTTTGTAAAAAAACTATTTGAGTTTGTAGAAAATCATTTCAGTTTGTAAAAAAATATTTGAGTTTGTGAACAATTATTTTAAGTTTGCATGTCCCTCATGGTACACTGTAGTTCAGGGACCGTGCTTTTAAAAAACCCGCCAGATCGCAATCAGGCCATTGACCTGTGTAGTGGTCATACGTTGCTCGCTCAACCATAACAGCATGACTGTCCCTAATAGCTACTCATTAATAATGCGTTGCATCATGTCATGGACTCTATTCAATAATTTTATTCCTTTCTTTGAGGTCAATAGATGAAAGGGAGACCTTGACAAACAGATGCGTGGTTCTAGATAATATTTTCTAATCCAAGCTGGTGATCTAGGATATTTCTAGGAGGCGACACTTATTAATTCATAACGCTCACATCTTTCTTCATCCAATGGACTTTGAGGAACTGCTGAGATAATAATTGGATGTTACAATCTAATCGGCTACAATCGGCATAGTTGATGATATCTGATTCTGATAATTCACTAGAGCTCAGCGAAATTACAGCGCTTTGTATCCTCTGGTGCGCTATATAAATCTTATATGGATTAATGTTATTTATTTATTTTCTAAATATTTCTTGAAAACACAATCTAATGTGGTGCTCACTACATGTAGAAGGCCTGGTCTGCAAATGTTCAGTGCATAAATCTAGTAAAGATAAAGCTTCATGTTTAGTGTAATCAAATGAAATACCAAAGCTGGATATTATACAATCGTGATGCATTCCTTCTTGTTATGGACGACAAGTATTAACTTTGATATTATTATGGCAATATCCATTCCCTTCTCAATTGATTATGCTTTCTTTTCGAAAAATAAACCATGAGGCCTAGAGGCCATGATATAAACCTATATTCGGTATGCGGAAACCTTCCACGGTTAGGGCGGCGCTTGCACTCGCATATTCGCTAAACTGCCGCCTCCTTCATTTGCCAACCTTTATCGAGTGGCGAGTTTGAGGTTTTATAGTCATACATGTAGGCCTACCATTTTTCACCCTGATGTGGCAGTCAACGTCAACGCGTTGAAGCAGCTGTTTCGCTCGCGCATCTATGTGGCGTCTTAAGCGTGTGCATGTGTACACCAGCGCTTTGACCGAACGCTAGTAGGCCTAATTATTTGGCTGTGCCCAATTAAATGCTCACTGTACTGACATCACTACCACATCAGGATGAAAAATCGCATAGCGCAAACCAGCCAAATTTATCATAGGTTTGAATTGCTATTAGGAAAACCGTGAATATAGGGTCTCAAACTCTGAAACATCTGAGCAGAAACGTGTCCTTTTTACTGGTTTAAAGTGAGTCTGTAGCCGTCGCCATCTTTGGAATATAATACAACATTCTCTGGCCAAACATCGGGTTAAATGTAAGTAAATAGTTAAAATCGTCTAAATTCAATAATATCAAACAGCCACGGACATTAAGTCAAGGCTACAAGAGAAGTTTGGGGTAGGTCACGCATTTCCTTGGTATAAGAAACAGCCAAAAGGATGTCCAAAATTCCCTCTTTTTATCACAACGCGATTTATTACGAAACAGCATTTTCATAGGGCATACGCTGGTTCTTTCAATTCTAGTTTAAAATCTGTTCGTCACATGCAGTCTGATTTGGTATCTATGTTTTCATCAAAGTCTTGGGAACTAATGTGACAGTTGTTTTGTTTAAAAACGGATACTGTTTAAAATATCAGTATTTACGAGAGCGACATTTTGAATGTGTAAAATGCATTGCAGATTGTCGGCTAAAGAGTGCATAAATTAAAATAGCGAACAGTAATAGCAACAATAACTATCTACATTCCAAGCGGAAACGCTTTTCATAAGCATACCACCTATTTTTTGGCATTCGCTTCAACCGAAATATGAAATTCCAGGCCATCTGTAAAAAGAGCGTGAGCATATTTTACTGTGAACTTGGGACATCACAACACATGTTTTAATTGGTGTCAGACCTATTTTAATGATACGATAATTATGCCCTCAATAATGGCTTTCATTTGAACTATTATTTGTTAAACTGCTATTTTTACTTTTTGAGAAATTAATGAATTTATCGAAAAACTCTACGGAGAGTGTCACCTTGACGGCTACATCCCTTAACATCGCGTAAACTGGTAAAATTGACTTTCATGATTAGCAATTGCATTTTTGCTTTTCAGACAAAAATTAAAGGGGTCATGGCGTAAATTTATATGTGATATGTAATATAATTATTAATATCTTGGCTACAGAAAAACTTAACTTGGTTTCTTTCCTAGTCGATTCAAAGGCTATGCTCGATTTTACTTAATCGCCCGAGTTTGGCCACATTTTGCCACGTTCGCACGTGGTGAGTTTTTGATCATTTTAGCATCTAAATCATCAAATTAGCATCTGGTATTGTTTGTGTTTAATTTTGAGAGTGGTATTGACCCTAGTGTTTAAATCGTGTTTGAACATTATATGCTAGAAAATATAGCGTTGGTGTTTCAAGATGGCTATGTGGAATGGTTAACTGCGGTTGTGCTTACCAGTTCATGTCCGGTACATGTGAAGTTCTTCCCGTTTGATACCCAATTCTGTGAAATGTAAATGACATCATGGTCCTATACAGATAAACAGATTCACATAATATATATATATGTACATGCAAGCAGAAATAGGGAGACTAGCTTAACAAGACAGATAAGAGTAAGCAACAACAACAATAACAGTACCATCAACATCGCCATCATCACCATCTTCATCAATTCGTCGTTGAAATCACCCCCTCACTCATGAACAAGGTAAGGTATATTAATTTCATGCATGGAATCAAGTAAAACACAGTACACAAGTAGGTAAAAGTTACCAATTCCAAAGCCCACAGAAGTGCCAAATCAACAGAAACGACAGGGACGGACAGAATCAAGTAAATAATCCAAAGGTGTGAGCAGACAGCCCAACCCAAATAGATTATAACAAGCGCTCTTTAAGCAAAGACATTGTTTATTGACTTACAAACGTATGACAAAACAAGCGAAAATGGTAACTTTTTGCACATGATTTGCAATTTAAAGAGAATTGGCCATTGCTAATTGCAATGAATCTAGTATATGGACAATATAAGTATGCTCTTTCATTTAATGACATAAAATTTGCAAAATATTGTAAGGATCAACCGGGGTTTTGACTTTTAAATCCTACATCTTGGTCAAAATTGTGCGTGAATAGGCCGTTTTCAACAGATTTGCCACATTCACCTTGCTATAAACATTGAATTGCGTCATCTGTTGATGTAATTTTTTTTAAAGCGTTTTAGCGGGAAGTATTAGCTATCGTTCGATATAAAAACCTTTTCTGTTGGATGAAGGGAACATTCGGGGTTTTGACAAAAACCAATCACAGAAGCCGTATTTTGCACTAGTCCCCAGCTAGAAGCTCACAAAGCTCTTACGATTCTATGCACTCAACCGTGTAGTGCATAGCTAGGCTAACTGTGCTTGGAACAATTTTTGTGCTCAGGTGTATCGAGGTGGAAACTGTTCATAGATGCGTTTGTAAGTGAATCGTTTTGTAACCAAACCTTCGCCATATGCTGCTGCACTTCCCAGTGGAATTCTCGGTACGATGCGCCGCCAGCGGTTGCTATTGCCAGTTCAATTTTTGACCTCCAGGGTCAACATCGCCGTTCTAGCCACCATTGAATTTTCACGCGGGTGTGATAATAATAGTATTGAAAATTGCTCCTCGAAGGATGATCAATAGATATAGAATGGATCTACTATAATAAATTGCTGTTTTAGTGTGCATTAGCGTGTAACGTCATATTGACATTTGAACACACAGTGAGAAATGTTCCTGTGTTGTATTAGATCCCATGATGCACTGCGTATTTTGGCCTCTCCCCAGCAACCGCTGGAGGCGCATGGCATTGTGATTACCGAGAATTAATCTTAAATTTTTTCGAAAAATAGATGGTGGAAATGGGGGACACGTCGCCTCTAAAAATCATATTTTTATTATTATATTAGCCTATTATCTCAAATCGAGAAAAATGGATAACCGATGTGTGCAATATTACCCTATTTTGGCTCAAAATACGGCATTCAAAATCCGTCACAAAGATTGCCGATAACAACTAGAAACACTACTCTACCACACTCCAAACCAGAGTGAACAAGATTCCTAATAGGAATCGAAATATCATTCTTGATCTGTTTTGAGAACATTTGCTCACCACTCATAATGATTGTATTTTTGTTTTATTCTGCGATCGTTCTGTTTCTTAAGGTGGCTGTGTACTCTCAGACATGCATGTAGTAAAAGTACAATAACTTTGTAATTATTCGCGCAAGACATATAAAAGTATACATTTTTATAAAGGCAAGACATCAATGAATCTTAATATAAATATAGATTTGGTGTAAAAACAACAGTTATGAAGAAAATCTTAAAAAAGTGAGTTTTTGGCAATATTTGTTCGGTACATCATAACAAAAAACATTCTTTCCAAAATATTTTATTTTGTTTTTATCTCAATCTTGAGGCTCCATTCCAAAAACGGTTTTTTTATTTTTTTGATATTGGCCTTATTTTTTGAGATATTAACCATATAAGGCATCAAAATGAACTTTTTAAAATTCACAAACGCCTATTTGTGCAAAATGATGCCTAAAATCGGAAATAGACCAAAATATACAAAAATGGGAAAACCGTTTCTTGAGTCGATCATGCTTCATACGATGATCATATTTGCTTACCTATAGATGCTGTATTTATTGAGTTATCGTGTACCTAAATCGTCATTTTACCGAGAAAATGAACATTGAAATAATGGCCGTTGAAGTTTAAAGTGGTCACATTTTGCACTTTCATCGAATCTCACATGAGAATGCGGCAGTTTTCGTTTTTCTACCTTACATTACATGAACATCGGGTAAATCCACGGCCCCTTGAGAAGTTTGAGCGAAATCCATTCATAACTTGATATTTAAATCGGGGGAAAGAACTTGAAAAAACCCACATTTTATGAACTAAAACGGAGCCATTTGACCACTAGGTTTTTGTGAAATCATTGCTTCCGTGGTGTTTCCATAAGATGCGCCGCGCATGCAGATAAGCGTCGCGTATGCGTAGCGTATTTGTGCGTTAACAAATTGCGAGATACGCAACGCGATACGCTGTTGCGCGCGTGTACCCTGGCTGGTACAACAAAGATTTTCTTTCCTTGTCAATTTCAAACACGAGTGGAATAGTGAAATAAAATCCTTAAAATATTGCAGTTGGAGTTTACAAATCTGGATTTTCATTCCTTGTATTTATAAAAAACATAACAAAGTAAAAACATATCAAAAAAACTCAATTTCGCGAAAGAAACAATGTCTATAGTACACAGCCGCGTTAAAGTGAGTATTCCATGTCCAAGTCATATTTCTCTGGATGAAAAATTTGTATTAATTTTATATGAGGTGTTTATGTCATTTCGTCGATTTCCGATTTGGGTTGACCCGGAGATTGGGATAAATAACAAAATACACCGTTATTTCATGCAAAACTCAGTACAAGCATATTAGAACTTGATACTTTACAAGTTTACATAGTGCAGACAACACAGGTAAGTTCATCACCAGAAACGTATGGTCGACAGGGAAGATGTCCACCGGAGCATCGGCCCTCAACAGGATATAACAACGCTCCATTTTCACTGCCAGGGCTTGAGTCAGAACGTGCTTCTGCATTCTCGTCAATACATACGAAATCCTTCACACCGTTATGACCATAATGTGCTGTAAACAGATAGCCTTGGTATTCCTCCGTCCAATCAGTGGGACACGTGATCTTGGCGGGAATCATGACCATGGTACCGCGACGTGAAGCTCTGCAAACTGCACACGGAATATCATGATCATGAACTTGATTCAATGGCGGAAATCCACCCGTTTCATATTCGGCAGAATAAATAACAGCCCTTCCTTGTTCACCTGGGTCTACTTGAAGGTACTCTGGGTCGTAAGGAAGGCAAAGCATATTAGAACCTCCTCCTCCATGGTTAAATTCGCCACCTGCGGCAACGCCTACAAGGAGGTTAAATAAATAAAGGTCAACCTGTAGCAAGTAGTGGTCAATCTGAGTGCTTATCCAGTGTTGTTAAAGGTGAACCTCATTGAAAATAAAGTTATGGAAAGCGTATGATGACAGGAAGCAGAAAAGAATATTTTTTATTTGCCTAACGTACCAGGCTAGACATAATCTTCATGCAAAGATTGGATATTGGCACCCCCCTAAATTACAAAACGAAATCGTTCAAATTGGGCGCTTTCGTTGATGACGTCAGCTCGGGGACACACAGTTACTTCCGGGTTTGATTGTAAACACAATGTCCATGGATTACTGTGGCATGCATCGGGCCAATGTACGAATTCAGTCATTGTCAACTTACTTTACATGAAAAATATCTTCAATAAAATAAGAATAACATGTAGGAAACATCATGATCAAATCAAGAATGAAGTTCCTGAATAAACTGTGTGGATTTAAAAATGGGAAAAGTGCTGGCCGGGGTGATTTGGGATAGGCCAAGCCATCCACGATATGCATAGGGAATATTGCAGTAAAGCATGAAGAGCGAAGATTCGCCGAAGAACCGGAATGAAAACAGATTGCAAATAATAACTGCTAGTGCTACCAGTTCAGATCGTCACACCAAGTTGAGATGAACTTATCACAATGAGAAAATGAAGGAATAGAATAAGGTACATGTACAGGATTTTTTAATTATTTCTTAGCTTTATAACCGGTCATGTATGATAGGCGAACTCGTAGATACATCCCTACGGATGAACTCAGTGACTGACTGAGTCTCAGTCGCCGAGTGTTCGGTATCCGCGACTGTACTGTACTTGCAGACAAAATGACCGATTTGATATTCACATTCTGATATTTCCAACTTATTGCTACTTCATCAGCAAAATTTATTTCTGTAAATGTTCCAAATATAAGCGATTGATCAAATCTGCTGAAACACACAGCCGGGCACACAGCGCAAGTGCTACCGGACGAAGCGAGTCGCTGTGTTTGTGCATGTCCGCCTTGATCGGGTTCCTGTAATTTCTTCAGCAGCAATTTACGCATCATGTTCGGTAATCCATAAAACATGATGTTTCACTTTTTCAGTACCGTACACTGATTGTACTATCATTAAAGAATCGTAACACAAGTGACAATATTTTATTTTTATTCAGATTTCAGAATTCCATCAAATAATGGTCTACTAAGCCTAAATTGTATTTATTTCATAATAAAGTATCTGTTTCTATCAATCGTGATTGTGTGGAAAGAATGTATTACCGCAATGCGCTAAATATGAAAACCTTTATATGGGCTGGATTTTTTATTAATTTTTTGATTACTGCAAGACGATATTTTTAAAAATCAGATATTTTAAAATGAATCAAGAATAGGGAATGTCACAAACAAGTATTTTATATGTTATTCGATCAATGACGATCATGTTTATTTAGTCCATGACATGAACGGTATACGGTAGCAGCAAGCATTTGCGCATGGAATTGATCCCAGCGCGAAATTCAAACTCACTTACCCAATTATATCCAATCAGTTGTGACTGATTTTGTCAAAAATTTACGGAAAATTTATGCGTTGACAATAATTCTATTATTTCTAATATATATAGAAGGAACCAGCAACTTGAAGATTCCTCTAATTTCAAGCTTTATTGTGAAAATCAGACTTGCCGGGCAGCTTACAAAGTACAGGAAGCAAGTCTTGTTTACATGTTTCCGAGTAGGATCACGTGACTGCGAACCCTGAGCTTACGTCACGAGCATTCCCAAGGTCATAGACGATTGATTTGGGTGCTTTTTGGGCGCCTTAAAAAAGACCAAAAATTCATTCATTTTTTTATTTTTCAGCTTTATTGGTCATCAAAAAAATCGGAATTTTTTTTTTTTAGTATCCTGACATCATAAGCTTTCCATTGATATATAACTTTATTTTCAATGAGGTTCACCTTTAAGGGCTGGGGTATGAACGTTTGGACAGTATTTATTTGGGGACATTAGAGCACATCAGACATATCGAATTGCATTCTGAATACGAAGAATGTCATTCTGATATCAAATAATTTTGATTTTTGAAATTCGCAATTTAATACACATTTTATGGCAAATCATTAAAATTGACATTTTTGATATTTAACAGTACTTGAAGTAAACTTTATAAATCTGATGATTTATACTTAAAGTGTATGTAGGTGGGATGAAAATCCGACGATCAATTGAAAATTTTGACCTTTCTCGTATTGAAGATATGGATTTTTTCCCAAAACACAAAAAAAAATGAGGTCTTTTTGGGAAAAAAATCCATATCTTCACTATGAAAGGTCAAACTCTTCAATTGACCGTCGGCTTTTCCTTCCTGTTACATACACTTTAAGAATATATCATTAGATTTATATAATTTACTTCGAGGACTGTTATATATCAAAAATTTGAAAAATATCAAATTTGTATAATTTGTCATAAAATTTGTATTATATTGTAATTTTCAAAAAATGAAAATTATTTGATATCAGAAAGACATGCTTCGTATTCAGAATGCAATTCGATAGGTCTGAGGTGCTCTCATGTCCCACAAAAAATACTGTCGAAACACAATAAACGCTCATTTTAGATCCCTTAAGCACATTTTAATTGGATTACGTAACTGATCTGCTCCGGTGACTACACTGACGTTGAGCAGTGCAGTAAACAACACATTTTGTGGAATAAATGAAGATAAAAAGCAATCAAATTATGATAAAAAATCCTTGAAACCTTGATTATCAACAACGTAAACTTGAACTCCGACTTTAAATCATCGCAATCGGCCACACTACGGCCGAGATGCATGCGAATAAATTTTGTACACAAACCTGTTCAATTTGGCACAGAAACAGGCACAGAAAAAATCACTTTTTCTTGAAAAATATCCCTCCAGATTTCAGATTTAGGCTGAGACATGTATTACGCACGAAAAAGAAGCATGTTTTCTATCAAAATCATCGATCACTGGAAAAATTTAAGCCAGAGATGGCAAAAAAAAAGGGACGACCTTGAAGGTGTTTATATCGTGTAACGGCTATTCTAGGAGCTTGCCATTTAAAATAAAAACCACCTTCACAATAGGAAAAAGCAATGCCCTAGCAACCGGTAGCATACATATACTTGTTTTGTTTTCGAGATGCAGAACGTATGAAGTATGCGAGCTTCAAAAAAGGCTTTTTAGTTACCCCAACTCACCTCCCCCTACTTCATCGTACTGGTTAATTACGCTATTGACTATACAACTATACAGAGAGTTTGCTTTCAATCAAAGAATGTTATCTTTGGAACTAATGTTATCAGCCACTACGGAGGAAGTATGTGGCGATCACTTCCATGATTTAACTAACCATGGCTGGACGTAGTCCCGTTTTCGTCTTGAACTCTCGAGCTTTGTCTGACGCCCATAACGTGAACATGATGTTTAACGGGATTCCGTTAATCACGTATTTTCATATTGTCTATACCAATAGAAATGAAAATATTTTGACTCTAAATATCTTTAATTCACAACCAACTCATTTAATATTGTAATCGTTACCTTCATAAATCAAATCAGCGGATGAAGGACATGTACGTCGTCCCCATCTGACGTAAGTAGTCCCGACTGTCCCTGGATTCGGAACGTCTAGTCCAGGACTTCCGGTATCACCTTTCTCGCCCTGTGGGCCCAGGTTGCCAGCCTCGCCTTTTTCACCCGGCAAGCCATCTGGAAATGAGTATCATTGTTACTTATTATTATGAGCTTTTTATACTAAGGTTAGGTTGGGGATTCTGTTTCCTGTGCGTTAAGGATTATGTTATGTCAATATTGCACAAAGTATAATCAGGCGCAATGTCGCCTACAAAGTTCTTTTAAACAATATTATAAGATTTCTGACAAATTTACAAATCATGGAATGTGATATCAGATTATGTTATCTTAAATTTTAAACCTACCTAATGAGGTAAAATAAAACAAACCAGCCATTCCTTTCCAACGCATTGATCATGAATGATTGGCTGGTTAAATCTCGGAATACGATTTAATTAAAAACTCGTAGCATCTTGCTTTTCACAAAGTATTTTAGTTCTTCAAAGTGCATTACAATCGTTTAATATTAACATCTAGAAGAAAAAATGAGGACCTCCTCTGAGTTGCTTCAACAATATTGTCTCATGGAACTACTACCGATTTTGAAAGAGCAGATTGTAAGCGCTAAGCGTACACAAACGCGTACATGGGACACTCGTATGAAAGCAGACATGGCGTCTATCAATATTAATACACACCTGAAGACTTTTTCAGGATGAATCTCACACCAAATAAGCCCCTTGAACTTGTCACACAATGACCCTCAGCTCAACCCCCGACTTTTTTTCGCCCAACTTGGGTCACGGTGGCGCAGCGGTTCAGGCTCGGTCTCGCAATTGGAGGTTTGTGAGCTCGAGCACCGGTGCTATCGTGTTGTGCACTTGGGCAAGGCACTTTACCTCATTTGCTTCTTTCCAAGCAGGGGTGAAATGTTCTGAATATTGTCCAGTGAGTACCGCCCAAAGGTATGAGCATACCTTGGCATTGTATAACGATAGCGTAATATTAAAATGTAAAGCGCTTTTATACACGTGAAAGACGCTGTATAAATGGCAACATTTTATTATCCTTGTTTGCAATTTTTATCACCGAATAACCACTCGTTTTGATTTTGACAAATTTGCCTTCCTTCCCTTTAATATCACACCAAAACTATTGTTACAATATGATATTCTTGTGAAATTGCTGCAAAATTCTCAAAAGGCGATGAAAGCAAAATATGGGCAAGCATGCCAATCAAGTTAAACCACAATTTTTGCAGACATACACTGAAGTGCACCACCTTTACGAAAAAATCTATCACTGATACTGATAGCCCTTTTGTCTCATGTGTGGTGGCCCAGTCTTGGGTCGCCACAGATGTATGTACCAAATGAGTGTCCTTTGCAAGTTTATTGCTTAATGAATACCCAAAAGTGATCAACAGAGCGATTTTAGTATAACAAACAAACAAACAAACAAACCTTGTCCGTCTTCTCCATCTCTCCCGTCTCGCCCGTCCCGACCATCCCGGCCTCTCAAGATTTGGCTTTCAATATCACATGAAGCTGAAAAGGTAAAAAATAATAAAGCTTTAATAATATCATTCGAAGCAGTCAAGTGCGCTCAATCGGTAACGATGGATAATGTGTAAGATTTCCACTTGCCTTCGGTTTGCTGATCCTGCTGAGCGAATGTCTCCGTTGCAGTGGACGGCTGCGAATTGGCTTGTCTGGGCCTCCTTACCTATACAGCAAGTAAAGAAATAAGATGTCAGTGTGTTATGGTGTGTAAAGAAAACAAATTGAACTTGTTACTCAGGGATGCAAATTATGCGGGAACGGGGAGCACCGCTCCTAGGAAATGATTGAGGAAATAATGCCTTGAGAAGAAAAAAAGAAAGCGAGGAAAAAGGAGGAAGGGAGAAGAAAAAGAAATGAAGAGAGGAAGAGGGAAAGAGGAAAGAAAAAGAGGTGAAGGAGGAGGTAGAAGAGGGAAACAGTAATCAGCAAAAGATAATAAATTAATAGGTGAAGCAGTTAAGCTACTGAATGGAAGAGAGGAAGACACTTGTGCATAATTGAGGAATTCACATGATTATTCAAGAAATAAGAGACTTCAGTATTAAAAGAGGAAGGTGTTGGTGTTAGATTGTGGATATGGGTAACAATGCATATTTGTATTCAATGTAATTTTACAGGAGTTGTGTGAAGGCAGGTGGTAATAGGGCACATGTCTGAGGAAATTTTTAAAGTGAAGGCAATGAGGATTGTATGGAAAAAAAGAAGTCATGAAGGAATTCAGTGTATCAATGCTAAAAAATTATAAGTGCCTGTGAGGAAGTGACGACCTGGAAAATTATGAGGGAATTTAAAAAGTGAACATAAAACACTGAACAAGTTGTAAAGGATAGTGAGATGGACCCATCAACATTAAGAGGTCAACATAAAAAGGTAGTAACCAACCATGGTAACAGAAATGGAGATACAAGGGTCAGCAAGTGGCTCCTACTAACCAGTACGATTTGGGGAAATTAAAGGGAAAGAAATAGAGAAGGCCAAATCAAACTACTTGAACATGATGATTCCCTATTGATGTAAAAATGAGGAAGTTAAAACTAAAGGCATGCTGCAAACAGAACTATGCTAGTGCCGTAGCAAATAATTCAATCTTTGTACCTTTCAAATGATATTTCAAATGAACACTCGGAAGAAGAAATACCAAACGCAAAAAAGAGGTGGAGTTTCTTGATAAGGAAAAGTTATCAGAAGGGGGGCAGAGGGACAAAACATGAAAGAGAAAAGTGCTCCCTCTGACAAAAAATGAAAAAGAGAAAATCGGGGAGGGGGGGGGCAAGGGAAAAGAAATGGAAAGGAGCCCATGTCCCAGCAAAATTCACACCAATCATGGGCCAAACTAGTATAAAATACCGAATTTTTGCGCGATACACGCGCACACTTTCCCAAATAGAGCCCTTTTTTGAAAAATCTAAGACTTTACATGTAGAGTCTCTTTAAAAAACATCCTATATTGCCATTCTCATCTTTCAAAATGCATACCAAAACCTATTTTATGTCTTGTATGATTGAGGAAATATTGAGCCTAAAAACCTTGCTCCTGAGGAAGAAATCACAATTTGCACCCCTGTAATGTTACTTTAACGTTGGAAACCATTCACTGCATGAATTTCAGTTAAATTGGTGCAGACACTTGGCTAATGGTTTTGTCCCGTCATCGTATTCGACGGGGAAGATCTTACAAAGTTGGTTTCCAGACGTGTGATGCTAAACTCTTTTAAAATGGACTCTTTCAATTCACTCCTCTCATGTCACCAGTTCAGCAGCGTAACCAACAGACTTGTAGTTGAATCATTAAACTTGAGTCGAGTCGAGTTATCTACGGCGCGAGTCTCAAGTTGAGTAATCAGGGGTTCGAGTCTTGAGTCCTCTAGAGTCTTTGGACCTGAAAGTGGAATTGAATCGAGTCATTTGAATCTACCGAGTCGAGTCAAGTCATTGCGTATCCAGTCATTAAATATTATGCATGCTGAACAGCAATATTACCACAGGCAAGTGGTCTTCCATCAAAACGTACATGTAACAAAAAACACCAAAATGAGATATTCGGCGTATCCTATGAAAATCCAATATAATTATTACGGTCGAATTGAGTCATCCGAGTCTGGAGTCGAGTCGACTCATTTTAGCGTCGAGTTTCGAGTTGAGTCTTAGGAGATTTGGAATTTGAAATTCGAATCAAGTCTCGAGCACCTACGTCGTAAGTACCTAAGTCCGAGTCATTCGAGTCGTTAACCAGCGGAATTTCACGTCAGATAGGCATGATCAGTTCCTTTATCAGTGGCGTAGATTTCTTTTTGACATTGGGGGGATGGGGTTGGAAAAAATGTTGGAAATATAATGAATGCAGTACTTTTTAGCGACAGAATAAGTTCATGGTGCAAATTTTGCTATTTTGAAGCTAAACTGATGAAATATGGTGCAAAAGCGGAATAAATGCTCGCGAAGCGCGCGAAAATTTGCACTTTTGGGGCTAAAATGGGCAAATATGAGGTTAATTTGATCAGAAACCCATATTCAGGCGTCAACATTGGGGGGATGATTGTATGGAGCATCCCCCTGGTAAAATATTGGGGGGGGGGGGATAAATCCCCCCATCCCCGGATCTACGCCTATGTCCTTTATATCATTATATTAGATCGGTACATATGACCTTTCAGGGATGTACCGCAAATAAGTATCTCATTTTGAAGCCTCTGATATAACAATGACCCCTTTTCTTTGGTATGAAAATCTGGGCCTCGAGTATTGTGACAAAAGTTTTTCAAACAGTGTAACTATGACTTTCTATTACCCCCTCATAGGTTTGTGTCGGCCAATTAGAAGAATATTCTATTTACTAGATAAGTTACCACAGCGTTTTTCTATTGAACGTACGGTATATTAAAGAATCATTCCGGTTAGAGATTAAACCGGAATATTCCTGCTCACCGTGATTTTCTACTGCACTAAATACCGGGTAAATACCCGATGCCGCTGATGTCATTTGCATATTTGCCGGTTGTAGGTCATCGCGCAATGCATGATCACTTCCTGTGGCGAACCGGAATTCAGCGGCCAAATACCGCAGGACGGCATTTTCTACTGGTAATTTTTTATCCACAAACCGGATAATAGCTTTTTACTCCAATAGAAAAACGCTGCTTTTTCACACAAGGTAAAATATAATATCCAATGTCTATAGTAGACCAAATAAAATCTTTTCAAAATCCAACTTGCAGCCCTGTTTGTTTTACTTTCGTGATATCATGTAGCTTGGAGTACCTTTAAGGGGGTACTACACCCTGCCCAATTTTGGGCTTATTTTTGCATTTTTCTCAAAAATTAAACGCGCATTGGTGACAAGTAAGATATGTATATTTTATTTCAACGCAGACAACAGTTGTGGAGTTACAGTCAAAAATGAGGGAAACCACTATTTGATCAATAAATCAATAACTACTTGCCTTGAGTTGCTGAATTTTCAGTGCAGTATAGTAGTAGTCTTTGCCCCTATAATATACATATCTTACCTGTCACCAATGCGCTATAATTTTTGAGAAAAATGCAAAAATAGGCACACAATTGGCCAGGGGTGTAGTACCCCCTTAGGCAAGTTTGATAACATGTTTTTGTCTGATGTTCTTAGACCAACAAAGGGCGTACCAAATGTAAAAACATGTCAACTCATCTATAGGCATGATAGGTTGCACTGATGTAACCTTCATGGTAAAGGAGCTGTTGTTGGCGAATCCAGCCTTTATTTCACGTTTCACTTAATTTGAATGCAGAAATATGGTATCTAACAGGACTCGACGCGTACAATCAGCACTTTTGAACGTTTTTCAATTGGACGCGGTACGTTAGCATGTTGAAGTATATTTGTACAATACCTCAGTCTGACAAGCAATGCTCATGAAAATAATCGGAGACTGAATTAAGATTACTAGTTTGCGTCTGTCGTCATCTTATAGTCAGGTGGCAGAGCGAGATTAGTTTTACCAGTTAAAGTGATTTTCTTTGTTAATTATTGTTCTATAGATACTGACCCAATTGTACCCAACCATGCCAACCATATGCCAAATTAATCCTATTTAATGAGTTTTTTTTCTTTTAATGAGCAGTTTTGAAATTTGACCCCTGTATAAACTTTGAACTTGGAAATCTTGAATTGCCCAGGGTTAACAATTCTACACCCCCATAATTTAATTTGTACTTTGTATTGGAAACTTTCTTTCCTGAAGGCACCATGTCAACAATGCCTAGAAAAGGAGCTTTTTGCCTTGTTAAAGTCTGTCTTTTTTGCCATTTTCTGTTATTCCATTATTTCGATTAATGCACCAAATGAACCAACCCCCCTTTTACGGGCTGTGGGGAGTTGATCGTTCGTATGGCTAGTAGAGTAGTCTGTAAATTATGTCTCCGATTATAACATGCTCAACGGTGAGGTTATTGCGGTTGGAACACATTATAATGACGTCACACTTACATACCAGTACCACGTCCACGCCACGTACGAAAACTAACCCTGTAAAATTTCATGAAATGATCAGATTTAAATTCATAACAAGTCAAACAAGTGAGGATTTTATTTTTACGCTGTCAACCCCTCCCCCTCTCCCCGTGTTTACCATGTTTACATACATTATGCTTGCTCTGTAGTATCATCTGTCGACGACCAGCTTCAGACTTGGCAGTACTTTCCGCAATCCTTGCCTCTGATGAGATGATAATCCATGGTAACACACACAACATCACCATAAAAATGGTGTACCTTATTTGGTATAAACTCGGCTTCATTGTCAAGAGGATGTATTCCAAAAATAACTTCAACTGTGTAACAAGACTGCCTAACTGAAAACTATTTTATGCGCTGACTGATCAGTTACAATTTCTTGTAGATTTGCTCAGTTTGCACGTCTACATGTTTATCCTGGAATATATTCAACTTCAGATATTTAAAAGGATATGAATCATAATTGGCCTTGATTATTTTCCTTCCCGAATCAATTCAATTAAATTCAAACTACTTTTATAAAATAAACAAGTAATGTTTTATACGTCCGCTATTCACAAGATGACAAGATCATATACTGCGCACAAAAAGTATCCGAACACTTAAAACAAAAACCATTTCTTAAACACACTGAAACTAAATTACAAAATAAAGTAGTCGTAAATGGAGAATTTTGTTCTGCATAATTTTTGACAAGATTCCGTCAATAACGTATTTTCTCTAATTTGACTCTAAATATAAGAAACCAACTTTTTTTATTCGTAATCAACTCATGAAATATTGTAACCATTTACCTTCATAAATCAAATCAGCGGATGTAGGACATGTACGTCGTCCCCATCTGACGTAAGTAGTCCCGACTGTCCCTGGTTTTGGAACGTTTAGCCCAGGACTTCCGGTGTCACCTTTCACACCTTGTGGGCCCAGGTTGCCAGCCTCACCTTTTTCACCCGGCAAGCCATCTGGAAATGAGTATCATTATTATTTATTACTGTGGTAAAAGTCATCCTTTTTAACACATTCAAAAGTATGAGCGTTTAGGGCTCACGGTTAGGGCTCGAGCCCGTTATGGAGCATTTGTAATATACAATAATTCTGCATGTCAATTCTAACAACAGCGGAATAAATGTAATGCGCTTTGATACACGAGAATGGCGCCGTATAAATGCAAACATTTTATTATCCTTGTTTGCAATTATTTGTCACCGAATGACCCGCACTCGTTTTGACACAAATTTGCCTTCTCTCCCTTTAAATAACGCACCAAATTTATTGTTATAATCTGATAATTACGTGAAATCGCGGCAAATTTTCTCAAAAGGCGATCACAACCAAAATATAGGTACTTACCAAGCATGCCAAGAAAGTTAAACCACCAACGAAACTCTACTTTTTGCAGGCATACACTGAAGTGATCCATCCGTTCGCAAAAATCTTTCACTGATGGCCCTTTTGTGCTATGCCTTGTCACCACAGATATATTTACCAAATGAGTTACCAGAAGTTTATTGACAAGTGATCGACAACGCGTCTTTAGTAAACACAGCCAAATTAAAAAGTCTCCACTTGTTCCATCCCCATTTAATCAGAGTCTGATGAGTTTATGGCAAAATAATTTATATAATAATTTTCTATACACTTTCCTTCGAAGGTTAATACCAAATTTGATATCAAAGGTTTAATCCTCGTGAGCATAGGAACCATTGTTTTAGAAATTCGTGCAATTATAAAAATGACAAATTACGAATTGACCACGCAAAGGCCAATGCATGGTATCAGCTTATTATGTGGCCCGAAGCAACCCGTACAGGAATCATTGTACACTTGCCTGCGCACAATTAAAAGAGCGGGGTATTTGATTTGCATTTTGACATGCATGGGTAAACCTATAATGACAATGAAATTAGACCTCTCAAATGCGTGTAGATGTGTAGATGTTCATTAACCTGCCGTCCTATTCAGGCGACGTAATTCTTGGCACTCACGCTAGCTCTGCCGCGTGATACAACTCCCTATATCATTTTTAAAATTGCACGAAATTCCGAACAACGGTTCGTATGCTCATGAGGATTAAAATTTTGATATCAAATTTGATATCAACCTTCGAAGGAAAGTGTATAGAAAATTATTATATAAATTATTTTGCCATAAACTCATCAGACTCTAATTAAATGGGGATAGAACTAGTGGCGACTTTTTAATTTGGCTGTGTTTATAATTAACAAAGAAACAAACAAACCTTGTCCGTCGTCTCCATCTCTCCCGTCTCGTCCGTCCCGACCATCGCGTCCTCTCAAGATTTGGCTTTCACATGAAGCTGAAACGGTAAAAACAATAAAGCTTTAATAACGTTAGGAGCACTTAAGTACGCTCAATCGGCAACGATGGAAAATGTGTAAAATTTCCACTTGCCTTTGGTTTGCTGATCCTGCTGAGCTAATGTCTCAGTTGCAGTAGACGGCTGCGAATTGGCTTGTCTGGGCCTCCTTACCTATATAGCAAGTAAAGAAATAAGATGTCAGTGTGTTATGGTGTTATGGTGTGTAAAGAAAAATAAATTAGAATTTGTAACTTTTACATTGGAAATCATTCACTGGATTTCAGTTGAATTGGTACAGACATCTGGCTGATGGTTTGGTCACGTCACGGTAGTCGACGGGGAATTAGTTCTTTCAAACTTGGTTTCTAGACGTGATCGGGGGGCACTTCCATAACGGAGCTGCATCATGTGTATCGGGATAGACCCCCTATTTCAAACCGGCTTGTACCCAATGACCCCCGCAAGTTTTTGTGTTATTGTCCTGCCTAATACCCAATGACCCCCCTTTTTTAAAAATCAGGTACTCAATGACCCCACTTTTTATTCCCAAAGTTTAGGTGGTATTTGTGTTCTCCTCGAGAAATAATGGGGATTTTTCAAATTCAATCATCCAGTTTCTTCCAATTGTTAATTGATTCAAGTTCCCAAGGAGGCCAAGTTTCTTTTTCGCAATTTTGGCACTTATTTATGTGTACTCAATGACACCTTTTTGGCAATCTTGTACCCAATGACCCAAATTTTACAGTTTGTTACCCCAATGGCCCCCTTTATTTAAAGTTTCATACCGAATGACCACATTTTTATTCAGGTTGTGTACTGAATGACCCCATATTTTTGTAATTGTACATTTGACCAGAAAGCCCCTACTTTTAACATGGCCGAGGCACATCCCTGCCATTTCAGATAGGGAGTGCCTCCCCCGGGGACGTGATATGCTTGACTCTTTCAAAATAGACTCTTTCGTTTCATTCTTTCAACATCACCATTTTAGTAGTCGACGCGAATCTCGGAGATTGTAGGGTCTTAGGGTCTGAAAGTCGAGTCCAATCGAGTCATTTATCTATCAATAATTCCGGTTGAGTCAAGTCATTGCATACAGTCGAAGATAGTCGAGTCAAGTTATTGCACATCCAGTCGTTAAATATTCATGCATGTTTATAAACGTAATGATGAACTGCAGTATTGAATACTGCAACTTTGAATACAATTCGTTCGTCCTTAGTGGTCTTCGATCAATACATGTAAATAAAAAGCAGAATTAGGTATACTGCGCACAGTGTCAATATTTTTTCATATAGCTCCATACTCCGTTGGTGAGCGACGAGCGATTGGTATTTCATCGAACGCAAGAAAAGGAGTCGTATCTGATTAGCTAGAAATCGATCACTAGATCGCTCAGTGGTAAAGTACAAACTCAAAATGTATTCAATTCTATTGAAATCAATATTCTATTATTGACACAGATAAAGAAAGTTTACATATGCATTGTGTTATAGACTTGTATAGACTTGTGATTGAATATTCCATACAAGCACCTGGATCTTAGGTGAATGGGCTAAATGTGTTCCTTTATATAATTGTAATTCTCAAAATTAAATATATCACAATTTTGATTTACGATTTAAAAATCGTGAGGCATAAAATGAAGTAAAATATATCCACAGCAAACAGCAAAGGCCGCTAATTAGTGTATTGCATTTCAAGCTAGTGTATTAAAAACAAAACCTGGGTTTTACCTGAAAACAAATCGAATTTTCTTGTAATAGCAACATCCTATGGGGTACTAGAGAATGTGTAGAATAGAATCTCATATGATAGTCGTATGGTGTAAATGGTATGCTTAGCTTGAGTCGCTCGGCCTATCTCGAACAAAATCGCCATGCGTAGCTGTTGAAAAACGAGAGGATTCGCTGTACTATCACGGCAATTTTTGACACGAAGATATAGGGATGATGACGCTGTGCTGCGCATCCTAAGTAAATTAAATATAATTATTACCGTCGAGTCCGATTCATCTGATGTCTTGAGTCGACTCGACACATTTGGGCGTCTCGAAATGAGTCATTGACGACTTGTGACTCGAGTCATAAAAATTGAGCCCGAGCAGGCAGATAAATAGCACTTGAGATCTTTTCAACTGCGTGGGCAACAACAATGGTGCTGCCCTCCCAGATGAAAAGAATTTTACTTGTTATTTACCTGAGCCCGAGTCATTTTGAATTTGAGATTCCAGTCGTGTCTCGAGTACCTACATGAGTCGAGTCATTCGAGTCGTTACAAGTGTAGTGTAATTTCATGCCAAATCAGTTCCTTTTGAATCCTCGCCCCTCCCCCTCTTCCAACCTCAGAAGGAGTACTCAGTAGATCAGTTACATTTGACCTTTCAGGCATTTACTGGAAATATGTATCTCATTTTCGAGCCTCTGGTATTATAACAATGACCTCTTCTCAGGTCACTTTTGGTATAAAAATTGGCAATTTTATGATTTACATAAAGTCAAATAAGTACGACCGAATTGTTTTTAATATTTGCACAAATATGAGCCTCTTATAAAGTGCAACCATGACTATCTATTTACCGCCTAATCAGTTCGTGCGGTCAATTTGAAGAATAGAAGACTAGGTGAGTTGAACTATGATTTCACATTTTGCATTCTGGACGCCCTATGTTGTTTAACACACGAGGCTTAAGTAATATAATAGTGTTTTAGGAGACCAAATAAATTCTCCAAAACTCAACTTGCAAAACCTGTGTTGTTTTAATTTTGTGATATTATATTATTATTATTTGCTTTTCCAGTTAATGGTTAAATGTAAAAAAAATCAACTTCATCTATGTATAGACTATAGGGTTAAAGGTTAGGGTTTGGGTTAATATGGAAGCAGTTACCTTATGGTAATGGGAGGCGTTGTTGTTGGTGAATCCAGACTTTGTTTCATCTTCCACTTAATTTCAAACTACGACTTGCTTGGATGTAGATACTAATAAATTTATGGTACTAACAGGACAAATATATAAAATATTTGTTCGTACGTTGACGCGGTACCTTAACATCTTGAATGCGTGACGTCAATATAATGTTTTGTTAATTTTCATAGAATGAAACGTAGTGGACTTTCGAAGTACTATTAGTACTTTATTCTGGCAATTAAAGCAATGCTCACGAAAATAACGCTTAACATGCTCAATGCTGTGGTTCCTGTGGTTGGAGCACATTATAATGACGTTACACGTTCATGTACTACGTCCACGTACGAAAACTAAACCTGTAAAAGTTTATAAGATGATCAGGTTTTAAATTCACGACAGGTCAAAAAAAAGTGAGGGCTTTATTTTTGGCTGTCACCACCACTGTCTTTACTATACATACATTAATATGCTTGCTCTGTAGTATCATCTGTTGACGACCAGCTTCAGACTTGGCAGTACTTTCCGCAATCCTTGCCTCTGATGAGATGATAATCCATGGTAACACACACAACATCACCATAAAAATGGTGTACCTTATTTGGTGTAAAGTCGGCTTCATTGTCAAGAGGATGTATTCCAAAAATAAAAGTCTTTAACTGTGTAACAAGACTGCTTAACTGAAAACTATTTTATGCGCAGACTGATCAGTTACAATTTCTTGTAGATTCGCTCGGTTTGCACGTCTACATGTTTATCCTGGAATATATTCAACTTCAGCTATTTAAAAGGATATGAATCATAATTGGCCTTGATTATTTTCCTTCCCGAATCAATTCAATTAAATTCAAACTACTTTTATAAAATAAGTAATGCTTTTAAAGTCAGCTATTCAAAAAGATGACAAGATCATAAAAAAAAAAAAAGTATCCGAACACTTAAAACAAAAACCATTTTTTAAACACACTGAAACTAAATTACAAAATAAAGTAGTCGTAAATGGAGAATTTTGTTCTGCGTATTTTGATACCTCATTCGGTACGATGCGACTTTATTTTCCTTAAAGCAATTTGAAAAAAAACACGAGAGCTTTTTAAAAGTGACGAAAATTTGAATTCACTATTCGCACGAAGCACGCAGATATTGAACACAGCGGAGTGAGCGTTCATCGGTGAGACTTTATTGAACCCGTAACAAAAGGTAGCAGAAATAACATTGAAGGAGGAAATAGTTTGTCACTTTGGAAACTCGACCATAATTTCATTACAGCTTACGTAAAATCGCATTGAGCCATTCTCCATCATTTTGGAATTTAGTTTTAATGTCTTTAAGACATTGCTTTTGTTTTAAGTGTTCGGATACTTTTTGTGCGCACTATATAATACAAATTATATAAATACTGATACCAATTATAGACTAAATATGTACGAACTGTAATAACTAGAACATTATACGCAAGGATAACAAGTACATTAAACAAGAAGAGTCCTTAAAAAGGACAACGTTCCGCTATGGCCTACTGGTGTTGAAAATAAATCAAAATCTACTCTTTCTTGACTCATGGAAACGATTAACATTGATATAATTGAGCTGAACTACTTGCATGGGGTGTAGAAATACGCAATAAAGCAGTTGTTATGGCATGTTGTGGGACCGGTGCACTGGCGTAACAAACAAGTGGTAGAATCCATTAGTCATGACAACGTACCTAGCCCAGTTCGGACAACGACCTTATGAACTTGAGGTCTTTTTAGCTGAATGCATATCCAGTAGAGAGAACCAGAAAGAGAACTGTATATGCTGAATGCTGGCTTAGAATTAGTAGAATTAAATTTGATACATTCTGTGGAAGACTTGAAATCTTGTGTGGAACTTTCAAGAATTATCTTATAGTGAACGGTGTTAATGAAACACTTTTGATATATCATGGTTTAAATGATTTACAAACTAAGTATTTTAGAATATTTACTTCAATCTTCATTCACAAAAATACTGTAGTGCATGTATGCAGTTTACTAGTAGTATGGTGAGCTGACTGAGCTCCCACCAAAGGGCAGTGCACTCACTGTTCATTTAGGGCAAGTTCGTGAAAGTAAATACACATAAATCATACCAGTTTATAAATTTAGCCGAATCTCTGCAAGGTAAAGTTACAAAATTTAAATGGTAAAAAATATTAGTTGGCTTTGGGTATGAGAGTATTGTATTTCTGTCATTACTTTGCTGTCACATCCCAAGATCCAATAACGTTAATACAGATTAAGAGTCAATGAACTGAGAACTCGGCCATTGTGATATAAAACAGCAGGACCAATGAGATGCCTTGTTACATACTAAACTGAGGTGATTGTCTCTGCTACATCTCCTGGCCTCCATTCACTTTCATGACTATTTAACCAAGCAACTATTTGACAACCTAGTGTACGAGAGGCAGCATTTTACCTCTTTACAATCTCTTTCTCATACATATAATTCACGCTTCAAGCAAGTTTTACAAACAGGATATGATGAGAACTGGTACTGGGTGTTTTGATCAATCTGAGCATATCGTTCCTACGGAACAAAAATAAATACATATGAAATACTCTTGAAATTTAGAATATCGTAAGAAGTGTTTTATACTCATATCAAATATGAAGCTTTTTATTAAATATGGATATGCACATACTTTAATGTAACTGTAACATTACTGTTTAACATAACAGAAATACTAAGGAATATCAGTTTCAATTTCAGTTTTATTTTACTGACAAATCAAAATATATACATAGGCAGTAGAATGAAAAGAAGTATTTGATCTGAAAGTGGGTGAACCATACAGAACAATGCTCGACATAAATGGGAATCTATAATTATTAAATGTTTTTATTAATATAAATACTAAATTTACCAGAAATAAAGACAGTGCAAAACAAAAACAGACATAGAAGACAAGACTATAATGTAAAGACAAGACATCACAAGACATGAGAACGCCATGCATGATGGCAGCTTATAGGTGATTATAAATGGATTTAAGTTATATTTAAGGAAATAATTGACGATATTATAGGGAGACAAGATTTCAAAGGAAAATAAATAAAGTTTTAATGATAAAATGAGATGAGATGCGCCTTGAAATAATTTAAGGGTATTAAAGGTCCACAAGAGAGGACTGGCCCTGCCTTTAAATTGAATTCCTGTCAAGGTCAGTGGTGAAGTATGAGCCAAAAAGTCTGAATTTGTGCAAATTCGAATAATTTTCATTTGTTTGATATGAATGGTATTCAAATAAGAGTTATTTTTGTCTCCCTAAATTATACTACAATGTGTATCATGAGGTAAAACAAGACTATTATACAGTGAAAACAAAGTCTTATAAGGCAAGAAACGTTTGAAACTATACAGAATCCTAGTATTAGATACATGTGTTGAATGTTGCTTCCACGTAAGACAATCATCCACTAAACGACACCAAGGTATTTTATGTTAGAAACACGTGCTAAATTGAAGTTATCAATAGAAGAAGATTTTATTACCAAGAGGACTACATGAAGGGAAGAACATGTGAAAGGGAAGCCAGATAAGGCCAGAAGCTGGGCCAACCTTAACAGGATTTATTGTAGCCTGATTTGTTTCTTTTCGTTTTTCCTCTCAATCTCAATCTAAATCCGCCAATTTGCGGCGGTCCCATGCGAATGAGAAAAATGGAATGATGATGGCGCTATAACCATCCATTTAGCGCCAGCTGTCCGCCGTCATGCTTTGTAGATGCGTCATTTTCAGGGGTCTGACCTACAATCCAGGAAAAAAGGTTGCCACACTTTGCCTGTCTTCCCCCACTCCCCCAATTCAATGTTGGACCACGCCATGTTGTCAACAGGTCCACGGGTGAGACCCTCCAACATTGAAAGATGGGGAGTGGGGAAGGGTGAGATATAGGGGGAGTCTGTACTTCCCATATATTGCATGCATGTTTCACTCGCCTCTCCAATTTTGATAGGGCACGCATTTCCATTGTTTAGTGCAAGTGTGCCAACTATTTTTTCCTGGATTGTAGAAAAGGAATTCAGCAAACATAAAAGCAACAAACATCAAATACTACAGGATGTACAATTCTCAAAATTAAATATATCACAATTTTGATTTACGATTTAAAATTCGTTAGGCATAATATAAATATAAATATATCCACAGCAAACAGCAATGGCCGCTAATTAGTGTATTGCATTTCAAGCTAATGTATTAAAAACAAAACCTGTGTTTTACCTGAAAACAAATCGAATTTTCTTGTAATAGCAACATCATATGGGGCACTAGAGCATGTGTAGAATAGAATCTCATATGATATTCGTATGGTGTAAATGGTATGCTTAGCTTGAGTCGCTCGGCCTATCTCAAACAAAATCGCCATGCGTAGCTGTTGAAAAACGAGAGGATTCGCTGTACTATCACGGCAATTTTTGACACGAAGATATAGGGATGATGACGCTGTGCTGCGCATCCTAAGTAAATTAAATATAATTATTACCGTCGAGTCCGATTCATCTGATGTCTTGAGTCGAGTCGACACATTTGGGCGTCTCGAAATGAGTCATTGACGACTTGTGACTCGAGTCATAAAAATTGAGCCCGAGCAGGCAGATAAATAGCACTTGAGATCTTTTCAACTGCGTGGGCAACAACAATGGAGCTGCCCTCCCAGATGAAAAGAATTGTACTTGTTATTTACCTGAGCCCGAGTCATTTTGAATTTGAGATTCCAGTCGTGTCTCGAGTACCTACATGAGTCGAGTCATTCGAGTCGTTACAAGTGTAGTGTAATTTCATGCCAAATCAGTTCCTTTTGAATCCTCGCCCCTCCCCCTCTTCCAACCTCAGAAGGAGTACTCAGTAGATCAGTTACATTTGACCTTTCAGGCATTTACTGGAAAATATATCTCATTTTCGAGCCTCTGGTATTATAACAATGACCTCTTCTCAGGTCACTTTTGGTATAAAAATTGGCAATTTTATGATTTACATAAAGTCAAATAAGTACGACCGAATTGTTTAATATTTGCACAAATATGGGCCTCTTATAAAGTGCAACCATGACTATCTATTTACCGCCTAATCAGTTCGTGCGGTCAATTTGAAGAACAGAAGACTAGGTGAGTTGAACTATGATTTCACATTTTGCATTCTGGCCGCCCTATGTTGTTTCACACACTAGGCTTAAGTAATACAATAGTGACCAAATAAAATCTTTCCAAAACTCAACTTGCAAAACCTGTGTTGTTTTAATTTTGTGATATTATATTATTATTATTTGCTTTTCCAGTTAATGGTTAAATGTTTTTAAAAGAATCAACTTCATCTATGTATAGACTATAGGGGCTTTTGCCTTGCTGTTTTGGTAGATGCTTCATACAATATTCCCCAATATGCAAATAGGGTTAGGGTTAGGGTTAAAGGTTAGGGTTTGGGTTAATGTGGTAATGGGAGCCGTTACATTTTATGGTAATGGGAGCCGTTGTTGTTGGTGAATCCAGACTTTGTTTCATCTTCCACTTAATTTCAAACTACGACTTGCTTGGATGTAGATAATAATAAATTTATGGTACTAACAGGACAAATATATAAAATATTTTTTCGTACGTGGACGCGGTACCTTAACATGTTGAATACGTGACGTCAATATAATGTTTTGTTAATTTTCATAGAATGAAACGTAGTGGACTTTCGAAGTAATATTAGTACTTTATTCTGGCAATTAAAGCAATGCTCACGACAATAACGCTTAACATGCTCAATGCTGTGGTTCCTGTGGTTGGAGCACATTATAATGACGTTACACGTTCATGTACTACGTCCACGTAAGAAAACTAAACCTGTACATACATTCTGCTTGCTCTGTAGTATCATCTGTTGACGACCACCTTCAGACTTGGCAGTACTTTCCGCAATCCTTGCCTCTGATGAGATGATAATCCATGGTAACACACACAACATCACCATAAAAATGGTGTACCTTAATTGGTGTAAAGTCGGCTTCATTGTCAAGAGGATGTATTCCAAAAATAAAAGTCTTCAACTGTGTAATAAGACTGCTTAACTGAAAACTATTTTATGCGCAGACTGATTAATTACAATTTCTTATAGATTCGCTCAGTTTGCACGTCTACATGTTTATCCTGGAATATATTCAACTTCAGCTATTTAAAAGGATATGAATCATAATTGGACTTAATTTTTTTCCTTCCCGAATCAATTCAATTAAATTCAAACTATTTTTTATAAAATAAACAAGTAATGTTTTTATACGTCCGCTATTCACAAGATGACAAGATCATATACTGCACACAAAAAGTATCCGAACACTTAAAACAAAAACCATTTCTTAAACACACTGAAACTAAATTACAAAATAAAGTAGTCGTAAATGGAGAATTATTTTGTTCTGCGTATTTTGATACCTCATTCGGTACGATGCGACTTTATTTTCCTTAAAGCAATTTGAATAAAAACAAGAGCTTTTCAAAAGTGACGAAAATTTGCATTCACTATTAGACGAAGCACGCAGATTTTGAACACAGCGGAGTGAGCGTTCATCGGTGAGGCTTTATTGAACCCGTAACAAAAAGAAATAACATTGAAGGAGGAAATTTCTAAGTTTGTCACTTTGGAAACTCGACCATAATTTCATTACAGCTTAAGTAAAATCGTATCGAGCCATTCACCATCATTTTGGAATTTAGTTTTAATGTCTTAAAGACATTGCTTTTGTTTTAAGTGTTCGGATACTTTTTGTGCGCACTATATAATACAAATTATATAAATACTGATACCAATTATAGACTAAATAACTGTAATAACTAGAACATTATACGCAAGGATAACAAGTACATTAAAAAAGATATACATATGAAATACTCTTGAAATTTAGAATATCGTAAGAAGTGTTACTCATATCATATATGAAGCTTTTAATTAAATGGATATGCACATACTTTAATGACACTGTAACACCTTCACAAATTTAAAATATATAGAAATAAACTTCATGCTTTGATACGCAAATCTAAGAGGAAATATTATTTTACCAAGTTTGAGCGTTCTAAAAATAATATGAAACAAACATGGAAAACAATCAATAATATCATTGGCCGTGGTAAAACAAGACAAGCTCAAAAGAAATTTAGAAGTGACAACGGCAATACTATTACCAATCCCCATGATATTTCCAACCTTTTTAACGATTTCTTTGTACATGTAGGTCCTAATCTAGCATCACAAATTCACAAATCAGGTAAAGATTATTTTGATTACCTAAAAAATCCAGCATCTAGCAGTATGTATATGAAGCCAGTTGTTGAAATGGAAATCATTAAAATTATTGATAAATTTAATCAAAATAAAAGTGCTGGTCATGATAATATTGGAAATTTTATTATAAAAAGAGTTGCAAAGGAAATTGTTCAGCCGCTTGCCTCAATCTTTAATCTCTCCATTTCAACCGGTGTTGTGCCACAAAAAGTAAAAATAGCAAAGGTAATACCAATCTATAAAAAAGAAGATTCTGAAGTATTTTCTAATTATCGCCCAATTTCGGTACTACCTTGTTTTTCGAAGATACTTGAAAGACTAGTGTTTAACAGATGTATTGCGTATATAGATAGTAATAAAATACTAAATGATAAGCAGTTTGGTTTTCGAAACAACCATTCTACATACATGGCCATAACTCAACTAGTTGACAAAGTTAACTATGCCGTTGAAAGAAACGAAACCACAATTGGAATTTTCTTAGACCTTTCCAAAGCCTTTGACACTATCGACCATAACATATTAATTCATAAATTGGAACACTATGGTTTTCGTGGTATCGTACTTCAGTGGTTCACTAATTATTTAAGCAACAGAAAACAATATGTACATTACAACTCTTGTGAATCAGAACTTAAAGATATTATTTGTGGTGTACCTCAAGGTTCTATACTGGGTCCCTTATTATTCATTCTCTATGTAAACGATATTATCAACACATCAGATGTATTAGACTTTATATTATTCGCAGATGACACTACTATTCTGTACTCACATAAAGATATTGAAAGTAAATATCAATTAATTAATAATGAATTGAAAGAAATTAGTAATTGGTTCAAGTCGAACAAACTATCGGTAAATGCAAGTAAAACAAATTACATGGTTTTGGGTACACCACATATGACATCAAAAATAAACTCAACTGTGTGTGATGTATCTCCTGAGATCATTTTAGATGAGTCAGTTCTGGAACGGGTTACTAATACAAAATTCCTGGGTGTGATTATTGATGAATGTTTGACTTGGAAATACCATATAAACTGTATAGCAAAAACCATCTCGCGAAATATTGGAGTTATGAACAAACTTAAATTTTATGTACCTGATCGTATCCTGTATTCTCTATATTGTACTCTTGTTTTACCTTATTTAAATTACGGAATATTGATTTGGGGTGATACGTGTAAAACATACTTGGATAAAATTATGAAATTACAGAAATGGGCTGTGAGGACAATAGCAAATAGTCATTATAGAAGCCACACTGCTCCCTTATTTGCCAAATACAATATTTTAACTCTTGCAGACACCTACAAACTTGAATTGGGGGTATTTATGTACAAGTACAGTAATAATGAATTACCGGGCGTATTTGATGGCTTCTTTACACTACGTTCCATTATTCATAATTACCAAACGAGAAACGCAGATAAATTCAACTTAATGAAGAACAACAAAACATTTACTGACCATGCCATTCGTACTGCTGGTCCAATATTATGGAATTCATTGCCAAATTCAATAAAAACGGCAAATTCATTGAAACATTTCCGTAAGATATATAAACGTGACTTGATCTCAAAATATGATTAATTCTTGAGCATTGTGTTTCTCGTTTGTTTGTTATGCTTTGTTTTGTTTTTACTTCTTTTGATGGTAACATTTCTTTGTTAAGGGGGGTGACTTCCTCTGGCCTTACTGGCCTTCTGGTCATCCCCTCCATAATTCGTTTGTTTGATATTGCCTTTGTTTTAAAAAAATATATACTTGTGTGATTTCATGTGAATTATGGGAAAATAAAATATATTGTATCGTATCATTACTGTTTAACATAACAGAAATACTAAGGAATATCAGTTTCAATTTCAGTTTTATTTTACTGACAAATCAAAATATATACATAGACAATAAAATGAAAAGTATTTGATCTGAAAGTGGGTGAATCATACAGAACAATGCTCGTCATAAATGGTCATCTATAATTATTAAATGCTTTTATTAATATAAATACTAAATTTACAAGAAATAAAGACAGTGCAAAACAAAAACAGACATAGAAGACAAGGCTATAATGCAAAGACAAGACATCACGAGATGTGAACGCCATGCATGATGACAGCTTATAGGTGATTATAAATTGGATTTAAGCTATATTTAAGGAAATAATTGACGATAAAAATCAGGTTTAATAACAATTGTCCAATTTAATATTATAAGATCGTACATTATGGCTTTAATCAATTGGATACGAAAATCGCATTGCAATAAATTTATGAGTGTTTATTGTTATCGTCAATTTGATATTCGTTGAGACCAAATAAAATGAATATTCATTATAATGACAATTTTCCCGTTGTTAACAATTCGGTATTTCATGCACACAGTATAACAGCACTTCAAATAGTGCAGACCACACAGGATAGCTCATCGCCAGATACGTATGGTCGACAGGGAAGATGTCCAGAGGCACATCGGCCCTCAACAGGATATAACAAAGCACCGTTTTCATCGCCAGGGCTTGAGTCAGAACGTGCTTCTGGATTCTCATCAATACACACGTAATCCTTTGCACCACCATGACCATAATGTGCTGTAAACAGGTAGCCTTGGTACTCCTCCGTCCAATCAGTGGGGCACGTGATCTTTGCGGGAATCATGAGCATGGTACCACGACGTGCAGCTCTGCAAACCGCACACGGAATGTCCTGATCATGAAATTGATTCAATGGTGGAAATCCATCCATTTGGTATTCGGCAGAATAAATGACAGCCCTTCCTTGTTCACCTGGTTGTACTTGAAGGTACTCTGGGTCGTATGGAAGGCAAAGCATATTAGAACCTCCACCTGCATGTGTAAATTCACCACCTGCGGCAACACCTGCAAGAAGGTTAAATAAATAAAGGTCAACCTGTAGCAAGTAGTGGTCAATCTGAGTGCTTAGCTTTAGATCATCAAACAGTAACATTTGAAACAACTGAATAGGTGAGATCTGTGAAGCTTTTTCTATAAAAAAAAATATAAAGCGTTATAAAAAGCAATCAAATTATGATGAAATTCCTTGAAATTTTGATTATCAACAACGAAAACTTGAACTTGGACTTTAAATCATCACAATCGGCCACACAACGGCCGAGATGCATGCGAATAAGTTTTGTACAAAAACCTGTTTAATTTGGCACAGAAACAGTGGCGAAAACAAAACTCAGAAATTACTTTTTCTTGAAAAATTTAGGTTTTCGAGAAATTGCATAACGATAAAGTATTGCGCACAGAAAAGAAGCACGTTTTTCTATCAAAATCATCGATCTCAACTGGCGAAATTCGTTGAAATTATAGCCAGAGATGACAAAAAGGTAAACGACATTGAAGGTGTTTATATCGTGTAACGGCTATTCTAGGAGCTTGCCATTCAAAATAAAAACCACCTTCACAATAGGAAAATGCCCTAGCAACCGGCAGCATACATTTACCTGTTTTGTTTTAGAGATACAGAACGTGTGAAGTCTTCGAGCTTCCAAAAGAGGCTTTATTCGGACAATGTGTTGTCGTAGCGCGCAAAACATTTTGTATTTTACACTATTTTTGCCCATGATCGGGGTGAAAAGGGCTTTATTGGTACAATGTGCTCACGTAGCGCGCAAAAACTTTGTGTGTTACACTATTTTGGCCCATGATCGGGGTGAATTTTTTGTGGAAAACAGGCTCCTTGTCCCTTCTTTACCTTTGCCTTCTCAATTTTCTCTTTCATTTGCACTTTTCTCTTTCATTTTTGCCCTACCCCAACTCACTCCCCCCTCCACTCCGCTGGCTACACTACTATACGGAGAGTTTAGTTTCAATCGAAGAATGTTATCTGCGGAGGAAGTATGAGGCGATCACTTCCATGAATTAACTCACCATTTTGATATATATATTTGTTTAATTGAACGAATGGCTTGATATAGTTCCGTTTTCGACTTGAACTCTCGAACTTTGTCTAACGCCCACAAATATTTTGACTCTAATATCTTTTTATTCATAATCAACTCATGAAATATTGTAACCATTTACCTTCATAAATCAAATCAGCGGATGTAGGACATGTACGTCGTCCCCATCTGACGTAAGTACTCCCGACTGTCCCTGGATTTGGTACGTTTAGCCCAGGACTTCCGGTATCACCTTTCTCTCCTTGTGGGCCCAGGTTGCCAGCCTCACCCTTTTCACCCGGCAAGCCATCTGGAAATGAGTATCATTGTTACTTAAATTACAATGGTGTAAGTCGTCCTGTTGTGTTTAACATTTAATTTATTTATACAAGGGCTCAAGTTCGTTAGTAATACGGTGACAATGATGATGATGATAATGATCATGATAATAATGCCTGCGCGTGTCTGTTTTGTGTACGTTATGATTATTTTAAAGATGTGTCAATTTCATAGTAATCAAGCGCAATGTCGCCTACAAAAATGCTTTAAAAAGTTTTTTAAAAACTATATTGTAACATTTCTGACAAATTAACAAATGATGAAATGAGATATCAGATATGTTCCCTTTTAATTTTAGCCCGAACTAATGAGGTATAATGAAATAAACTAGCTATTCCTTTCCAACGCATAGATCATGAATGTGTTAATCAGTGAGTCTGATTGGTAGATTAAATATCGGGATACGATTTTATTTAAAAACTTTTTGTCACAATTATAGCATCTTGGTTTGCACAGGGTGTTTTAATTTCAGTTCTTTAAAGTGCATTACAATCGTCTAAAATTAGAATCTAGAAGAAAAATGAAAGCGTCCTCCTACTTCAGCAAACCTTACATATAATATTGTTTACCAAATTTGAACTAGCTCGTGTCATGGATTGGGGGAACTGCTACCGATTTTGAAAGAATAGATTGTAAGCGCTGATCGTACACAAACGCGTGCATGGTATATTGCGTGGGACACTCGTATGAAAGCAGACACGACGTCTATCAATAAGATCAATAAACCCCTTTTTCAGGATGAATCTCACGCCCTCCCACCTGGTCACACAATAACCCCCTTTTTTCGTTCGTCAAATTGGGGGAACGGTGGCGCAGCGGTGTGGGCTATGCCTCACAATCGGAGGTTTGCGAGTTCGAGCCCCGGTGGTCCCATCGTGTTGTGCACTTGGAAAAGGCGCTTTACCTTACTTGCCTCTCTCTACCCAGGAGTGAAATATTATGAATATTGCCCAGTGAGCGCCGCCCAAAGGTATGAGCATGTATTGCAGCTGACATATTCTAACGAGAGCGGAATAATAAATGTGAAGCGCTTTGATACAAGTGAAAGATGCTGTATGAATGCCAACATTTTACTATTCTCGTTTGCAATTATTTATCACCAAATGACAACTCGTTTGGACACAAATCTGCCTTCCCTCCCCTTAAATATCTCACCAAAATTGCTGCAAATTTTCCCACAAGGCGATCAAAACCAAAATATAGGCAGGCTCTTACCAAGCATGCCAAGCGAGTTCAATCACCAATGAAACTCCACCTTTTGCAGACGTACACATATACACTGAAGTAATCAATTTCGCGTGTCATGTCTGGGCGCCACAGATATATTTACAAAATGAATACCCTGTTGTTGATTGTTTTAATGGATACACCAAAAGTGATCAATAGAGCGTCTTTAGTATAACAAACAAATAAACAAACAAACCTTGTCCGTCTTCTCCGTCTCTTCCGTCTCGTCCGTCCCGACCATCGCGTCCTCGCAATAATCGGCTTTCAATATCACATGAAGCAGAAAAGGTAAAAACAATAAAAGTTTTAATAATATCATTCGAAGCAGTCAAGTACGCTCAATCGGTAACAATGGAAAATGTGTAAGATTTCCACTTGCCTTCGGTTTGCTGATCCTGCTGAGCTAATGTCTCAGTTGCAGTGGACTGCTGCGAATTGGCTTGCCTGGGCCTCCTTACCTATATAATAAGTAAAGCACATATTTGAAGGAAATGAGATGTCAGTGTGTAATGGTGTGTAAAAACAATTAGAATTTGTTGCTTTTACATTGGAAATTATTCACTGTATTTCGGTTGAATTGGTGCAGACACTTGGCTAATGGTTTGGTCACGTCATAATCATGGTAGTAGACGGGGAGGTTTTTACAAAGTTTGTTTCCAGACGTGTTATGCTTAACTCTTTCAAAATGGACTCTTTTGTTTCATTCTTCCAACATAGCGTAACCAGCAGATTTTTAGTTGCGTCACTAAACTCGAGTCGAGTTGACTCGAGAGTCGAGATTGTAGGAGATCTTTGGTTCTGAAAGTCGAGTTCAATTGAGTCATTTCAATCTATCAAGTGCAGTCGAGTCAAGTCATTGCATACAGTCGAAGCTGGTCGAGTCAAGTCATTGCACATCCAGTCATTAAATATCCATGCATGTTTATAAACTTCATGTTGAACTGCAATGTTTCCACAGGCAACTTTGAATACAATTCTTCCTTAGTGGTCTTCGATCAATGCATGTAAATAAAGAAAGAGTTAGGTATACTGCGTATTCAATATAATTATTACCGTCGAGTCCAAGTCATCTGATGTCTGGAGTCGAGTCGACACATTTGGAAGTCTCGAATCAAGTCATAAAAATTGAACCCGAGCAGGTAGCTAAATAGCACTTGGGCAACTACAATGGAACTGCCCACCCAGACGAAAAGAATTTCACTTGCTATATATACCTAAGCCCGAGTCATTTGGAATTTGAGATTCCAGTCGAGTCTCGAGTACCTAGGTGCCGAGTCGAGTCATTTCGAGTCGTTACAAGTGTAGTGTAATTTATGCCAAATCAATTCCTTTTGAATCCTCCCCCCCTTCCGACCTCAGAGGGGGTACTCAGTAGATCATTACATATGACCTTTCAGGCGTTTCCCGCAAATATGAGCCTCTTTTTCGAGCCTCTGGTATAACAATGACCTCTTTTCTAGGTCATTTTTGGTATAAACATTTTATGATTACAAAAAGAAATTTCAAATTTCAAATGGAAGCGAATTGTTTTTAATTTTGCCAAAACTATGGGCCACTTATAAAGTACAACCTTGACTATCGCATCGGTTCATGGTCAATTAGAAGCACAGAAGAATAGATGAGTCACATTTTACATTCTGGACGCCCTCCGTTGTTTCACACACAAGGCAAAAATAATACAATAGTGCTTTAGGAGACCAAATACAGGGTGTCCCAGAATGATCTGTACCGGGAAAGATGGAATTTTTTAGGTATGAAGGGCATGTTAAATGTTCATATTGTTTTACATTTTAAGTTTTACATATATTTAGCTTTCTCAGATTTTTTAGATTTTAAAAATTGGACGTTTTTAGTAGAAGTTATAGAAGATTGCGTAAAAATGGTGAATTCTAAGTTTTGACAACGCAACCTATTTTGAAAATATGTAACATTACTAACCGTTCAGCACAAAGTTATTTGGAAAAAAGTTATGCAGGTATTTTAGTTGTGCCCTGTTCATATTTCCACTAAATAGCCGATATCTATCTATTATTTATGACGTTACGAAGCAATCATTACATGGAATTAAGGATTTGCGGCCTAATCCCATTCTCTCTTTGGCGGTAGTTTTAGTTATTGTGGTGTGAGGTCCATGTAATTTGAAATGCTTGCAGAGGTCGAACTGGTTGTGGTACAGAAAAGATGGCTCCTCAATTTATTGTGCAGCAGCGTAGATTCCTTTCAAAAACTTACTGGCAAACCGGCAGCTATGTTGAGACGCAACGAAGATTCATTAGACGATTTCCGCGAGCACGCGTTCCAGTCAAAGGAGCGATAGTGTATAACGTAAAGAAGTTTGACGAGCACAGAACTGTCAGGAATCGGCAGAGTGAAGCTTCAGGTGCTCGTAAGACTGCAAGAACTAGAGCGAAGATTGCAGCTGTCTGGCAAGCTTTAAGGCCCAACCCCAACAGTAGTTGTCGTCGAAATGCTGTGCCAAACATCCCACGTTCTTTATTTAATCGTATCGTGCCATTTTCAAGGGTATGCGAGTCGTTTGCGCTGAAAATGAAAAGCAGTTTTCATTGATTTTACATTATTGCATGCCACGCCAAAACAAATAAAGGTAGCGTGCTGAAATTCACAGAATAAGTAGGAGACATGTCCAGCATTATAATGCATGTATCAAAAATAGATACACTGCCCGTCTTCTATTTTTAGTTATTTTTGCAAACACGGTACAAATCATTCTGGGACACCCTGTACCTTGTAAAACCTGTGTTGTTTGAATTTTGTGATAATTTATATTATTATTATTATTATTTGCTTTTCCAGTTTTTATAATGGTTAATGTAAAAAAAATAACTTCATCCATGTATATATTATAGAGGCTTTTGCCTTGCTGTTAGTTTGGTAGATGCTTCATATAATATCCCCAATGTGCAAATAAGGTTAGGGTTAAAGGTTGGGGTTAGGGTTAATGTTAGGGTTAAGGGTAAAGGTTAGAGTTATCTCATTTGCATATTGGGGAATATTGAATGAAGCAACTACCGCTCTTTTTAAATCTCAGACCAGCAAAAGGCGTACTAAATGTAAAGTCATCTATAGGAAGCACTTATTATGTAACCTTTATGGTAATGGAAGCCATTGTTGGGGAATAAAGACTTTGTTTCATTTTCCACTTAATTTCAAACTACGACTTGCTTGGATGTAGATAATAACAAATTTATTGTACTAAGAGGACAATAAAAACAATAATTATTTGTTAATTTTCATAGAATTAAACGTAGTGGACTTTCGAAGTACTATTAGTCCGTACATCATTCTGGCAATTAAAGTAATGCTCACGAAAATAACGCTTAACATGCTCAACGCTGCAGAGTGGCATCGCCCCGATATCTTCATGGCAGAAATCGCCATGGTAGGTTGAATCCACAGCCACGCATGGCCATTTTGTTCCGACCTTTGAGACGCATAATGAGCCGAGGGACATCCGACTAAGGCTACTGACAATATCCAGGTAATCGACCTCTGTGGGTGGGGGTGTGTGTGTGTGTGTGTGTGTGTGAGTGAGCATGTATACGCCATGATGAGGTCAATGTTCATCTGCTTTGGCCACGAGTGAGTGTGAGTGGATCTAGCCTACGCTGCGCTATAGTTCGGCACATATAAAATCAGAATTTTTGTAAGGTTTTTAAGTTCAAGACGCAAGCTAACGACTATCATATCCGTTCAACACATATATTCAAGTGCAAGGAACAAAATCTGGCTTCTTTAGACTAAATAAATTACGGGAGATATTCATCATTTTCTACCCCGGTATCCAAAGATTTATCGTCTGAATATCAAATCGTGCTTAGCACATTCACGTGTATCGATCCCCGGTATTCATTTCAGTGTCTCTGCTGTATAATGTAATTATTAACCGGGCGATGTCGGTGTGCGCTGAGGTTCCTGTGGTCCACGTATGAAAACTAAACCTATAAGATGATCAGGTTTTAAATTCATGACAGGTGAGGGCTTTATTTTTGGCTGCCACCACCCTGTCTTAACTATGTATACATACATTCTGCTTGCTCTGTAGTATCATCCGTTGACGACCAGCTTCAGACTTGGCAGTACTTTCCGCAATCCTTGCCTCTGATGAGATGATAATCCATGGTAACACACACAACATCACCATCATGGTGTAGCTTATTTGGTGTAAACGGGCCTTCATTTTTTTCAACTGTGTTACAACACTCTCCACTGATATGAAGACTGTTTTTCGCGCAGACAGACCAGTTACTAGCTTATGTAGATTCGCACTGTTTACACGTCTACACGTTTATCCTTGAACATATTCAACTTCAGCTATCAGTAAAAGGATATATGGGTCATTTTGGCCTCAATATGTTTCCTTCCCGTATACGGTAATTGGGATCATTGGATTGATGCAACCTCGTTGTTTATTCTTTTCCTTTCTTTCAATCCTCCTGTAATATAAATGGGTCAAACCAATAATGTAATCATTATAACTTACAAGCTTATACGTCATGAGCTGGACACAGAAAGATTTTGTTGGTTGCCGGTATTTCAACAAATCCTCTGAACAGCAGGAGGCAAAAGAGTATGTTGTGTAAAAAAATAATTTGCTTAAAACTGAAGTTGCCACTTTAATACGCAGGGGTGAGATTCATAAAAGACTGGCCATATCCAAATGCTATTATACTATATATAACGATGTAGACAGCACACTGACTCAGGGAAGAAACGTCGCTCTGTTCTTCCTCCTTCTGGATACTCATTTGGGGTGTTTAGATTAAGTTTAGTATCTGTCTTTCAAGAGCACTTCTGGCTAGGCTAGATTTGTCCTTAAACTGCTGGAGAACAGTGCGGTAAGATCAGGTGGTTGTTTGGTCTCCTGCCATGAACTTCATGTTCTTCTTTATTTTCTCGCCGAGTAGGATTTACGTCAATAGGCTGGTATTGAACCATTGTATCAAGCTTCCAGCACTGCCTGTTCATGTTCCAGATCAGCATGATCAGGGGCGAGCTACTATATTTGGTAGACTTCGGCTGCTGATGTGTGTCCAGAAACAAGCTGCTACATGTAGCTGGGACCGGACTAATATAATTCCCAGAACCAGAAGCCAATCTCGAAAAAGCTTGGGGTAGATGAGAGGCAGTCTGGACTTGAACCCATTCAGTTTGATCAACCTGCGTACCAGTTAGATCACGTGCTACTAGTAACATCATGCAGTTATTGTTAACTACATGTATGCACACAACACAGGGGCACTCACAATAGGCAATTGAACCCTACTGGTAGCGCTGTATCGTAGCTATTGGGGATGAAATAGTTAGTATCATATATCAAAAAGTATAAAAGCTATGATTTTAGTACTTTCTCTCTGTTTCAATTACTTATTCTTTTCCAAATATCTGAATCTTCAACCCGGTACAAGCTTTAATAACGGGGAACATACATTTTATTAAAAAGAAATCCTATCATCTATCCAAACTCGCCGTGTTATTCCAATGCACATTTTACTTTTTACATTTTACCGGGCAGCCATTTTTTGATCGTATTTTGAAGATTGGCGTCATAAAACCGTCATAGGTACAAATTTAGTACTTTCTGTCAATCAATTATGGCTTATTCTCTACATGTCAATTTTAAATAATTGGCATAGTCCTTATAATAACGGTACTCCGCCTTGATGAGTAAATGACAGCAAACAGCTGCAAACCAGTGAAAAATATCCCAAAACTCGGTCAGTCGGGCTGCGTTCGTACATGTCAATAGAGTCATTATCGATTGGATTACTCGTCCGTAGCGGACAATTCGGTCGCTCATTTGCATTGGAAAATAGATTACTATATAATGGTTTAGTACTGCATATATCGGTTTAATCTTCAATAAGCGGGTTTATGGCTGGAAAGGTCACGGTGAAATCGCCGTGGACGTAAGTGCACTATGAATAGCAAGTTCTCTTCGCAACTGACGAGCACTACAAATCAGAATAAGTGAACTCGATCGTATTGTGAGTACCCTTCTCAGAATGGTGACTAGAACTTTGGAGTTATCCAACAGATTACAAGTCTTGGACGAACATGGATCTCTGATAGGTATGAGAACTTTGAAACAACGGTTCGTGAAGTTGCTCGAGAAAGTTTGGGCCTATTGGTAAGCTAGACAGAACAATCAGACCTAATTACATGTATTTATAGGCCTTACCTGGTTGGTCCGATGAGATGCACCTTAGTCACATGCACACTGTAATGCTTTACGATACCCGCAATGCGCCCGTCGGTACTCCGCGCACACGCCCGTTGATACTCCGCGTACGCGCTCTGCGAGCACGTGATAGCTCCGCGCGCACGCGAGAGCGTGCGGACAGACGGACAAACTCTCTATAATTAGTATTAAGATTTGTCATTGACGTTGTATAAAAACTCGAAGATCAAGGATGTGATGGGAATATTAGGAAATTGTGAATTGGGTCATATAAAAAGGTGAAGATCAAGGATGTGACGAATGAGATTATCATTTATTTGTCATTGATTTAGTATAAATAAACTCGAAGATCAAGGATGTGATGGGAATATCATATCAGAAGATGGATGAGATTATCATTTATTTGTCATTGATGTTGTATAAAAACACGAAGATCAAGGATGTGATGTTGGGAATATTATGAAATCGTTAAAGCGAATCGTGTCTTATAAAACATGAAGATCAAGGATGTGACGGATGAGATTATCATTTATTTGGCATTGATGTTGTATAAAAACTCGAAGATCAAGGATGTGATGGGAATATTAGGAAATTGTTTAAAGTGAATTGGGTCATATAAAAAGCTGAAGATCACGGATGTGACGAATGAGATTATCATTTATTGGTCATTGATTTTGTATAAATAAACTCGAAGATCAAGGATGTAATGCTAGGTATGTTATGAAATTGTTAAAGTGAATCGTATCATATACGAAGATGAAGATCGAGGATGTGACAGATGAGGTTATCATTTATTTGGCATTGATGTTCTATAAAAACTCGCAGATCAAGGATGTGATGTTGGGAATATTGGGAAATTGTTCAAGTGAATCGTATCTTGTAAAAAAATGAAGATCAAGGATGCGATGGATGAGATTATCATTTATTTGTCATTGATGTTCTATAAAAACTCGCAGATCAAGGATGTGAATTTGGGAATATTGGGAAATTGTTCAAGTGAATCATATCTTATAAAAAAAGATGAAGATCAAGGATGCGACGGATGAGATTATCATTTATTTGTCATTGATGTTGTATAAAAACTCGAAGATCAAGGATGTGATGTTGGGAATATTGGGAAATTGTTCAAGTGAATCGTATCTTATAAAAAAAAAAAGATTAAGATCAAGGATGTGAAGGATGAGATTATCATTTATATGTCATTGATGTTGTATAAAACCTCGAAGATCAAGGATGTGATGTTGGGAATATTGGGAAATTGTTCAAGTGAATCGTATCTTATAAAAAAAGATGAAGATCAAGGATGTGAAGGATGAGATTATCATTTATATGTCATTGATGTTGTATAAAAACTCGAAGAGCAAGGATGTGATGTTGGGAATATTGGGAAATTGTATAAGTGAATCGTATCTTATAAAAAGATGAAGATCAAGGATGTGAAGGATGATATTATCATTTATATGTCATTGATGTTGTATAAAAACGAGGATGGGATGGGAAAATTAGGAAATTGTATTTTGTATAAATAAACTCGAAGATCAAGGAGGTGATGCTGGAAATATTATGAAATTGTTCAAGTGAATCGTATCATATAATAAAAATTCCCTTTAAAAGGAAAGCCAGCCTCAATGTAGAAGAGGTCTTGTAATTAGTTTTGGTCAATGTGAAAGGCATTTTTAGGATCACGCTTACATCTACATGACAGTCCACCAAACCATCAACGATGAGAACATGCACACTGAAACAGCAGAAAACATTAATTCCTAATCTCATGTCAACTCTTTTAATTCATTACATGTACTCCAAATTGTTCTGGTCTGTTTGTTTTGTTGTTGTTGTTGTTGTTGTTGTCGTTGGGTTTTTTTGTCTTTTCAGCTTTTTACCCACGATATCTCAATTTCCAATTTTGTAATACCAGAACTTACGAACTCAATATCTTCGCTTAGGAATGTCCGATTTCACTGCTTTCGATATATACACTGCCGGTTTGAGTTAACTTACATGTACATTTTATTTTAAAATAACTTAATTAATTCGCAATGTATAGTTTAAGCCTACTATATTATAATAGATAGTGGCCAGCACATTTATAAAGGACTGGTTACTCACTACAATCTTCACTCTTAAACTGTGTTTTTCTGAATGTGCTGATCATGTTGATTGCTAGTCGGAAACTCCTGCGAAGCTATGGACATGGCATCTTACATACTCCATTCTATAACAGTCTACCTAGTGCCTTGTGTGTTTTCTCTTCAATCATTTTGTTGAATGTAATTTTATGAATCAAATAGTTATGTGTCATTTTATTTATAATAAAGAAGTTATTAAATTAATAAAGTAAGACAATTTATTTATCTATAAGTGCATGTCAAATGGGGTACATTGTTCAATACTATATGCATAAATTATGCCCATATTATAGCTAGGCCCTAAAAACTTTATTTTGCATCGGATTTTTCCCGTTGAAAAGACAAAACTGATGTTTATGATAGCAACCATTTCATCAATAACATTTTGAGTCATTTTTATCCATAAAACGACACAGGATATGATAGATAACTACTTTCACATCAATATGGTCCATATGATCACAGATTGTTGAGAATCTGTGATATGATCCGGGATATGATGAAGATTTTGATTCTATAGATCTGTTATCAACATGATGATATCACGCTGTTCAGTGGTCAAGGAGTAAGGACCCCGGTCAAGGACACTGATATGACATCATAGGTGATGTCAGATTTTCTTCTGCTGACCATATGATGCTATATATATTAACTATTATTGTTACATTTAGGCCTTTAAACTTTTAAAGTCATAATTAATTAGTTCAAACATAACTTTGGTAATACTCACTCGTTTTCGTTCGTTGAAACGGCAAAACATACTTACTTTTCCTAACAAATCGAATTAAAATATTTAAAAAAAAATTTAACCACAAAAAGTAAAAAAAAAATCATTCCAATACCACTAAAATATAATCTCTTGAGTAAACTGACCCCAAACCTGAAACAGGTACCAGCCCCGAATGGGCTGGCGAAAAGATCAAGGATCATGTGACGGATGAGATTATCATTTATTTGGCATTGCTGTTCTATAAAAACTAGAAGATCAAGGATGTGATGTTGGGAATATTGGGAAATTGTTAAAGTGAATCGTACCTTATATAAAAGATGAAGGTCAAGGATTTGATGGATGAGATTATCATTTATTTGTCATTGATGTTGTATAAAAACTCGAAGATCAAGGAGGTGATGCTGGAAATATTATGAAATTGTTCAAGTGAATCGTATCATATAAAAAGATCAAGGATCATGTGACGGATGCGATTATCATTTATTTGGCATTGCTGTTCTATAAAAACTCGCAGATCAAGGATGTGAATTTGGGACTAGTGGGAAATTGTTCAAGTGAATCGTATCTTATAAAAAAGATGAAGATCAAGGATGCGACGGATGAGATTATCATTTATTTGTCATTGATGTTGTATAAAAACTCGAAGATCAAGGATGTGATGTTGGGAATATTGGGAAATTGTTCAAGTGAATCGTATCTTATAAAAAAGATGAAGATCAAGGATGTGAAGGATGAGATTATCATTTATATGTCATTGATGTTGTATAAAAACTCGAAGATCAAGGATGTGATGTTGGGAATATTGGGAAATTGTTCAAGTGAATCGTATCTTATAAAAAGATGAAGATCAAGGATGTGAAGGATGAGATTATCATTTATATGTCATTGATGTTGTATAAAAACTCGAAGATCAAGGATGTGATGGGAATATTAGGAAATTGTTTAAAGTGAATTGGGTCATATAAAAAGCTGAAGATCACGGATGTGACGAATGAGATTATCATTTATTGGTCATTGATTTTGTATAAATAAACTCGAAGATCAAGGATGTAATGCTAGGTATGTTATGAAATTGTTAAAGTGAATCGTATCATATACGAAGATGAAGATCGAGGATGTGACAGATGAGGTTATCATTTATTTGGCATTGATGTTCTATAAAAACTCGCAGATCAAGGATGTGATGTTGGGAATATTGGGAAATTGTTCAAGTGAATCGTATCTTGTAAAAAAATGAAGATCAAGGATGCGATGGATGAGATTATCATTTATTTGTCATTGATGTTCTATAAAAACTCGCAGATCAAGGATGTGAATTTGGGAATATTGGGAAATTGTTCAAGTGAATCATATCTTATAAAAAAAGATGAAGATCAAGGATGCGACGGATGAGATTATCATTTATTTGTCATTGATGTTGTATAAAAACTCGAAGATCAAGGATGTGATGTTGGGAATATTGGGAAATTGTTCAAGTGAATCGTATCTTATAAAAAAAAAAGATTAAGATCAAGGATGTGAAGGATGAGATTATCATTTATATGTCATTGATGTTGTATAAAACCTCGAAGATCAAGGATGTGATGTTGGGAATATTGGGAAATTGTTCAAGTGAATCGTATCTTATAAAAAAGATGAAGATCAAGGATGTGAAGGATGAGATTATCATTTATATGTCATTGATGTTGTATAAAAACTCGAAGAGCAAGGATGTGATGTTGGGAATATTGGGAAATTGTATAAGTGAATCGTATCTTATAAAAAGATGAAGATCAAGGATGTGAAGGATGATATTATCATTTATATGTCATTGATGTTGTATAAAAACGAGGATGGGATGGGAAAATTAGGAAATTGTATTTTGTATAAATAAACTCGAAGATCAAGGAGGTGATGCTGGAAATATTATGAAATTGTTCAAGTGAATCGTATCATATAATAAAAATTCCCTTTAGAAGGGAAAGCCAGCCTCAATGTAGAAGAGGTCTTGTAATTAGTTTTGGTCAATGTGAAAGGCATTTTTAGGATCACGCTTACATCTACATGACAGTCCACCAAACCATCAACGATGAGAACATGCACACTGAAACAGCAGAAAACATTAATTCCTAATCTCATGTCAACTCTTTTAATTCATTACATGTACTCCAAATTGTTCTGGTCTGTTTGTTTTGTTGTTGTTGTTGTTGTTGTTGTCGTTGGGTTTTTTGTTTTTTCAGCTTTTTACCCACGATATCTCAATTTCCAATTTTGTAATACCAGAACTTACGAACTCAATATCTTCGCTTAGGAATGTCCGATTTCACTGCTTTCGATATATACACTGCCGGTTTGAGTTAACTTACATGTACATTTTATTTTAAAATAACTTAATTAATTCGCAATGTATAGTTTAAGCCTACTATATTATAATAGATAGTGGCCAGCACATTTATAAAGGACTGGTTACTCACTACAATCTTCACTCTTAAACTGTGTTTTTCTGAATGTGCTGATCATGTTGATTGCTAGTCGGAAACTCCTGCGAAGCTATGGACATGGCATCTTACATACTCCATTCTATAACAGTCTACCTAGTGCCTTGTGTGTTTTCTCTTCAATCATTTTGTTGAATGTAATTTTATGAATCAAATAGTTATGTGTCATTTTATTTATAATAAAGAAGTTATTAAATTAATAAAGTAAGACAATTTATTTATCTATAAGTGCATGTCAAATGGGGTACATTGTTCAATACTATATGCATAAATTATGCCCATATTATAGCTAGGCCCTAAAAACTTTATTTTGCATCGGATTTTTCCCGTTGAAAAGACAAAACTGATGTTTATGATAGCAACCATTTCATCAATAACATTTTGAGTCATTTTTATCCATAAAACGACACAGGATATGATAGATAACTACTTTCACATCAATATGGTCCATATGATCACAGATTGTTGAGAATCTGTGATATGATCCGGGGATATGATGAAGATTTTGATTCTATAGATCTGTTATCAACATGATGATATCACGCTGTTCAGTGGTCAAGGAGTAAGGACCCCCGGTCAAGGACACTGATATGACATCATAGGTGATGTCAGATTTTCTTCTGCTGACCATATGATGCTATATATATTAACTATTATTGTTACATTTAGGCCTTTAAACTTTTAAAGTCATAATTAATTAGTTCAAACATAACTTTGGTAATACTCACTCGTTTTCGTTCGTTGAAACGGCAAAACATACTTACTTTTCCTAACAAATCGAATTAAAATATTTTAAAAAAATTTAACCACAAAAAGTAAAAAAAAAAATCATTCCAATACCACTAAAATATAATCTCTTGAGTAAACTGACCCCAAACCTGAAACAGGTACCAGCCCCGAATGGGCTGGCGAAAAGATCAAGGATCATGTGACGGATGAGATTATCATTTATTTGGCATTGCTGTTCTATAAAAACTAGAAGATCAAGGATGTGATGTTGGGAATATTGGGAAATTGTTAAAGTGAATCGTACCTTATATAAAAGATGAAGGTCAAGGATTTGATGGATGAGATTATCATTTATTTGTCATTGATGTTGTATAAAAACTCGAAGATCAAGGAGGTGATGCTGGAAATATTATGAAATTGTTCAAGTGAATCGTATCATATAAAAAGATCAAGGATCATGTGACGGATGCGATTATCATTTATTTGGCATTGCTGTTCTATAAAAACTCGCAGATCAAGGATGTGAATTTGGGACTAGTGGGAAATTGTTCAAGTGAATCGTATCTTACAAAAAAGATGAAGATCGAGGATGCGACGGATGAGATTATCATTTATTTGTCATTGATGTTGTATAAAAACTCGAAGATCAAGGATGTGATGTTGGGAATATTGGGAAATTGTTCAAGTGAATCGTATCTTATAAAAAAGATGAAGATCAAGGATGTGAAGGATGAGATTATCATTTATATGTCATTGATGTTGTATAAAAACTCGAAGATCAAGGATGTGATGTTGGGAATATTGGGAAATTGTTCAAGTGAATCGTATCTTATAAAAAAGATGAAGATCAAGGATGTGAAGGATGAGATTATCATTTATATGTCATTGATGTTGTATAAAAACTCGAAGATCAAGGATGTGATGTTGGGAATATTGGGAAATTGTATAAGTGAATCGTATCTTATAAAAGATGAAGATCAAGGATGTGAAGGATGATATTATCATTTATATGTCATTGATGTTGTATAAAAACTCGAATATCAAGGATGGGATGGGAAAATTAGGAAATTGTATTTTGTATAAATAAACTCGAAGATCAAGGAGGTGATGCTGGAAATATTATGAAATTGTTCAAGTGAATCGTATCATATAAAAAGATCAAGGATCATGTGACGGATGAGATTATCATTTATTTGGCATTGCTATTCTATAAAAACTCGAAGATCAAGGATGTGAATTTGGGAATATTGGGAAATTGTTAAAGTGAATCGTATCTAATAAAAAAGATGAAGATCAAGGATGTGATGGATGAGATTATCATTTATTTGTCATTGATGTTGTATAAAAACTCGAAGATCAAGGATGTGATGGGAATATTAGGAAATTGTATTTTGTATAAATAAACTCGAAGATCAAGGAGGTGATGCTGGAAATATTATGAAATTGTTCAAGTGAATCGTATCATATAAAAAGATCAAGGATCATGTGACGGATGAGATTATCATTTATTTGGCATTGCTGTTCTATAAAAACTCGCAGATCAAGGATGTGAATTTGGGAATAGTGGGAAATTGTTCAAGTGAATCGTATCTTATAAAAAAAAGATGAAGATCAAGGATGCGACGGATGAGATTATCATTTATTTGTCATTGATGTTGTATAAAAACTCGAAGATCAAGGATGTGATGTTGGGAATATTGGGAAATTATTATTGTTCAAGTGAATCGTATCTTATAAAAAAAGATTAAGATCAAGGATGTGAAGGATCAGATTATCATTTATTTGTCATTGATGTTGTATAAAAACTCGAAGATCAAGGATGTGATGTTGGGAATATTGGGAAATTGTTCAAGTGAATCGTATCTTATAAAAAAGATTAAGATCAAGGATGTGAAGGATGAGATTATCATTTATATGTCATTGATGTTGTATAAAAACTCGAAGATCAAGGATGTGATGTTGGGAATATTGGGAAATTGTTCAAGTGAATCGTATCTTATAAAAAAGATGAAGATCAAGGATGTGAAGGATGAGATTATCATTCATATGTCATTGATATTGTATAAAAACTCGAAGATCAAGGATGTGATGTTGGGAATATTGGGAAATTGTTCAAGTGAATCGTATCTTATAAAAAAGATGAAGATCAAGGATGTGAAGGATGAGATTATCATTTATATGTCATTGATGTTGTATAAAAACTCGAAGATCAAGGATGTGATGTTGGGAATATTGGGAAATTGTATAAGTGAATCGTATCTTATAAAAGATGAAGATCAAGGATGTGAAGGATGATATTATCATTTATATGTCATTGATGTTGTATAAAAACTCGAATATCAAGGATGGGATGGGAAAATTAGGAAATTGTATTTTGTATAAATAAACTCGAAGATCAAGGATGTGAATTTGGGAATATTGGGAAATTGTTAAAGTGAATCGTATCTAATAAAAAAGATGAAGATCAAGGATGTGATGGATGAGATTATCATTTATTTGTCATTGATGTTGTATAAAAACTCGAAGATCAAGGATGTGATGGGAATATTAGGAAATTGTATTTTGTATAAATAAACTCGAAGATCAAGGAGGTGATGCTGGAAATATTATGAAATTGTTCAAGTGAATCGTATCATATAAAAAGATCAAGGATCATGTGACGGATGAGATTATCATTTATTTGGCATTGCTGTTCTATAAAAACTCGCAGATCAAGGATGTGAATTTGGGAATAGTGGGAAATTGTTCAAGTGAATCGTAACTTATAAAAAAGATGAAGATCAAGGATGCGACGGATGAGATTATCATTTATTTGTCATTGATGTTGTATAAAAACTCGAAGATCAAGGATGTGATGTTGGGAATATTGGGAAATTATTATTGTTCAAGTGAATCGTATCTTATAAAAAGATTAAGATCAAGGATGTGAAGGATGAGATTATCATTTATATGTCATTGATGTTGTATAAAAACTCGAAGATCAAGGATGTGATGTTGGGAATATTGGGAAATTGTTCAAGTGAATCGTATCTTATAAAAAAGATGAAGATCAAGGATGTGAAGGATGAGATTATCATTCATATGTCATTGATATTGTATAAAAACTCGAAGATCAAGGATGTGATGTTGGGAATATTGGGAAATTGTTCAAGTGAATCGTATCTTATAAAAAAGATGAAGATCAAGGATGTGAAGGATGAGATTATCATTTATATGTCATTGATGTTGTATAAAAACTCGAAGATCAAGGATGTGATGTTGGGAATATTGGGAAATTGTATAAGTGAATCGTATCTTATAAAAAGATGAAGATCAAGGATGTGAAGGATGATATTATCATTTATATGTCATTGATGTTGTATAAAAACTCGAATATCAAGGATGGGATGGGAAAATTAGGAAATTGTATTTTGTATAAATAAACTCGAAGATCAAGGATGTGAATTTGGGAATATTGGGAAATTGTTAAAGTGAATCGTATCTAATAAAAAAGATGAAGATCAAGGATGTGATGGATGATATTATCATTTATTTGTCATTGATGTTGTATAAAAACTCGAAGATCAAGGATGTGATGGGAATATTAGGAAATTGTATTTTGTATAAATAAACTCGAAGATCAAGGAGGTGATGCTGGAAATATTATGAAATTGTTCAAGTGAATCGTATCATATAAAAAGATCAAGGATCATGTGACGGATGAGATTATCATTTATTTGGCATTGCTGTTCTATAAAAACTCGCAGATCAAGGATGTGAATTTGGGAATAGTGGGAAATTGTTCAAGTGAATCGTAACTTATAAAAAAGATGAAGATCAAGGATGCGACGGATGAGATTATCATTTATTTGTCATTGATGTTGTATAAAAACTCGAAGATCAAGGATGTGATGTTGGGAATATTGGGAAATTATTATTGTTCAAGTGAATCGTATCTTATAAAAAAAGATTAAGATCAAGGATGTAAAGGATGAGATTATCATTCATATGTCATTGATATTGTATAAAAACTCGAAGATCAAGGATGTGATGTTGGGAATATTGGGAAATTGTTCAAGTGAATCGTATCTTATAAAAAAGATGAAGATCAAGGATGTGAAGGATGAGATTATCATTTATATGTCATTGATGTTGTATAAAAACTCGAAGATCAAGGATGTGATGTTGGAAATATTGGGAAATTGTATAAGTGAATCGTATCTTATAAAAAAGATGAAGATCAAGGATGTGAAGGATGAGATTATCATTTATATGTCATTGATGTTGTATAAAAACGCGAAGATCAAGGATGTGATGTTGGGAATATTGGGAAATTGTTCAAGTGAATCGTATCTTATAAAAAAGATGAAGATCAAGGATGTGAAGGATGAGATTATCATTCATATGTCATTGATATTGTATAAAAACTCGAAGATCAAGGATGTGATGTTGGGAATATTGGGAAATTGTTCAAGTGAATCGTATCTTATAAAAAAGATGAAGATCAAGGATGTGAAGGATGAGATTATCATTTATATGTCATTGATGTTGTATAAAAATTCGAAGATCAAGGATGTGATGTTGGGAATATTGGGAAATTGTATAAGTGAATCGTATCTTATAAAAAGATGAAGATCAAGGATGTGAAGGATGATATTATCATTTATATGTCATTGATGTTGTATAAAAACTCGAATATCAAGGATGGGATGGGAAAATTAGGAAATTGTATTTTGTATAAATAAACTCGAAGATCAAGGAGGTGATGCTGGAAATATTATGAAATTGTTCAAGTGAATCGTATCATATAAAAAGATCAAGGATCATGTGACGGATGAGATTATCATTTATTTGGCATTGCTGTTCTATAAAAACTCGAAGATCGAGGATGTGAATTTGGGAATATTGGGAAATTGTTAAAGTGAATCGTATCTAATAAAAAAGATGAAGATCAAGGATGTGATGGATGAGATTATCATTTATTTGTCATTGATGTTGTATAAAAACTCGAAGATCAAGGATGTGATGGGAATATTAGGAAATCGTATTTTGTATAAATAAACTCGAAGATCAAGGAGGTGATGCTGGAAATATTATGAAATTGTTCAAGTGAATCGTATCATATAAAAAGATCAAGGATCATATGACGGATGAGATTATCATTTATTTGGCATTGCTGTTCTATAAAAACTCGAAGATCAAGGATGTGATGTTGGGAATATTGGGAAATTGTTAAAGTGAATCGTATCTAATAAAAAAGATGAAGATCAAGGATGTGATGGATGAGATTATCATTTATTTGTCATTGATGTTGTATAAAAACTCGAAGATCAAGGATGTGATGGGAATATTAGGAAATTGTTTAAATTGAATTGTATCATGTAAAAAGATGAAGATCAAAGATGTGAAGGATGAGATTATCATTTATGTCATTGATGCTGTAAAAAACCTCGAAGATCAAGGATGTGATGGGAATATTAGGAAATTGTTTAAAGTGAATTGTGTCATATAAAAAGAGGAGGATCAAGGATGAGACGGATGAGATTATCATTTATTTGTCATTGATGTTGCATAAAAAGACTCGAAGATCAAGGATGTGATGGGAATATTAGGAAATTGTTTAAATTGAATTGTATCATGTAAAAAGATGAAGATCAAGGATGTGAAGGATGAGATTATCATTTATTTGTTATTGATATTGTATAAAAACTGGAAGATCAAGGATGTGATAGGATATTAGGAAATTGTTTAAATTGAATTGTATCATGTAAAAAGGTAAAGATCAAGGATGTGAAGGATGAGATTATCATTTATTTGTTATTGATATTGTATAAAAACTCGAAGATCAAGGATGTGATGGGAATATTAGGAAATTGTTTTAATTGAATTGTATCATGTAAAAGATGAAGATCAAGGATGTGAAGGATGAGATTATCATTTATTTGTCATTGATGCTGTAAAAAACCTCGAAGATCAAGGATGTGATGGGAATATTAGGAAATTGTTTAAAGTGAATTGTGTCATATAAGAAGATGAAGATCAAGGATGAGACAGATGAGATTATCATTTATTTGTCATTGATGTTGCATAAAAAAGACTCGAAGATCAAGGATGTGATGGGAATATTAGGAAATTTTTTTAATTGAATTGTATCATGTAAAAAGATGAAGATCAAGGATGTGAAGGACGAGATTATCATTTATTTGTCATTGATGCTGTAAAAACCTCGAAGATCAAGGATGTGATGGGAATATTAGGAAATTGTTTAAAGTGAATTGTGCCATATAAAAAGATGAAGATCAAGGATGAGACGGATGAAATTATCATTTATTTGTCATTGATGTTGCATAAAAATGACTCGAAGATCAAGGATGGGATGCTGGTTATATTATGAAATTGTTAAAGTGAACCGTATCATAGAAAAAGATGAAGTTAAAGGATGTGACGGATGAGATTATCATTAATTTGTCATTGATGTTGCCTAAAAAAGACTCGAAGATCAAGGATGTGATGCTGGGTATATTATGAAATTGTTAAAGTGAACCGTATCATAGAAAAAGATGAAGTTAAAGGATGTGACGGATGAGATTATCATTTATTTGTCATTGATGTTGCCTAAAAAGGACTCGAAGATCAAGGATGTGATGCTGGGTATATTATTGTTAAAGTGAACCGTATCATAGAAAAAGATGAAGTTAAAGGATGTGACGGATGAGATTATCATTTATTTGGCATTGATGTTGCATAAACAAGACTCGAAGATCAAGGATGTGATGGGAATATTAGGAAATTGTTTAAAGTGAATTGTGTCATATAAAAAGATGAAGATCAAGGATGTGAAGGACGGGATTATCATTTATTTGTTATTGATGTTGCATAGAAAAGACTCGAAGATCAAGGATGTGATGGGAATATTAGGAAATTGTTTAAATTGAATTGCATCATGTAAAAAGATGACGATCAAGGATGTGAAGGATGAGATGATCATTTATTTGTTATTGATATTGTATAAAAACTCGAAGATCAAGGATGTGATGGGAATAATAGGAAATTGTTTAAATTGAATTGTGTCATATAAAAAGATGAAGATCAAGGATGTGAAGGACGAGATTATCATTTACTTGTTATTGATATTGTATAAAAACTCGAAGATCAAAGATGTGATGGGAATATTAGGAAATTGTTTAAAGTAAATTGTGTCATATAAAAAGATGAAGATCAAGGATGAGACGGATGAGATTATCATTTATTTGTCATTGATGTTGCATAAAAAAGACTCGAAGATCAAGGATGTGATGGGAATATTAGGAAATTGTTTAAATTGAATTGTATCATTTAAAAAGATTAAGATCAAGGATGTGAAGGATGGGATGATCATTTATTTGTTATTGATGTTGCATAAAAATGACTCGAAGATCAAGGATGTGATGCTGGTTATATTATGAAATTGTTAAAGTGAACCGTATCATAGAAAAAGATGAAGTTAAAGGATGTGACGGATGAGATTATCATTAATTTGTCATTGATGTTGCCTAAAAAGACTCGAAGATCAAGGATGTGATGCTGGGTATAATAGGAAATTGTTAAAGTGAACCGTATCATAGAAAAAGATGAAGTTAAAGGATGTGACGGATGAGATTATCATTTATTTGGCATTGATGTTGCATAAACAAGACTCGAAGATCAAGGATGTGATGCTGGGTATATTATGAAATTGTTAAAGTGAACCGTATCATAGAAAAAGATGAAGTTAAAGGATGTGACGGATGAGATTATCATTTATTTGTCATTGATGTTGCCTAAAAGGACTCGAAGATCAAGGATGTGATGCTGGGTATATTATTGTTAAAGTGAACCGTATCATAGAAAAGATGAAGTTAAAGGATGTGACGGATGAGATTATCATTTATTTGGCATTGATGTTGCATAAACAAGACTCGAAGATCAAGGATGTGATGGGAATATTAGGAAATTGTTTAAAGTGAATTGTATCATATAAAAAGATGAAGATCAAGGATGTGAAGGACGGATTATCATTTATTTGTTATTGATGTTGCATAGAAAAGACTCGAAGATCAAGGATGTGATGGGAATATTAGGAAATTGTTTAAATTGAATTGCATCATGTAAAAAGATGACGATCAAGGATGTGAAGGATGAGATGATCATTTATTTGTTATTTATATTGTATAAAAACTCGAAGATCAAGGATGTGATGGGAATATTAGGAAATTGTTTAAATTGAATTGTGTCATATAAAAAGATGAAGATCAAGGATGTGAAGGACGAGATTATCATTTACTTGTTATTGATATTGTATAAAAACTCGAAGATCAAAGATGTGATGGGAATATTAGGAAATTGTTTAAAGTAAATTGTGTCATATAAAAAGATGAAGATCAAGGATGAGACGGATGAGATTATCATTTATTTGTCATTGATGTTGCATAAAAAAGACTCGAAGATCAAGGATGTGATGGGAATATTAGGAAATTGTTTAAATTGAATTGTATCATTTAAAAGATGAAGATCAAGGATGTGAAGGATGGGATGATCATTTATTTGTTATTGATGTTGCATAAAAATGACTCGAAGATCAAGGATGTGATGCTGGTTATATTATGAAATTGTTAAAGTGAACCGTATCATAGAAAAAGATGAAGTTAAAGGATGTGACGGATGAGATTATCATTAATTTGTCATTGATGTTGCCTAAAAAGACTCGAAGATCAAGGATGTGATGCTGGGTATATTATGAAATTGTTAAAGTGAACCGTATTATAGAAAAAGATGAAGTTAAAGGATGTGACGGATGAGATTATCATTTATTTGTCATTGATGTTGCCTAAAAAGGACTCGAAGATCAAGGATGTGATGCTGGGTATATTATTGTTAAAGTGAACCGTATCATAGAAAAAGATGAAGTTAAAGGATGTGACGGATGAGATTATCATTTATTTGGCATTGATGTTGCATAAACAAGACTCGAAGATCAAGGATGTGATGCTGGGTATATTATGAAATTGTTAAAGTGAACCGTATCATAGAAAAAGATGAAGTTAACGGATGTGACGGATGAGATTATCATTTATTTGTCATTGATGTTGCCTAAAAAGGACTCGAAGATCAAGGATGTGATGCTGGGTATATTATTGTTAAAGTGAACCGTATCATAGAAAAAGATGAAGTTAAAGGATGTGACGGATGAGATTATCATTTATTTGGCATTGATGTTGCATAAACAAGACTCGAAGATCAAGGATGTGATGGGAATATTAGGAAATTGTTTAAAGTGAATTGTGTCATATAAAAAGATGAAGATCAAGGATGTGAAGGACGGGATTATCATTTATTTGTTATTGATGTTGCATAGAAAAGACTCGAAGATCAAGGATGTGATGGGAATATTAGGAAATTGTTTAAATTGAATTGCATCATGTAAAAAGATGACGATCAAGGATGTGAAGGATGAGATGATCATTTATTTGTTATTGATATTGTATAAAAACTCGAAGATCAAGGATGTGATGGGAATATTAGGAAATTGTTTAAATTGAATTGTGTCATATAAAAAGATGAAGATCAAGGATGTGAAGGACGAGATTATCATTTACTTGTTATTGATATTGTATAAAAACTCGAAGATCAAAGATGTGATGGGAATATTAGGAAATTGTTTAAAGTAAATTGTGTCATATAAAAGATGAAGATCAAGGATGAGACGGATGAGATTATCATTTATTTGTCATTGATGTTGCATAAAAAAGACTCGAAGATCAAGGATGTGATGGGAATATTAGGAAATTGTTTAAATTGAATTGTATCATTTAAAAAGATGAAGATCAAGGATGTGAAGGATGGGATGATCATTTATTTGTTATTGATGTTGCATAAAAATGACTCGAAGATCAAGGATGTGATGCTGGTTATATTATGAAATTGTTAAAGTGAACCGTATCATAGAAAAAGATGAAGTTAAAGGATGTGACGGATGAGATTATCATTAATTTGTCATTGATGTTGCCTAAAAAAGACTCGAAGATCAAGGATGTGATGCTGGGTATATTATGAAATTGTTAAAGTGAACCGTATCAGAGAAAAAGATGAAGTTAAAGGATGTGACGGATGAGATTATCATTTATTTGTCATTGATGTTGCCTAAAAAGGACTCGAAGATCAAGGATGTGATGCTGGGTATATTATTGTTAAAGTGAACCGGATCACAGAAAAAGATGAAGTTAAAGGATGTGACGGATGAGATTATCATTTATTTGGCATTGATGTTGCATAAACAAGACTCGAAGATCAAGGATGTGATGGGAATATTAGGAAATTGTTTAAAGTGAATTGTGTCATATAAAAAGATGAAGATCAAGGATGTGAAGGACGGGATTATCATTTATTTGTTATTGATGTTGCATAGAAAAGACTCGAAGATCAAGGATGTGATGGGAATATTAGGAAATTGTTTAAATTGAATTGCATCATGTAAAAAGATGACGATCAAGGATGTGAAGGATGAGATGATCATTTATTTGTTATTGATATTGTATAAAAACTCGAAGATCAAGGATGTGATGGGAATATTAGGAAATTGTTTAAATTGAATTGTGTCATATAAAAAGATGAAGATCAAGGATGTGAAGGACGAGATTATCATTTACTTGTTATTGATATTGTATAAAAACTCGAAGATCAAAGATGTGATGGGAATATTAGGAAATTGTTTAAAGTAAATTGTGTCATATATAAAAGATGAAGATCAAGGATGAGACGGATGAGATTATCATTTATTTGTCATTGATGTTGCATAAAAAGACTCGAAGATCAAGGATGTGATGGGAATATTAGGAAATTGTTTAAATTGAATTGTATCATTTAAAAAGATGAAGATCAAGGATGTGAAGGATGGGATGATCATTTATTTGTTATTGATGTTGCATAAAAATGACTCGAAGATCAAGGATGTGATGCTGGTTATATTATGAAATTGTTAAAGTGAACCGTATCATAGAAAAAGATGAAGTTAAAGGATGTGACGGATGAGATTATCATTAATTTGTCATCGATGTTGCCTAAAAAAGACTCGAAGATCAAGGATGTGATGCTGGGTATATTATGAAATTGTTAAAGTGAACCGTATCATAGAAAAAGATGAAGTTAAAGGATGTGACGGATGAGATTATCATTAATTTGTCATTGATGTTGCCTAAAAAAGACTCGAAGATCAAGGATGTGATGCTGGGTATATTATGAAATTGTTAAAGTGAACCGTATCATAGAAAAAGATGAAGTTAAAGGATGTGACGGATGAGATTATCATTTATTTGTCATTGATGTTGCCTAAAAAGGACTCGAAGATCAAGGATGTGATGCTGGGTATATTATTGTTAAAGTGAACCGTATCATAGAAAAGATGAAGTTAAAGGATGTGACGGATGAGATTATCATTTATTTGGCATTGATGTTGCATAAACAAGACTCGAAGATCAAGGATGTGATGGGAATATTAGGAAATTGTTTAAAGTGAATTGTGTCATATAAAAAGATGAAGATCAAGGATGTGAAGGACGGGATTATCATTTATTTGTTATTGATATTGTATAAAAACTCGAAGATCAAAGATGTGATGGGAATATTAGGAAATTGTTTAAAGTGAATTGTGTCATATAAAAAGATGAAGATCAAGGATGAGACGGATGAGATTATCATTTATTTGTCATTGATGTTGCATAGAAAAGACTCGAAGATCAAGGATGTGATGGGAATATTAGGAAATTGTTTAAATTGAATTGTATCATGTAAAAAGATGACGATCAAGGATGTGAAGGATGAGATGATCATTTATTTGTTATTGATATTGTATAAAAACTCGAAGATCAAGGATGTGATGGGAATATTAGGAAATTGTTTAAATTGAATTGTGTCATATAAAAAGATGAAGATCAAGGATGTGAAGGACGAGATTATCATTTACTTGTTATTGATATTGTATAAAAACTCGAAGATCAAAGATGTGATGGGAATATAAGGAAATTGTTTAAAGTAAATTGTGTCATATAAAAAGATGAAGATCAAGGATGAGACGGATGAGATTATCATTTATTTGTCATTGATGTTGCATAAAAAAGACTCGAAGATCAAGGATGTGATGGGAATATTAGGAAATTGTTTAAATTGAATTGTATCATTTAAAAAGATGAAGATCAAGGATGTGAAGGATGGGATGATCATTTATTTGTTATTGATATTTTTAAAAACTCGAAGATCAAGGATGTGATGGCAATATTAGGAAATTTTTTTAATTGTATTGTATCATGTAAAAAGATGAAGATCAAGGATGTGAAGGATGAGATTATCATTTATTTGTCATTGATGCTGTAAAAAACCTCGAAGATCAAGGATGTGATGGGAATATTAGGAAATTGTTTAAAGTGAATTGTGCCATATAAAAAGATGAAGATCAAGGATGAGAAGGATGAAATTATCATTTATTTGTCATTGATGTTGCATAAAAATGACTCGAAGATCAAGGATGTGATGCTGGTTATATTATGAAATTGTTAAAGTGAACCGTATCAAAGAAAAAGAAGAAGTTAAAGGATGTGACGGATGAAATTATCATTAATTTGTCATTGATGTTGCCTAAAAAAGACTCGAAGATCAAGGATGTGATGCTGGGTATATTATGAAATTGTTAAAGTGAACCGTATCAAAGAAAAAGAAGAAGTTAAAGGATGTGACGGATGAGATTATCATTAATTTGTCATTGATGTTGCCTAAAAAAGACTCGAAGATCAAGGATGTGATGCTGGGTATATTATGAAATTGTTAAAGTGAACCGTATCATAGAAAAAGATGAAGTTAAAGGATGTGACGGATGAGATTATCATTTATTTATCATTGATGTTGCCTAAAAAGGACTCGAAGATCAAGGATGTGATGCTGGGTATATTATGAAATTGTTAAAGTGAACCGTATCATAGAAAAAGATGAAGTTAAAGGATGTGACGGATGAGATTATCATTTATGTCATTGATGCTGTAAAAAACCTCGAAGATCAAGGATGTGATGGGAATATTAGGAAATTGTTTAAAGTGAATTGTGTCATATAAAAAGATGAAGATCAAGGATGAGACGGATGAGATTATCATTTATTTGTCATTGATGTTGCATAAAAAAGACTCGAAGATCAAGGATGTGATGGGAATATTAGGAAATTGTTTAAATTGAATTATATCATGTAAAAAGATAAAGATCAAGGATGTGAAGGATGAGATTATCATTTATTTGTTATTGATATTGTATAAAAACTCGAAGATCAAGGATGTGATGGGAATATTAGGAAATTGTTTTAATTGAATTGTATCATGTAAAAAGATGAAGATCAAGGATGTGAAGGATGAGATTATCATTTATTTGTCATTGATGCTGTAAAAAACCTCGAAGATTAAGGATGTGATGGGAATATTAGGAAATTGTTTAAAGTGAATTGTGTCATATAAGAAGATGAAGATCAAGGATGAGACAGATGAGATTATCATTTATTTGTCATTGATGTTGCATAAAAAGACTCGAAGATCAAGGATGTGATGGGAATATTAGGAAATTGTTTAAAGGGAATTGTGTCATATAAAAAGATGAAGATCAAGGATGAGACGGATGAGATTATCATTTATTTGTCATTGATGTTGCATAAAAAAGACTCGAAGATCAAGGATGTGATGGGAATATTAGGAAATTGTTTAAATTGAATTATATCATGTAAAAAGATAAAGATCAAGGATGTGAAGGATGAGATTATCATTTATTTGTTATTGATATTGTATAAAAACTCGAAGATCAAGGATGTGATGGGAATATTAGGAAATTGTTTTAATTGAATTGTATCATGTAAAAAGATGAAGATCAAGGATGTGAAGGATGAGATTATCATTTATTTGTCATTGATGCTGTAAAAAACCTCGAAGATCAAGGATGTGATGGGAATATTAGGAAATTGTTTAAAGTGAATTGTGGCATATAAAAAGATGAAGATCAAGGATGAGACGGATGAAATTATCATTTATTTGTCATTGATGTTGCATAAAAATGACTCGAAGATCAAGGATGTGATGCTGGTTATATTATGAAATTGTTAAAGTGAACCGTATCATAGAAAAAGATGAAGTTAAAGGATGTGACGGATGAGATTATCATTAATTTGTCATTGATGTTGCCTAAAAAAGACTCGAAGATCAAGGATGTGATGCTGGGTATATTATGAAATTGTTAAAGTGAACCGTATCATAGAAAAAGATGAAGTTAAAGGATGTGACGGATGAGATTATCATTTATTTATCATTGATGTTGCCTAAAAAGGACTCGAAGATCAAGGATGTGATGCTGGGTATATTATGAAATTGTTAAAGTGAACCGTATCATAGAAAAAGATGAAGTTAAAGGATGTGACGGATGAGATTATCATTTATTTGGCATTGATGTTGCATAAACAAGACTCGAAGATCAAGGATGTGATGGGAATATTAGGAAATTGTTTAAATTGAATTGTGTCATATAAAAAGATGAAGATCAAGGATGTGAAGGACGAGATTATCATTTATTTGTTATTGATACTAGCGGGACACCCGCGCTACGCGCGAGTCCCCGCTAGGTGAGTAAATGGGAGCGTTCACTAAAACGGGAGGAATTACTGAACAGGTAGAATCATTGAAAAGGTAAATTTCATTTATCTGAGTCTGACCCTCGTTAAGCCTAAGTTTCCATTTTAGCTTCTTTCTTTCTTTTTAGTTTCTTCTACATGGGCCAATTTTGTTCCATTTTTTAAAAACATTTTGCTGCTAAGCTTGCAAATTTCCGTTACCATGTTTTTTATTTACTCAATCCCGTTCCCATTATTTTCTAAATCTGTCATTTCTTACATTTCCCTGTTGACTTCATTTTTATTTGCTGCTTAGCTTGTGATTTCCCGTTTTCATGTTATTTATTTAGTTCTGTCCTCAGTTTAATAGCTTTTTTTAAATTTAAATCATCTAATTTTATTAGATTTTATTATTCTTTCCTTCTTTAGCCTATTTTATTCCCGTTTTCATTTTCTTACTGTGACTAACTATAGGCTAACCCACATACTCGTAGGCCTACCTGTTTGTCCTCATTTTGTTTTCTTTTTTAATTACAGTAGGCCTACCTCTTCATGTTGTTTGTACTTTTTAACACACATCTTTTCCCCGTATTTATTACGCCTTCGGTCGTTCACCCGTATTATCATTCATTGCGCGACTCTGCGTCGTATACGCGCGACATGGCGTAGTGCTGCGTTACCCGCGAGCTATCGCTGCGCTACGCGAGCGGCTTGGCATTAGATACGCCCGTACGACGCGCACGGGCTAGCTTGACAACTGACTCCCTTTTTTGTTTACCCAGCATAGCAACGTACCACATTTTCACTGATTTTGAGGCCAATTCTTGACCGTTTTCAACCAAATAAAGTTTAAACACGTTCCCGTATATTCATCGATCTCCCGTATGAATTTGGCGACATTTGGATCGAAACTGACGGAGCCTTTATAGCATACATAGATAGATAGATAGATAGATACATAGATAGATACATACAACATTCCCCTATTTATAGTAAGACTAGCGGGACACCCGCGCTACGCGCGGGTCCCCGCTAGATGAGTAAATGGGAGCGTTCACTAAAACAGGAGGAATTACTGAACAGGTAGAATCATTGCAAAGGTAAATTATATTTATCTGAACCTGACCCTCTTTAAGCCTACGTTTCCATTTTAACTTCTTTCTTTCTTTTTAGTTTTTTCTACATGGGCCAATTTTGTTCCATTTAAAAAAATTCTGCTGCTAAGCTTCCGATTTTCCGTTACCATGTTTTTTTATTTATTCAACCCCGTTCCCGTTATTTTCTAAATCTGTCCTTTCTTACATTTCCATTTTAGCTTCTATTTTATTTTCTGCATAGCTTGTGCTTTTCCGTTTTCATGTTATTTATTTACTTCTGTCCTCAGTTTAATAGCTTTTTATTTAAACTTCCTGATTTTATTATAGCTTTTTTCCCTTACATTTCCTGAAGAGTTTCTTTCTTTCCTTCTTTAGCCTATTTTATTCCCGGTTTCATTTTGTGACTAAGTATAACCCACATACTCGTACAGCCTGTTTGTCCTCATTTTGTTTTCTTTTTTATTTATAGTAGGCCTACCTCTTCATGTTGTTTGTACTTTTTAACACACATTCTGTTTCCCGTATTTATTACGCTACGGTCGTTCACCCGTAATATCATTCATTACGTGACTCTGCGTCGTTTACGCGTGCCATGGCGTAGTGCTGCGTTACCCGCGCGGTATCGCTGCGCTACGCGAGCGGCTTGGCATTAGATACGCCCGTGCGACGCGCAGGCCTATAGCTTAGTAACGGACTCCTTTTTTGTTTACCTTGGATAGCAACGGACCACATTTTCACTGATTTTGAGGCCAATTCTTGACCGTTTTCAACCAAATAAAGTTTAAACACGTTCCCGTATATTCCTCGATCTCCCGTATGAATTTGGCAACATTTGGATCGAAACTGACGGAGCCTTTATAGGCATACATAGATACATAGATACATAGATAGATAGATAGATAGATACAACATTTCCCTATTTATAGTAAGACTAGCGGGACACCCGCGTTACGCGCGGGTCCCCGCTAGATTTGTAAATGGGAGCGTTCACTAAAACAGGAGGAATTACTGAACAGGTAGCATCATTGAAAAGGTAAATTTTATTTATCTGAACCTGACCATCTTTAAGCCTACGTTTCCATTTTAACTTCTTTCTTTCTTTTTAGTTTTTTCTACATGGGCCAATTTTGTTCCATTTAAAAAAAAATTCTGCTGCTAAGCTTCCGATTTTCCGTTACCATGTTTTTTTTTTATTCAACCCCGTTCCCGTTATTTTCTAAATCTGTCCTTTCTTACATTTCCATTTTAGCTTCTATTTGCTGCTTAGCTTGTGATTTCCCGTTTTCATGTTATTTATTTAATTCTGTCCTCAGTTTAATAGCTTTTTTATTTAAACTTCCTGATTTTATTATAGCTTTTTTTTCCCTTACATTTCCTGAAGAGTTTCTTTCTTTCCTTCTTTAGCCTATTTTATTCCCGGTTTCATTTTGTGACTTAGTATAACCCACATACTCGTACAGCCTGTTTGTCCTCATTTTGTTTTCTTTTTTTTTATTTATAGTAGGCCTACCTCTTCATGTTGTTTGTACTTTTTAACACACATCTGTTTCCCGTATTTATTACGCTACGGTCGTTCACCCGTAATATCATTCATTACGTGACTCTGCGTCGTTTACGCGTGCCATGGCGTAGTGCTGCGTTACCCGCGCGGTATCGCTGCGCTACGCGAGCGGCTTGGCATTAGATACGCCCGTGCTACGCGCAGGCCTAGCTTAGTAACTGACTCCTCTTTTTGTTTACCTTGGATAGCAACGGACCACATTTTCACTGATTTTGAGGCCAATTCTTGACCGTTTTCAACCAAATAAAGTTTAAACACGTTCTCGTATATTCCTCGATCTCCCGTATGAATTTGGCGACATTTGGATCGAAACTGACGGAGCCTTTATGTGCTCACATAGATAGATACACACAACATTCCCCTATTTATAGTAAGACTAGCGGGATACCCGCGCTTCGCGCGGGTCCCCGCTAGATGGGAGCGTTCACCATAACAGGAATAATTACTGAACAGGTAGAATCATTGAAAAGGTACATTTTATTTTTCTAAACCTGTCTCTTCTTACACTTTCTTTTTTAGTTTCTTTAGCTTGTGATTTTCCGTTTCCATGTTATTTATTTATTTAACCTTGTTCCCATTATTTTCTAAATCTGTTCTTTCTTACATTTCCTTTAGCTTCTTTGTTTATTTGCTGCTTGTGATTTCCCATTTCCATGTTTTTTATTTAATTCTGTTCTCATTATTTTAGCTTCTTTTTTCTTACATTTCCTGATTAGTTTCTTTCCTTCTTTGTTTCGTTCCCGTTTCATTTAGTTACTTTAACCCGTTGGCCTAGGCCTGTTACTCGTACTTTTTTGTTCTCATTTTAATTTTCTTTTTCTTTATAGTACCGCTTCATGTTGTTTATACAACAAACATCTTTTTCCCGTATTTATTACGTCCTCTCATAGCGTGTCTGCGGACGTGTTCACCCGTTATCATAATCCCGTGACCCGTCCATGTACCTTTTTGTCCTTTATTTTTCCTTCTTTCCGTATTATCAATATCATGTCCACTGGTCTCTGGCTCGCAGTCGCGTGGCTCTGCGCCGTTTACGCGCCCATTGGCGTAGTGCGCATTACGCACGAGGCGCCGACGCGCTGCCGGCCAGCTGCAGTTATTTTTCAAACAAAAACCCGTTTTTACCCATATTTTCACTATTTTTGCAGGCAATTCTTGACCGTTTTCAACCAAATAAAGTTTAAACACGTCCCCGTATATTCATCGATCTCCCGTATGAATTTGGCGACATTTGGATCGAAACTGACGGAGCCTTTATAGGCATACATAGATAGATAGAAAAAAAAAAAAAAAAAAAAAAAAAAAAAAAAAATAGCTCTACCATTTATTGGTATCGAGCACTGTATAGCTGTCTGTGATACTTTTACTTCTTAATAGATAGATAGATACATAGATACATACATACATACATAGATACAACATTCCCCTATTTATAGTAAGATTGTATAAAAACTCGAAGATCAAAGATGTGATACAATACAATAAACGGAATTTATATAGCGCCTTAGCATAAGTATGAACAAAGCGCTTTACAATGATCTTAAAAGTACGACTTTGTGATGGGAATATTAGGAAATTGTTTAAAGTGAATTGTGTCATATAAAAAGATGAAGATCAAGGATGAGACGGATGAGATTATCATTTATTTGTCATTGATGTTGCATAGAAAAGACTCGAAGATCAAGGATGTGATGGGAATATTAGGAAATTGTTTAAATTGAATTGTATCATGTAAAAAGATGACGATCAAGGATGTGAAGGATGAGATGATCATTTATTTGTTATTGATATTGTATAAAAACTCCAAGATCAAGGATGTGATGGGAATATTAGGAAATTGTTTAAATTGAATTGTGTCATATAAAAAGATGAAGATCAAGGATGTGAAGGACGAGATTATCATTTATTTGTTATTGATATTGTATAAAAATTCGAAGATCAAAGATGTGATGGGAATATTAGGAAATTGTTTAAAGTAAAATTGTGTCATATAAAAAGATGAAGATCAAGGATGAGACGGATGAGATTATCATTTATTTGTCATTGATGTTGCATAAAAAAGACTCGAAGATCAAGGATGTGATGGGAATATTAGGAAATTGTTTAAATTAAATTGTATCATTTAAAAAGATGAAGATCAAGGATGTGAAGGATAGGATGATCATTTATTTGTTATTGATATTAAAAAAAAAACAACTCGAAGATCAATGATGTGATGGCAATATTAGGAAATTGTTTTAATTGAATTGTATCATGTAAGAAGATGAAGATCAAGGATGTGAAGGATGAGATTATCATTTATTTGTCATTGATGCTGTAAAAAACCTCGAAGATCAAGGATGTGATGGGAATATTAGGAAATTGTTTAAAGTGAATTGTGTCATATAAGAAGATGAAGATCAAGGATGAGACCGATGAGATTATCATTTATTTGTCATTGATGTTGCATAAAAAAGACTCGAAGATCAAGGATGTGATGGGAATATTAGGAATGTTTTTAAATTGAATTGTATCATGTAAAAAGATGAAGATCAAGGATGTGAAGGATGAGATTATCATTTATTTGTCATTGATGCTGTAAAAAACCTCGAAGATCAAGGATGTGATGGGAATATTAGGAAATTGTTTTAATTGAATTGTATCATGTAAAAAGATGAAGATCAAGGATGAGACGGATGAAATTATCATTTATTTGTCATTGATGTTGCATAAAAATGACTCGAAGGATGTGAAGGACGGGATTATCATTTATTTGTTATTGATATTGTATAAAAACTCGAAGATCAAGGATGTGATGGGAATATTAGGAAATTGTTTAAAGTGAATTGTGTCATATAAAAAGATGAAGATCAAGGATGAGACGGATGAGATTATCATTTATTTGTCATTAATGTTGCATAAAAAAGACTCGAAGATCAAGGATGTGAAGGGAATATTAGGAAATTGTTTAAATTGAATTGTATCGTGTAAAAAGATGAAGATCAAGGATGTGAAGGATGAGATATCATTTATTTGTCATTGATGCTTTTAAAAAACTCGAAGATCAAGGATGTGATGGGAATATTAGGAATTTTTTTTAATTGAATTGTATCATGTAAAGAGATGAAGATCAAGGATGTAAAGGACGAGATTATCATTTATTTGTTATTGATATTGTATAAAAACTCGAAGATCAAGGATGTGATGGGAATATTAGGAAATTGTTTAAATTGAATTGTATCATGTAAAAAGATGAAGATCAAGGATGTGAAGGATAAGATGATCATTTATTTGTTATTGATATTGTATAAAAACTCGAAGATCAAGGATGTGATGGGAATATTAGGAAATTGTTTAAATTGAATTGTATCCTGTAAAAAGATGCAGATGAAGGATGTGAAGGATGATATTATCATTTATTTGTCATTGATGCTGTAAAAAACGTCGAAGATCAAGGATGTGATGGGAATATTTGGAAATTGTTTAAAGTGAATTGTGTCATATAACAAGATGAAGGTCAAGGATGTGACGGATGAGATTATCATTTAATTATCATTGATGCTGTAAAAAACCACGAAGATCAAGGATGTGATGGGAATATTAGGAAATTGTTTAAATTGAATTGTATCATGTAAAAAGATGAAGGTCAAAGATGTGAAGGATGATTTATCATTTATTTGTCATTGATGCTTTTTTTTTAAACTCGAAGATCAAGGATGTGATGGGGGAATATTAGGAAATTGTTTAAATTGAATTGTATCATGTAAAATGATGAAGATCAAAGATGTGATGGATGAGATTATCATTTATGTCATTGATGCTGTAAAAAACCTCGAAGATCAAGGATGTGATTGGGAATATTAGGAAATTGTTTAAATTGACTTGTATCATGTAAAAAGTATCAAGGATGTGACGGATGAGATTATCATTTATTTGGCATTGATGCTGTAAAAAAAAGACTCGAAGATCAAGGATGTGATGCTGGGTATATTATGAAATTGTTAAAGTGAACCGTATCATAGAAAAAGATGAAGTTAAAGGATGTGACGGATGAGATTATCATTTATTTGGCATTGATGTTGTATAAAAACTCGAAGATCAAGGATGTGATGCTGGGTATATTATGAAATTGTTAAAGTGAACCGTATAGAAAAAGATGAAGTTAAAGGATGTGACGGATGAGATTATCATTTATTTGGCATTGATGTTGTATAAAAACTCGAAGATCAAGGATGTGATGCTGGGTATATTATGAAATTGTTAAAGTGAACCGTGTCATATAAAAAGATGAAGTTCAAGGATGTGACAGATGAGATTATCATTGATTTGTCATTGATGTTGCATAAACAAGACTCGAAGATCAAGGATGTGATGGGAATATTAGGAAATTGTTTAAAGTGAATTGTGTCATATAAAAAGATGAAGTTCAAGGATGTGACAGATGAGATTATCATTGATTTGTCATTGATGTTGCATAAACAAGACTCGAAGATCAAGGATGTGATGGGAATATTAGGAAATTGTTTAAAGTGAATTGTGTCATATAAAAAGATGAAGTTTAAGGATGTGACGGATGAGAATATCGTTTATTTGCCATTGATGTTGCATAAACAAGACTCGAAGATCAAGGATGTGATGGGAATATTAGGAAATTGTTTAAATTGAATTGTATCATGTAAAAAGATGAAGATCAAGGATGTGAAGGACGGGATTATCATTTATTTGTTATTGATATTGTATAAAAACTCGAAGATCAAGGATGTGATGGGAATATTAGGAAATTGTTTAAAGTGAATTGTGTCATATAAAAAGACGAAGATCAAGGATGAGAAGGATGAGATTATCATTTATTTGTCATTGATGTTGCATAAAAATAACTCGAAGATCAAGGATGTGATGCTGGGTATATTATGAAATTGTTAAAGTGAACCGTATCATAGAAAAAGATGAAGTTAAAGGATGTGACGGATGAGATTATCATTTATTTGGCATTGATGTTGTATAAAAATTCAAAGATCAAGGATGCGATGGGAATATTAGGAAATTGTTTAAACTGAATTGTATCATGTAAAAAGATGAAGATCAAGGATGTGAAGGATGAGATTATCATTTATTTGTCATTGATGCTGTAAAAAACCTCGAAGATCAAGGATGTAATGGGAATATTAGGAAATTGTTTAAAGTGAATTGTGTCATATAAAAAGACGAAGATCAAGGATGAGAAGGATGAGATTATCATTTATTTGTCATTGATGTTGTAAAAAAAAGACTCGAAGATCAAGGATGTGATGCTGGGTATATTATGAAATTGTTAAAGTGAACCGTATCATAGAAAAAGATGAAGTTAAAGGATGTGACGGATGAGATTATCATTTATTTGGCATTGATGTTGTATAAAAACTCGAGGATCAAGGATGTGATGCTGGGTATGTTATGAAATTGTTAAAGTGAACCGTGTCATATAAAAAGATGAAGTTCAAGGATGTGACGGATGAGACCCTGAGATTATCATTTATTTGTTATTGATATTGCATAAAAAAGACTCGAAGATCAAGGATGTGATGGGAATATTAGGAAATTGTTTAAAGTGAATTGTGTCATATAAAAAGATGAAGATCAAGGATGAGACGGATGAGATTATCATTTATTTGTCATTGATGTTGCATAAAAAGACTCGAAGATCAAGGATGTGATGGGAATATTAGGAAATTGTTTAAATTGAATTGTATCATGTAAAAAGATGAAGATCAAGGATGTGAAGGATGAGATTATCATTTATTTGTCATTGATGCTGTAAAAAACTGCTGGGTATATTATGAAATTGTTAATGTGAACAGTATCATAGAAAAAGATGATGTTAAAGGATGTGACGGATGAGATTATCATTTATTTGTCATTGATGTTGTATAAAAATTCAAGGATGCGATGGGAATATACAAAGATGATGATCAAGGATGTGAAGGATGAGATTATCATTTATTTGTCATTGATGCTGTAAAAACACTCGAAGATCAAAGATGTGATGGGAATATTAGGAAATTGTTTAAATTGAATTGTATCATGTAAAAAGATGAAGATCAAGGATGTGAAGGATGAGATTATCATTTATTTGTTATTGATATTGTATAAAACCTTGAAGATCAAAGATGTGATGGTAATATTAGGAAATTGTTTAAATTGAATTGTATCATGTAAAAAGATGAAGATCAAGGATGTGAAGGATGAGATTATCATTTATTTGTTATTGATATTGTATAAAAACTCGAAGATCAAAGATATGATGGGAATATAAGGAAATTGTTTAAAGTGAATTGTGTCATATAAAAGATGAAGATCAAGGATGAGACAGATGAGATTATCATTTATTTGTCATTGATGTTGCATAAAAACTCGAAGATCAAGGATGTGATGGGAATATTAGGAAATTGTTTAAAGTGAATAGTGTCATATAAGAAGATGACGATCAAAGATGAGACGGATGAGATTATCATTTATTTGTCATTGATATTGCATAAAAAAGACACGAAGATCAAAGATGTGATGGGAATATTAGGAAATTATTTTAAATTGAATTGTATCTTGTAAAAAGATGAAGATCAAGGATGTGAAGGATGAGATTATCATTTATTTGTTATTGATGTTGTATAAAAACTCAAAGATCAAGGATGTGATGGGAATATTAGGAAATTGTTTAAAGTGAATTGTGTCATATAAAAAGATGAATATCAAGGATGAGACGGATGAGATTATCATTTATTTGTCATTGATGTTGCATAAAAAAGACTCGAAGATCAAGGATGTGATGGGAATATTAGGAAATTGTTTAAATTGAATTGTATCATGTAAAAAGATGAAGATCAAGGATGTGAAGAATGAGATTATCATTTATTTGTCATTGATGCTGTAAAAAACTGCTGGGTATATTATGAAATTGTTAATGTGAACAGTATCATAGAAAAAGATGATGTTAAAGGATGTGACGGATGAGATTATCATTTATTTGTCATTGATGTTGTATAAAAATTCAAGGATGCGATGGGAATATACAAAGATGATGATCAAGGATGTGAAGGATGAGATTATCATTTATTTGTCATTGATGCTGTAAAAACACTCGAAGATCAAAGATGTGATGGGAATATTAGGAAATTGTTTAAATTGAATTGTATCATGTAAAAAGATGAAGATCAAGGATGTGAAGGACGAGATTATCATTTATTTGTTATTGATATTGTATAAAACCTTGAAGATCAAAGATGTGATGGGAATATTAGAAAATTGTTTAAATTGAATATTTGTATCATGTAAAAAGATGAAGATCAAGGATGTGAAGGATGAGATGATCATTTATTTGTTATTGATATTGTATAAAAACCTCGAAGATCAAGGATGTGATGGTAATATTAGGAAATTGTTTAAATTGAATTGTATCATGTAAAAAGATGAAGATCAAGGATGTGAAGGATGAGATTATCATTTATTTGTTATTGATATTGTATAAAAACTCGAAGATCAAAGATATGATGGGAATATAAGGAAATTGTTTAAAGTGAATTGTGTCATATAAAAAGATGAAGATCAAGGATGAGACAGATGAGATTATCATTTATTTGTCATTGATGTTGCATAAAAAACTCGAAGATCAAGGATGTGATGGGAATATTAGGAAATTGTTTAAAGTGAATAGTGTCATATAAGAAGATGACGATCAAAGATGAGACGGATGAGATTATCATTTATTTGTCATTGATATTGCATAAAAAAGACACGAAGATCAAAGATGTGATGGGAATATTAGGAAATTATTTTAAATTGAATTGTATCTTGTAAAAAGATGAAGATCAAGGATGTGAAGGATGAGATTATCATTTATTTGTTATTGATGTTGTATAAAAACTCAAAGATCAAGGATGTGATGAGAATATTAGGAAATTGTTTAAATTGAATTGTATCATGTAAAAAGATGAAGATCAAGGATGTGAAGGATGAGATTATCATTTATTTGTTATTGATATTGTATAAAAACTCGAAGACCAAAGATATGATGGGAATATAAGGAAATTGTTTAAAGTGAATTGTGTCATATAAAAAGATGAAGATCAAGGATGAGACAGATGAGATTATCATTTATTTGTCATTGATGTTGCATAAAAAAACTCGAAGATCAAGGATGTGATGGGAATATTAGGAAATTGTTTAAAGTGAATAGTGTCATATAAGAAGATGACGATCAAAGATGAGACGGATGAGATTATCATTTATTTGTCATTGATATTGCATACAAAAGACACGAAGATCAAAGATGTGATGGGAATATTAGGAAATTATTTAAATTGAATTGTATCTTGTAAAAAGATGAAGATCAAGGATGTGAAGGATGAGATTATCATTTATTTGTTATTGATGTTGTATAAAAACTCAAAGATCAAGGATGTGATGAGAATATTAGGAAATTGTTTAAATTTAATTGTATCATGTAAAAAGATGAAGATCAAGGATGTGAAGGATGAGATGATCATTAATAATAGGCATATCACCTCAAAAATAATCGCAGCAGAAACATGTTATTTAATGTTCCTACATTATTGAGCTTTATTAAAGCATCAAAAATCAAAAAACAGAATTGAAATCGGTCAATGCATTGTGACGTAGTGTCAATTTAAAGATGCTCCTAGATGGAATGAAATCCTGCCACAAATGGCTGTAATGACAAAATTGGCACATTTTAAGATTTTGAAGGTATATTTGGACGCTTGCTTGAAAAAGCAGCGTTAATTTAAATATCACATGTTAAATGCATATCTTTCCTGACTTCGTTACAGAAAACAAAATTAAAAATCTATCATTGAATAATTATAATAAATTAACCAAATATACTATTTTAGCAATTTCGGCCAATCTGCAGACAAATTAAATCTCAAAAAATGACTAAGTTCAGCTAATTAATATGCAAAATTGATGCCAATAGAAAACCGTACATGATATAAAGGTGCGGGTTTTTTTGCACACATGTGTATACAAAGTTCTTTCAATTGATAACAAAAAATACACAAAAAGTAATTAATTATGCAAATTAGGTAATTACAGCTAATTATGTATTTATGATATTATTATGCAAATTAGGCATGAGTAATTTTAGTTTTTTTCAATATTTAATGAACGTCTGTTCATTCATCATAAATTTTTAAGTATGATCCTGTTATGAGGTTGAATAAATGAACTGCAGTTAATTATTTAAAAACAATACAAAAAAATAAAAAGTTTGACATTTTGACGGTGTCTGGAATATATTTTTCATTTTTACTGTAAACATGGTATGTGTCACCATTACTCAAAGCCAAGTCCGAAAAGTAAAAATTAAAATTCAGTTGCAATGAGACTTTAAATTAACATTTTGTCATCTGGATTAACATGGGAGGATAATCGGTAAAAGCAAAAGCCATTTTACTGTACCGCGTATGCAAAAATAGTATGGCCTTGGACACACACAATGGCTTAGAGCTATTGTGGTTTGGAAAATTACTCCCTAAAAATATCATTGATTAATGTTTTGCTTCAACTAGTTTTAGGGAAGTGTTTCATTCGTTGTCAACAGAATTAATTTACATGCTAAGAAAGATTAGTATTTCAGCTAAATGGTGGTAGTTCCTTTACTTCAACAGGCCTATATTTACTGATTTATGAGCGATCTTCAAAAATCCATAAAAACAGGCAGTAGCTCTTAAACAAAACAATTTTTTTATTTAAGGACCCGATGTTAGCCTCGGAAAGGCTTCACACACCATATATTAAAAATTTAAACAATTTGGATAAATGAAGCATATGAAGAAATTCATTTATCGACATGGATGTTTTCTAAAATTGGCCAAATTTTAAGCGCGCCCTTTTCAATTCACTGTTATGCTTGCATGCACAGTGTAGCAGAATTATTGTGCAGCCACTGTGACATACCTATTAATAATAATAATATTAATAATAAATAATAATAATAATAATAATAATAATAATAATAATAATAATAACACTAATAATAATAATAATAATAATTATAATAATTATAATAATAATAATAATAATAATAATAATAATAACACTAACAAATGTACAATGGGCAGGTAAAGGTATTTGCACTCAAGAAAACATATTGTTTTACTCCCACATCAGAATTGCCAAAAGAACCGGAGTAAAACAAACAATGACTCAGGCATGGAGTTGGTAGCAAGTAGTAAAAAGAATATACAAAACAAAAAATGCAACAACAACACAAATTTCATTATCACAGCCTGCATTTTTTTTTTTAAACAAAGGAAGCTATCGACTGAGAAATCAGTTTATCATGGATTCATGGTTATAGCGCTTTTTGCATGTTATCTACTGAAGATAGCAAAACCTGCTGCCACATCAACGTTTTACAAATTGCTGTTATGTATGTTCAATCATATGAATGCTTGATTAGGTGACGTCATTTTGTATCGCATTTCAATACAAATGACGTCACTTAATCAAATATTCGTTATTCAGCCAACTACAACTACTTGCGGAATATAAGCGTTGATGTGGCAAGTGGTTTTCTCGATCTCGAATAGTGATAAGCTTAAAACAAGTTAAGCTTTTCTGAGTGTTTGACTGCAATTACTGATTGCTTCATGAAAATGGAGTTCATTCAAGTAGCTTTTGTATTAGTCGCAGCATTATGTGCAATCTACTATAGTGGTCAAGGACCAAGTTTACTCAGGTTGGTACAATCAATGATGTAGGTATGCTAGGTGAATTCAAATTTGCCATCAAACTGCATCATTTTATATATCAAATTAAAGCCCTTGAGTAAACAAAGCCAACACTGAAAACCTTTTTTCATAGCACTTTCCGCAGCAAAGTTACATCTTGTCAAAGATTGACTTTCATCAAAAAGATTCAGCTAGCAAAATTCCCCAAAACGGCATTTCGGGGGTGTTTCTAGATCTTAGTCTCATTATGCGATAGCAGCTTTTTTTTTGGAACTGCTATCAAAATCCCTCTAAAATTCCATGTGCGACTTGATTATCACCATAAATAATCATATATTTGGGTCAAGTGAAGTATAGAATACATATTTATGTAGGTTTCCTTCACCGACCTATTCTCGAAAAAAATTCAAATTTCTATGTAAATATGCATTGTGTTTGGGCCCCGGTCTCGGCGAATTTCGCTGACTAGCAAATGTGTTAACTAAGGTTTGCCTGGGATACCTAAATGATGTTCAGTCAGATTCGCAGCATTCATGAATGCATTCAGGTTCATCATCATACAAAAAAATTGCAATGTCATGGTGCATGCTAGCTCGAGATACCCTATGGCATATGCCTGCCACTTCCACATACTTGTGCATAATACGGAAGGTCGATTTGTGCCCATAAATGTTTAGGCCTATGTTAAACTGTATGTTATACAAATTGTACAGCTATCATTTCTACCCTATGACGAACCGACATACCTGTAAATCAAATAGCCCACAAAAAACTGGTCATCGCTGGTATTTTTCATGAAGAAAAAGCGACACTTTTTACGCGGAACATGTCCAAAACACGTCAGCTGACGTACAAAGCCTCCCCACGCATGTACATAAACAAGCCGTGTTCATTGTTTAATTGTCACCTGCAGCTGTTCGCAAGAAAACTTTCTGCATAAAATTACCTGGGGTCGTTATCAGGCCTGAGACACACTGGCGCTAGTTTGAGGACAGTCACTATGAGTTACTAATGTCGGCACATGCAGAAAATGCGTGATGGGTCGCCATTTTGTGACTCGTGCAAGCTAACACAAACAAATTATTGGACTTAATAATCTTTTCAAGTTTTAATAAAACGTGCATCTATCATGATAATATTACATTTTATTATTTTATTATTTGAATTACATAAGCTATGTCAATTTTGTGTCCATGTTAATTTTTATATGGATTTACCTGTGTTGATTTTAAACTGCTGTGAACGTGGAGCTACGCAAATTGGCAGGCGATTACCCACCATGCAATGCGAATACACGGAAACGATCCAGTTTAGGATGCATCGCAGTTCCTGTTGTGTAAACCAGGCGTAAACCGCCATCCAACCTGATCGTGTGCACAGGATTTGTGCTGGAGGCTAGTTAATGCGCACAACCAATGCGCAGAAGAAGACCTTGATACGAGGCGGAGCTTACCTTTCACAAGAATCACTGACAGCTGTGAGTTAAGTGAAATTCTGTTCTGTGATTGGTACAAAAATATGGTTCTCGTATAAATGAATATATTATCCATGGCTTCACAACTAGGAACCGTGTCTTCCACAGAGCCCTATATAGGGCTCTATGGTCTCTACTCATCATACACGACCGTAGAAGATCTGGCCAGCGAAGACGCTTGCCAATCAGGCTAGCTATTTGTACGGCGTGGCCTCTCATCCTTTTTATTATCTCTGGTCTTGTCACGCTGGTAGATTCGCCCACCTGTGATTACTGACCTGGATCTGACAGAAGATTGTGGAATTTACGATTTTCAGCAGCAGGATTTTATGAAACTGCCAATATTTGCAAGTATTCTGAAGGATCGGTAATAATTAAAATATTTTTCATGGTGTCGGTAGTGCAAGTTGAAGTTAGTGAATTTGTGGTTTTGTATGTTATGTGCAAGAGTGTTTTCAGGAAGCGTAAATAGGCAGGCCGTTATGCTAAGCTCTCCATGTTATATGCGAGTTCGGCGACGAACTGGAGCCTGGATATAGAGATACCCCCCCTCCCCCGCAATTTCCACTAACTTCTGCTCACAGAGTTAGGAAGGAACAAATAGGGTCATGATAGTCTTGCCAGCAAGACTTCAGTCTTTATCATATTAACCATAATGACATCTTACGGACCTGAAGTCTTGCAGCGGTACATAGGGATGCACTGTACGTTTAAGAAATCCAAACTTCAAGCATTAAGAAATATACCTTGCATTTGTCAGTTTTACCTCAGAGATGTCGTAGACCCTCTATACACAGTGCAGAAACATCACAAGGAGAATCCCGGAGGAGAATGCTGCTCAATCACCATGACTAAGCCTTGGATAAACACTTGTGCTGAATGTCAAATTGGTCACTTATCGCTCACTGTTCAAAATGTGACATCTACACCAATTACACAGTCCCCGAAACGGTCTACTTTTTAGCCGACCTCAATTCCGAAACATTTAGTGATAGTTTAAAATGGGATCCCCAACCCTTTGGTTACCGTACCTTTGGACGAATTTGTAGAATTCCGCGGAGTCTCCGTGTCTGAAATTCCCCGGTACAAACATCGAAAATGTCGCATTTCTCAGTCCCGGTGATGATACTATATCCGCATCGCTGTTTTCATACATGAATATCTCTGACCCCTGTAAGGTCAAAAACGTGGCGTTGATTTCAACCAATCCGCTCCACCGATTGTGACCACGTGGTCGGTTTCATAAATATTTAATAAGCAGCTTGATACTGACGTCATGAGGTGACCAGGAGGCACCATTTTGGTCAACTGAACTCGACTTGTGCGTTCTTTTGGTTTACATAAATCGAACAAAATTTTCAATAACGGGTAATAGTAGGATTTCAATTTTTGATTAATGAAGTTACTTGTAGTTTTGAGGAATGACAAAGTTGTTTTTGGAAACTTAGATGTTTGTTTCAACTGATGATGTAGGATCGCAAGGTGAGTGAATTCGTGAAGAGATTTGATTGTTTGAGTGATAGTAGGATACGGGATGTAGGCTAGTCCTCTGCGTTTGACCTGCTCCGACGTCTCAATTCACACGGAATTATTCGTACCTGCTAACCAGACAGCAATACTGCGTATTGCTGTATGGAACTAGCTTTGCTCCAAAGCCAACCTATTTTCCATCCAATTGAAAGAAAAAATGAAAAAACCATGCCATATGCTCTCTGACACTATAGTGTCGGTCAGTGGACTTTCGCGGTTGGTGTGTGGGGTAGACCAATATCTCAGGTAGAGAGTGATCTTTACTGCATAGTGGTCCTACTTTCGTTGTTGGTGACTTGCCTATAGTGAAGCTTGCCTTCGGCAAGCTCTGTACAAATACATGTACTGCTGGGTGATGCATGGGAGTGGTATTAATTTTTTACAGAATGGATTGGCCTATATACATTTTCTTTACTAATACTAGTCACCTGCTTGGGTTTATTTTACTTGGGGATCTCTGGATTTTAAGGTACTGCGAGGGCTCTGATCAAGAGCTAGTATGGAACCAGATATACTGCTCAATATGATAAATCCAAATCATGAAAATAAAGCAATTTTGCAGAGCAATATTTTGACCACTTTTGCACTAAGTAAATTACTCCATGAAGATTGCAGGTTTTGCCAACTCTCAGGGAATGTTGAACCCACCCAAAAGATGAGATCAATGTAGATCAATTATCTCGACTTTGGTATGTTAGTATAGTACAATGGGATTAAAATCATCCATGTACGCCCAAACTCTGGTACAATGGGATTAAAATCATCCATGCAGGCCAAAACTGTCCTTGAGAGAGTTCCTCGGCTACATCCTTGCTCCTTGGAGCCCAAAATGAGCCCACATATTGTGATGTTTCTTATTTGTGGAATAGATATTAATAGAGTGCACTGTAACCATAGATTCTATGGTTACAGTTACTGGAACTAATGATGTTTCAGGCTAGATCATCATCATCATCATCATGAGAGGCGTGGTTGAGCCTAACATGCTTAAGGCGTTGGACTGTGAATCCCAGGGTCCCGGGTTTGAAATCTGAGTGGGTCCGCTTGAGCTTGGCTGGCTCTTTATATCCATGAGCAAGGCATTTCACTCTAGACTATGTTTTTGGCAAGCACTATTTTCTTTAGAAGTAAACATTTACACTAAATACCTTCCAATTTTAAAGAATAGTGGACATATGTCACATGATTTCATTGCCTTTTTTTAACAAAGAATACCGTAAAACCCCGTCTACAAGCATATAGTGTGCTTCTGATGAAAGCTACATTAATCCAGTCGCCATTATGGAGTTTAAGCAAATAAATTACGGATCCAAGCATATACAAACAAGTATTATTTTAAGACCGATCAATTGTATTGGTATATTAACGCTTGCTTCGAATTAATTAAGCTTTTATAAAAAACACTATATATGCTTGTAGACGGGGTTTTACGTGATTGAACAGATTCATCAGGATCGGTATAGTAAACTGGTTAACAAAGTTCCTTGTATCTGATCCAGAAAGTTCACTTACTTGTATGCGTTTCAACAACACCTGTTGTCTTTATCAACACTTGATTGGTAGTGACTGCTACTGACAACCGACGCTAGAAGTAGTTCCAGCGTTGATCTTAGAGTTGCCAGTTATTGCGGTATTACGGTATTGGTTTTTCCACGTTGAACCTTTTCCAAGCTAAGATGTACTTGTGCAAGCTAGGTCTGGGGTAAAACTATACCAGAGAATAGGTGACCCGGCCATCCGGTACTTATTTTACATGGCCTACAGCAGTGCCTACACTTACGCTTTTCAACCCACAATAGACTGTGGAGCAGTGCGACTAGTTGAAGACTTGCTCAGAGCTTATTCAGTCTGTTTACATTTTGTTTTGACCTCAAATCGAGGTAATTTCTGGGCCGATTTCGGTAAAATAAAGGTTAAATACTTGGCGAAAATTGCATTTTATGTGAAGCTGAACACATGAACATAAATAGAGTAGAGTCTTTATTTTTGTTGTTGGCTGGAGGCCTACATGTAGGCCCCATGTCGAATGTTATAGAAATGGTAGTATTTTGGCCGATTTGAAAAGGGACAAACCTCAGAAAACTACCAATTTGACTTCTGAATCAGATTTGTTGTCAATGGCTTGTTACGTCACCTGCGGAGCTATTTAGAACATGCTAGATGGCTTATGCTGTCAGGCTGTTTTGGGGATCATGTCTGACTATTGTAGGATAATCCTACTATTGAGGTCAACATTGTCCGACTATTGTAGGAAGTCCTACAATAGCATGATGTCCTGCAAAATGTCCACGCACACCAGTACTGATGTACCTGCTTTAAAATAGTGCTTCGGAGGGCACTTTAAGCCATCGGTCCCGTGTACATCATGTAACAACTAACAGAGCCATTCCATGTCAACTCCAGGGATGTGCAACGCAGCACCTCTTCAATTTTTTTCTTTTTCTGTGTGGTGGTAGATATTGATGAGAAAGTAAAAATCCTGAAAATTTGAGCTTCATACTCCATTTCGTTTTCCCGTTACATCCATTTGAAATTTAAAGGGGGTCAGCGTAAAACATGTGTCGCAATGCGAAAGACGATGTTTGGAGGTCCATAAATGTATAAAGGGAACCCCCTACAACTTTGAAAAGTATGTATCCTGGGGCATCAGACAACTTGTAACTCCTTTACTTTAAAAGATATAGGGCCCTCAAAATGCAACTTCGTGCATCCAGGACCAACTTCGGGGGGTCAGAACTCCAAAAGTAAAAATAATTTTGTGTCCATTTTTTTGCCAGTCAGAGTCCTTTGGTAGGACATTACTCTTATCCCATATTGAGCCTATTAGAATACTTTTAGCTGAGATATTACCCATGCAAAACTCCAATTGTACATTTTTTGTACATTTTGACTCCCCTGAAAACCAATGTCAGACATTTTGCCCCACCAATGCCACCATCAACTTCAGGTACGGTATTTTGAAAATATGTTCTTGGACAACATTTCTGAGAGAAAGTAGACTACCCGTAGTCCACTTGCCCATTGTGCATACTCTGGATATTGTATTTAAGCTTAAAACTCTGATTTAATTAATGTGTGCACAATTGATAGATTTTCACATCTGATCAGTCACCCTACTCCCTCTGTTTGTTAGCTTCCCAAGTGGACTACTGACATTGCCTTGCGGTTTAGATTTTTAACACGGGACTCTATGGAGAGTTAGGCCAATTTCTGGCCTAACTAAAATTGGCGATGATGTAATGCATCTTAAATTGGATCTGCCTTGTGATTGGTCGCCCATACCTCGCTATGGTTTAAATCGTCTGGGACCGCGCCAATACCATTAACTACACTGTAAACAACTGTCTGTGGTATTAGCGGCGCTTTTGTGTTGACGCCGAAAAGTTAATCTATCATCAAACATCTAGCGTGCATTTGTGGTTAATGGACTGATAAACAAGTATGCTTGACAGTGTGTTTTTAGAGAGCAAAGTCCAGGGGGTAAAGTTCTGCTTACAATTCAAAGTTCATAGTCGAAATTTCGGGGTTCGCTATCAATAAACTGGTAGATTCCAAAATCAGAATTGTTCAGTATCAAAGTGAGCCGTTATAATTATGCAAGATAATGTTGCATTCAATTACTTTTATTGTCACTAATCGTCTGATATTTTTAACTCTTTATGACCATTTTACTATTGAATACTGTAATTTTAATAAACATCAGTATAATTTTGAGTTCAACGAAATGGGTTCATCATGACTAATAATAACATATTTTTAATAAAATTCGACTATGGCATAGTCTAGAGAGATAGTGGCTTGGGGTCTTGATGACTTTGCTTTAAAAACAGTTAGGTTTGCCTACTCACATGAGTCATTCCAGCCACATCAACAAAATGGGTTGGTTGGTCAGTGGTCATCCCCTCAAATTTGCTGAAAATCATTTCTACCTTACCTCTATGAGCATAATGAACACTTGGAAAAAATGAATGCTCAACTCCAAGCAGTTTTGGAGATATGGCTTGTCAAAATTTGGCCCAGACCCCTACTTTTTGGTCTCTCGAGTCGCGTCGTTGAATTAGTAGCGTTTTGGGATACTCATATTCTGACTTTGCAAAAAAGATATTATCCTGAAAAGTACCAATTGGGGTGACTTTTACCCAGAAAAACAGAATCTGACCTCAGAAACAGTGTATCTTATCTACTTAAGTTATGGGTCTCTCAAAACCTTGTTTCGTTTTGTCAAAATTTTATTTGTCAAAAACAAAACGAAAAGCAGGTATCCCACGTGATGCTATTGCGTCATCATGTGAACAGTCATATGGGGACGGAAAGCTTGGCCGGGCAAGCTACTCCCCCGTGGCAAGGTAGGCCAGTGCACGGGCGTGGCACCCGAAGGGTTGGGGGTTCGAAACCGCACCCGAGAAAAAAAGTTTTTTCTTCTTCTTCTTTCTTTCTTTCCTCCGTCTTTCCTTCCCCCTCGCCAAAAAGCAGCTAGGGCGTAAGGGTTAATAACACCTTAATTTTTCTCCTATATGTTTACCTTAACCCTAACCTTACTAAACATCAAAAAACCTCAATTCAGAAAGCGTAGGCACAAGCAGGTATCCCACGTAATGCTATTGCGTCATCATGCGAACAGTCATATGGGGACGGAAAGCTTGGCCGGATAAGCTACTCCCCCGTGGCAAGGTAAGCCAGTGCACGGGCATGGCACCCGAAGGGTCGGGGGTTCGAAACCGCACCCGAGAAAAAAAGTTTTCTCTTCTTCTTCTTTCTTTCTTTCCTCCTTCTTTCCTTCCCCCTCGCCAAAAAGCAGCTAGGGCGTAAGGGTTAATGGTATATTTTCTACCACAACATTTTTGTTCTAATATTACCGAGGGTACACTGCCATTTTAAGGTGTTTACAGTTCAGTGCGTTAAAATAAGAAAATAATGGTGTTTAGTGAGTGTTCTGAATATAAGAAAATTCCACCTGAAATTAGCCATTTTACCATCGAAAACAGTGTGATAGATAATTAGTAGTACCGGTATTGAACCTTTAGTCTACGGAATAGCTCCTTTTTTTAAATAGATTTATGACTTTTTTGTCAACTTCTATAATCTGTGTTTCAATCAACAATCATTCAACCAGAAGGAGGATGGATCAAGTACCATGACTCCGATGATGGCCTTCGACCAAGATGGCCGAAACTGTCAGGTCAGTAAATGTTTTTGGTTTTGACAAGAAGAACATACTTTTTATATTATTTTCTAACCAGGAAATGCAATGAGATCTTGACAGGCAAGGCTGGTTGTGCGCCAGTAGGTGATGTGGACTTTGTAACCCTTCATTACTTTGCTGGGCGCGACGAGGTGAACCCATCCGGATGCTACTTGAAGAAGCAGGAATACCGTACAACCAAACCAATTTCACCAAAGATACATGGCCAGAGGCTAAAGCAGCAGGAATCAAGTCTGGTTACTACACTTATGGGCAAGGTGAGAATAGAAGAATATTATAATATTGATGAATGTCAACATTTTATTCTAAAAGTGCAGTTCTTTCTATTTTATTAATCATCACTCTATTAGTAAGGCAGCACCAACTTCGCTTCAGCTGATTTATCTTTCGGCTGACATACTCTAAATCTTACAGGGATATTATTATGTATCCTCCACATGACTTGTGGTTTTAAAAAATCTGACCATGCAACAGTACTGAAACTGTTTTCTTCACAGCATATTCTTAACTTTGTAAAATTTTCCCTGCTATTTGCTTTGCTTCTTTTGTCTATTTGGCATGTTTTGGTACATTTTTGTATTTACTCTCTATGTTAGTTTTTGATGTTATTCATGTATAGGCATCCCTTCAATTTATTGTTTGTCAATATTGGGTTTTGCCTGGCGTTTCGCCAAATGTTATAAATAAATAAAAAATAAAAAATAGAGCACCCTCAAATAAAATTATTTTCACCATGCATTTTGTATATTTTTATTTGCATATATTTATTGTTCACTTTTTCTCTTTGAATTGAAGTGAACTTTTGGTATGAAAAGCTGTATATTCTTGTAGAATTCTGTTGCCAAATGTAAATGGATTCTCGCAAGATGAAATTCTATCCCTGATAAAATGGTCCACATTGCTCAGAGATACAGCCTATTGGAAATTTTTAAAAAGTTGCAAACTGTCATTTAATTATTCACATCATTTTGATATTTATTTATAGTACAATTTATGAAGCTATTTCTGAGTAGAACTTGAATTTCTCTGCTTTTCTTAGTGCAAATTTGGGTGAATTGCCAGATAGTTTTTATAAAGTGATATACATTGTAATCGTATAATGAGTCCTGATACCTACACCTTTCAGATTAACACATGGACCCACTCTGCTGGTCAACAGTTTGGTGTACTATTGTCAAATAGGTTTGTAGCAGTAGCATTGCTGGCATGTGATGCTCTACAAAAATTATTGTTAAAATGTGTCCTTTGGACAGGTTCAAAAGAGGAAGCAACATTCACCTTTTTTACTTGGTGAAAAGCCTCCAAACAACCACTTCAGGAAGTGAAGACCGCTTTTATATATATGCAGACAGAGCAGACGCAAGCAGAGTTTATGTTTTGAAATCCAATGCCTGTGAGCTTTTCATTCCTTTTCTTTGAAAACTAAATTATACAAATGCAAATGAAGAGAATAGTGTGTGATGGCACTTTCACATTTTTCATTTACTGTTTTTGTGATATAGTTCCAGCCATTGTGACATCATCTGGTTTCCATGTGGCACAGAGTCAGGCAGTACTACACTATCTAGGCCGTGCCGCTGGGATGGACTGTGACTGTGATCTCATGCATCAGTGTGAAGTTGTTGCTCTGGGAGTAGGTAAGATTGCATGCATAATGCACATGGAATCCCCATCAATGGAGTAACTACCCTCAACAGCAAGGCATTAGCCAGAGAGGTATCCAGGTGTCATTTGGACGCCCTGTTTTCAATTTGGACACCCTAAAATTCTGATTTTTATATAGTGAATAGGAAGTGGACACCCTGATTTTGTAGAATAAGGTATTTTTGACCATTGTGGACACCCTAAAGACACCCCTCTGGTCAATGCCTTGCTCAACAGAGGTTCATTTTGGTACATAGCATAGAGGGACTCATCATCAAATACATGTTACTATGTTTCTAGTCCATTACATATACTAGCAGGATGCCCGCGCTCAGTGTGTGCCCCCCGCTAGCAGAGTAAACAGGAAGAATCGGTGAACAGGTGACCTAATCACATCAAAACATGGCAGTTGTTGCTTTTGCGACATGACATCGAATACCAGACAGGTTGAATGGGTGGGGTCAGTACAAGTTTTCAAGATATTTTATTGTTTACACATGTATGTCTTACCGGGCATGTGTACACAGGCTAGTATGATACTGACACAAAGAGTGCTATATTCAACTGTGAATCTCACAGGTGCTAAAGAAGCTAACGGGTCAATGGCTGCATGAGCACACTTTATTTTGAATTAACGGCGGGCTAATAAACCCCCTTTTCTATTATGGGATTGTGATTGGATTTAAATATTTTGAGCAGGATCTCATGAAAGAAGGAATATGTATAGTAGCAATTAACAACTGCATCGTTTGGATGCATATTTTCACTTGCCTTTGTCACTCGAGCTACTTACGCCATCTTAATTTAATAGTTTGTTTCACAGCCCTTCTCAAGTTGAAAATCTAATGCGATATGCATATTTTTAGGGGATTTTTTTACTGTAGTTTTATCTGTGGGACAAGCTTTTTCATCTCTCAAGGAAGTTTCACTGTGGGCAAGATGAAGAATTTTAATAATTGAGATTTACGACTAGGGCTATTTTTGTGTGGTAGTTTGAAAAAAAATAAAACGGCAAAAAAAAAAAATTTACTCAATCCAGCGGGAATAACACACAAAAATAGGGGCAATTTTACTGATGCATGCAGGAGCTTTGAGACAAACTATTAAATTGAATTAAATTAAATTAAGATGGCCTTAGCAATCAAGTTTCTTTAGGAAAGAGGCTAAACTAGGATACATGGCAGCATCTGTAGTGCCATCAGTTTACTGCCATGAAACAAATTAACTAACTTATAAAAAACTCTCCTTGAAATTGTTCCAGTGTAGAGGCTATAACTCACTTTTGGGTTTTCTTCCTTAAATCATGGAAGAAAGAGATGAGAAGGAACCACAACGACTTCGATCGGCCAAGTTTTAATCCACTTATCTATTGAAGCATGAAAAGACAAGCTATCACTGGTACTTACTTTCATGTATGATCCATTTACCGCGATCGATGCTTGGCGAAATCATTACTGAAAAAACTATAACAAACCCATCCAAGAACAAACAAACGCTACCCAGAAGTAAGATTATGGAATTTCACTGATGCTCTGAACATGTATAGTAGCTTTGTTTTGGGATCTACAGTCAAACTGTTTTCTTGATCGTGTTGTGTAGAAAATGTCCTTTAACACATCGAAAAGGTCATCAAAATCGGCCGTTTTTTGCTGAGTTTCATCTTTAGCAAATAAGGTAAGATTTTGGTGACTTTTTGATAAAAATAGATGCAAAATGTTCTTAAATAATGCACAATGTTCGGTTGAGTCCGGTACATGAAACCTGTTTAATTTAATAGTTTATATGTGTATAATCGTAACTAGCTAACTTTCGTTTCAGTGCCAAAGACTGCCAACTCTGAGAAAAAAAGTCATCAAAGTTCGGGAAAATTGGGCGAAATGGAAGAAAAAGATGTAGGCCATCAATGACCGATGATCACGTCACCAGAGAAAATCCTATAGAGTGCTTGCACGGAAGGTCATTAGTTCAAATCATCCTTCAGACACGCTCCAGAAGACATGCAAATACATGGAGTACAATACCAATCACCTATTTAACGCTGGGTATTGATCAAAGTAAATCCTCATGAATAACAATGTCAATTAAATGTCGGTAAAGGGAGTGGACAAAGTGAATGCGTCCGTTGTGGTTCCTTCTTATCTCTTTATTCCATGCTTAAATGGAGCCACTTACAGTCTATCTTTATGGGTTTGGTTTGGATGTTTGTTTTTTCTTTTTAATAAGAGATTTGTTACTTTTGTTTCATCAGAGGATGTCCGTAGCAAGTTAACCAAGATGCTCTACGACCCAGAATTCTCACTTGATATGCGGGATGATTACTTACAGAATGTTGCCCCTGTGTGGCTGGGTTATCTGGAGAAAATTGCCCCTAATGTACAGGCTAAGGTAAGGGTTTGATATAAAAAGTAACATGGAATCATCAGAATGTTGCCCCTGTGTGGCTGGGTTATCTGGAGAAAATTGCCCCTAATGTACAGGCTAAGGTAAGGGTTTGATATAAAAAGTAACATGGAATCATCAGAATGTTGCCCCTGTGTGGCTGGGTTATCTGGAGAAAATATTTCACCTAATGTACAAGCTAAGGTAAGGGTTTGATGTAAAAAGTAACATGGAATCATCAGAATCATGTTGCCCCTGTGTGGCTGGGTTATCTGGAGAAAATATTGCCCCTAATGTACAAGCTAAGGTAAGGGTTTGATATAAAAAGTAACATGGAATCATCAGAATGTTGCCCCTGTGTGGCTGGGTTATCTGGAGAAAATTGCCACTAATGTACAAGCTAAGGTAAGGGTTTGATATAAAAAGTAACATGGAATCATCAGAATGTTGCCCCTGTGTGGCTGGGTTATCTGGAGAAAATTTCCCCTAATGTACAAGCTAAGGTAAGGGTTTGATATAAAAAGTAACATGGAATCATCAGCATGTTGCCCCTGTGTGGCTGGGTTATCTGGAGAAAATTTCCCCTAATGTACAAGCTAAGGTAAGGGTTTGATATAAAAAGTAACATGGAATCATCAGAATGTTGCCCCTGTGTGGCTGGGTTATCTGGAGAAAATTGCCCCTAATGTACAGGCTAAGGTAAGGGTTTGATATAAAAAGTAACATGGATCGAGTCATCAGAATGTTGCCCCTGTGTGGCTGGGTTATCTGGAGAAAATATTGCACCTAATGTACAAGCTAAGGTAAGGGTTTCAAACCAAAACCATTCAATAATATGCCAATTTGGAACTCTGATTTCACAAAGCTTTATTTTCCTATCATAAATTTGTATAATAATCTACATTTTTGGTGACTCTATGATGAGATGTAGTTCAGGTGTGTAAACAACTTGTGCATTTTGAGGGGCCAAAAGCTTGGTCATGGTGAATTTGGCCCCAGTTGGAGGAGTAAAAGTATCTGATAGGGGCTGATTTAACATGTTGTTCTGATTCTACCTGAGGTATGGTGCCGTCTGCCCCTTGTCTGCCACTATTATATTACAACTTACACACCTGTTTGTGTGTTATTTATAAGAGTCCTTTGTGAAATAGGCTTGCAACAAAGTTTGTAACTGATGTGATACAAAGTTGTGTTTTGGGGAGATACTTTAACACATTTGAGTTTTTGTATTTCAAAAATTTAAAAAAAAAAAGTATTTCCAAGCAAAAATGATGACAACATTTGTCAAGATTTTTTCTCATTCATTTTGTTTACAACTAAAAGCAATATGAAATAAATAAATCCTATCAGTGTTCTGAACTGGTAAGTAATATAAACCAAGGTATTTTGCTGGGTAATTTTCAGTAAAATACCCTAATTTACCAAAAAATTCGCAAAAAAATAAAAAACATCAAAGGAAAAGAAATTTTTGAGATGTCAAAAGAACCAGAGTTCAGATCCATCCAGCATGAGCCGACAAAGTAAAAACAATGAAGTTTGTCCTATTTGACTAAAACTTTGTCAGGGTTGAAGTCCTTGGTCAAGATGTTTATCCTATCATTATGAGGATCCTTATGCATGGTTCTCATTGCCATAGAAATGCAAATCAAAAATTGGTGTGAAAGTGACAGTATTTGTGACAAGTAGTGTACTTTATTTTGAATTTGTCTTGCTGACTCAAGTGTTACAAAATTGGTAGTAAAATTTAAAAACCTGCCTTTGGTGTGTCAATTAACTCAGATTATATACTGTATTGGAATTAGAATTGAATTGGAATTGAAATAAATGCTCAGAATTTAATTGAAATAGATTACAGTTTTTGGCAGAGAAGATTAGATTACAGTTTTTGGCAGAGAAGAACGGCAGTTGTTTACATTTTTAAGAGAGTCCAGAGCGTAAACACTGAAGTGGGGTTCTGATTGGCTGCAGTCGTCTGACAATCATAGCATCATGTACACTGATAATCTGATTGGTCAATTATGTGTCAAAGTGATGGTCGGCGCAGATCGGCACCCTTGAAGGGAAAACAAAGCTCCACGTATGTTGCTCATTAACAGGGTGCTCAGGTCAATCTGAGCAAGGGTCTGCCATTCTTCTCTGAAACCGAGTGTAGCTGTTAATTTTACTCCATTGAATTGGAATTGAAATGAAATGGTTTTGAAATTGTTAAAATTTAATTGGAATCAAATTTAACTAATTTTTAAGCAAGGTGGATTGAATTGGAATTGGGTAGGAAGGCTCCAGGTGTAGAAAGAATTGAATTTGAATAGAATTGAAATCAATTTTCTGGAGTGAAATAACATTAGTTGCTGGTACATAAAATAATGAGATTAACCACCACTAGTATTCAGAATTGCCTTGATCAAAATTTATGAGTGCAATGTTTCTAGGAGAATCAAAAGGTTTTCTTTAGACAAAGCTGCTTTACTTGGAATACATATACTAGTAAGTTTATTAAGGTAGTTTCTCAATAAATTTTCCAATTGATGTGATTGTTCATACATTTGGAAAAGCGCATATATCATAAAACAAAGGTTTCATATTAAATGAGATTAACAACCATAGTATTCAGAATTGTCTTGATCAAAATTTATGAGTGCAATATTTCAAGGAGAATCAAAATTAAAGTTTTCTTTAGACAATGCTGCTTTACTTGGAATACATTTATACTAAATGAGATTAATTGCTACCAGTATTCAGAATATCTTAATAAAGTACCCTACAATGCACAACTGACAATAGGCACATCAAATTGAAATTCATCATCCATCAAGATCATAGTTATAAACTGAACTTAACTCTAGCACATAGCCCTTTTGGAAGGTACATTTTATTTAGATCGAATCAATGATAAACTTGATACAAGTGAAGGGTACACTTTCAGGAATATTTCTAGTAGAATTTAGAAAGCGTGTTTGAAGACATAATGTTGCTATCACTCATCTGCCACTTCATCTGTCACTTAAAATTATTACAAATTACTCAATCTCTCCCATTTGTGGTACACTTGCAGGATTTAACATTACTAATCATGACCAATCCAAATTTAGCCAAAATTATGCAAATTTCTGCTCATTTTAATGCTTACTTTTAGGTGTAAATGATTTTTTTCCTGAGAATTGAAATGATGGGAGCACAGCCATATAATACTATTTGGTGGTGTGAAATCTTATGTGACCATAAATCCTGACTCTAAAAATAATTTTGTTAAAAAAAAGTTTGGTATTTTGGTTTTCAGGTCAACTAGAGGACAACATTTTTTTAATCAAAGAATTATGTGTATTATTTACCTTTGCGTGGTGCACAATCTCCACATGTGCCAAAATAATTTCACTGTACAAATTATTGATAACTTGAAACACATATTTTGTTATTGTTTTCTTGTTTTGTTCTTAGAATGCTGGATTCTTCGGTGGAAATCGTGTCACCTGGGTGGATTTCTTGGTATTCGATGTGCTGGAAAATAATGTAGAGTTTGGAATGTATGACGTAGGTCGACCATTGGTACCTGTACTAGACCAATTCCCTCGACTTCAATCATTCTATAATGTATTCAAGTCTAGACCACGTATTGCTGACTATTTGAAGAGTAAGAAAAGAGCAGAGTACAAACTTTATAAAATGCCAAAAGGTTCATCCACACAAACGAAAGCACAGTGATCAGGAATATAATCAAAAACTGGTATGTGACTGTCCACCACAAATTTCTCGTACAGTCAGCCCGGTCAATTTTCTTTCATATTTTAGATAGTGTATGTCATATACGTTTGTGAAGATTATCATTCATCCAGGTAGTAAACAATAATGATATTTGAACTATAATCTAGTCACTGGACTATTTTTGAGTGGGAAATTTTCACGTTCAATCCTGAACGCATCATCAGCCCTACTGATCATCTGGTGGTTGAAGTCAAAGGTGGTGACCTGTGATACTACAACATCCGTTTCACAGGTCAATGAACTTTTACCGTTCAGGATTGGATGTGAAAATTTCCCACTCAAAAATAGTAAGTCCAGTTGACTAGATTATAGTTCAAATATCATTATTGTATGTCATATGTTTTAAAATGATATATCATTTGACTTCCAGAGGCGGAGTCATGTTTGATTGAACTTAGCACTTTTACAACAAAGGGTACCTTATGTTGGTGCTACACATGTCTCTCTTTCCACATTGCTGGGAATAATCAAACAGTCATAATTGGTGGTCACTTCAAATCATCCCCAAGTCAATGAGGTTCAGGTGTAAACTTGCAAAATTTCTTAGCTTCCAACCAAAAAGGTCAAACTTACTCCGGGTACTAGACATAGCAGCATTCACATTACAAGATATGCCTATAAATGAAGATTACACCTAGTTCACTGCTCCTGGTTTTTGTCAGGAGTAAATGGAAGGATTTACGCCTGGCGGAACTTACGCTGACCATCATTCACACTACTACTGCGCCTACTGCTACTCCTAGCAACTTGCGCTAACCAAGTTTTACCGGCCATGTGAACACAGCTATACAATTCTTTGTAACCCACCACTTGGAAAAGGATTAAGCAAAAGCAAACAAAAAACAAAGACTAGACCTGTATAAGAAATCTATAGGTAGAAGCTTATTATCCTCTTCAATAATCAGTTTGACTGATACTAGCAAAATGAGATACATGTAGTGCCAACTTAGGTACTTTTGAATAAAAATTTAAAGAACAGACCTTCCAGAATAGGTAGTCATTACTCTTTAGTTTCATGCCTAAAAAGGCAATCGTCTGACAATTGCCTTTTTAAACATAACGACTACCTATGCTGGAAGGTCTGTTCTTTATCTTTATTCAAAAGATAGTCTAACTATGAGTAAAATGCTGGTACTTTTGAATATGCACATTTTGCTCTCTAACTCAAAATCAAATTGGCTGACTTTACGAACAGTTTATGGTGGACGGCTGAAACTAGTAAACTAATTAGTCTCAGTGGATGGTGGACATTCACATTATAAAAACTTCTTGATACATACAGTTTTATTTAAATTTATTAAGAGTAAATTTATCACTCATTACATTTAAATCTATCATATTTTTACTTTTTGGACTATAACTTCTATCATTTCCATTATTTGATAAGCATAAATTACAGATGTACATATTGGATAAATGGATATGAACATACTTTCAGCACAAATAATGCAGGTTTCATACTTTCCTGCCACTTTCCGCTTTGCTGCTCTGAAGATGATTTTACTTCACTGCGCAATTGCACCAGAAACGCTAGCAGTGACCAGCGGCATGCCGATATATCGATCACTCCATTGTTTTGCCACCGCGGCAGCACCGCTGGGAGTTGAATTCAAATCAACTCGGAGCGGTGCCGCTCTGACGTATGAAAACAAAATACGATTTTGGAGCAGTGCTGATGAGCAGCAAGAGTGGCTTTCAGAGTCATGCTGCTGCTGCTCATCGGTGTACCATTCCGCTTGCAGACAAGTGCAAGTGGCGCGATGAACCGTCATGCAGCTCAGCAGCAAGCAGCAGAAAGTATGAAACCAGCATAAGGAAATGTCTGAAGTTTTCACACATGATCACATGCTGCCCACTTTTTTCCTCCACTTTGATGTACCTGTAGATAATAAATCTTTGGTGGCCTTATTTTTTGAATAGATATTTTGAATTTGTGTGATTTCAAGATGCATAATTTAGGTTTGTTTTACCAGTTTAGCAAAGAAATTTGGTGCATTTAAACTTTGCCAAAATACATGTACTAGAAGCAATAAGAAACAAGAATTGTGTTTTTGTGTAAAATAATTAAGTAAACAAAGTAAAGAGTTGAAAAATAAGCAAGGTGGAAGGTAGCTAGCTAGCATGTAAGATTTAAGAAAATTTCAAGAACTTTTATCTAGTTTTCTATAATTAGACCTTAAATAAATAAATAATTTAGAAGTGTGTTGTATTCAGTAATAACTTTTTCCACAGAGTCAGAATGTGATTCAAGTACATTCATCTTTGAGACGTAAATGATCTGTATCAAAAGGTGTTGTGTTTGGAGCTTTTTTAGAATTTGTTTTATGATTTGTTGATCAAAAACTGTATGATTATTGTTGGGAAAACCATTTTTGTAAAGGGACAATATTTTCTGAAGTACAACTGGACACTTGCCATTCATAGTCCTTCAAGACGACCTGGCTGAGGTTGATAACTATGTAGCAAGGCCGAAGCTCAGCCTTTGACTTCGCTGCCTCTCCATGCTCCAGTAGCTGTGGTCGTTCTTGAAGGACTAGCCATTTATTGTTAGGATGAATTGGAAATCTTAAGTGCAATTAGCAAAATGTAACAGTTCTTTTAACCCATGATGAATGAATGCTACCAGGTGTTTAAAATGGGCACTAGAATTATCATTTCTAAAAAAAAAACTGGTTCATGTTATGTCCTAATTGTATAATGTACGATATGGTTTAGATAATTATTGATATAAAATGGTTTTGAAGATGTGGGTTCTAACATAATAGTTTGATCAGCCTGTAATCGGCAGGAATTGAGAGGCTTTCACCACAACGCTGAAAAGTAGTCGTGTTAAGAGTAACATAGTTAATAGTTGACCTCTGTGGTCTGTATTTTGCATGATAAAGAAAGTAGTAATTTGTGATTTATCTGGCAAGATGTCACAAGACAAGTCTCAAAATAAAATATATTGATATTAATCAGCGATGTTATAATGCCCGCCTATAGAGGCCGTCAGCGTGACGTCATATGCCGCCATGTTGTGGGTACACGCTGTGATGGATGTTCGATCTCCATGCGTGAACAGCAAAATCACCGCGTTGATCCGCGATAACAGCTGCGTTGCAAGCTGCGCCCTGCGTGAAGTGTCCGACGCATGAACACACAGATCATTTGTACCCACAAGATGGCGAAAGGCTGACGGCCTCTATTACGAGCTAATCAAACTATAGTATTAATTTCAGGGGTTTTAGCCGGGATACAAATACTGTTTGGTTGTCCACAGACCTGATGGCAGTTCCAACCTGAGATAGATATTTCAAAGGAAATTCTAACTTATCTTAACTAGGATTTGTGGTGGATGCCCTGGGCATTTTTCAAAAGATGGCTGGACAGGTTGCTGGCTAAACCTTTGATTAGTGTGTATACATTTCCAGTGAATTAGTATGGTTGTCTGCACTGTGTGTGTAGTCAGAGCCTACTCAATGTGGAGACAGAACCTAGAATCTTCTAATGTTTGCCTACAAATGTTTGACATTCCAAAACATCTCTGATATCATATTAAATTTATCAAAAACCTGTGAGAATTTTTTTATATTTTCACATCCTTGCAACCTGACTGAATAAATGTGAAAGAGGAGTGGATCTATTTTGTATTTATTTTATTTTATTCATTTATTTATTTATTTATTAAGGTTTCTTTTTTCTTTATTTTTTCAAATATATTTTACCGCACCTGTTGTCTAAGTGCAAACTTAAGTGTGTTTACAATATTGTAATACATCAGTACTATTTTAGTAATTTTCTTGGTAGGCTGTATAATATATGTAGTTGTTAATAAGCAAAGATACAATCATGGAGAGGATACAATGATGAAATACATGGTTCTGATTATAGTCACACTGCCCTCATAAGTACCAGAAATTTATACACCCCTGATGCCTGATGTAATGTTTATTTTTACAAATCATGTATCTATCTAAAATTGTGAACAAATTCATATGGGATGTGAATATAGGCACTGCATATTATATTTCTTGTGGTGGTTTTTATTCAGAATACTTTTGGTCATTTTTACAGGAAAATTTTGGAAAAATTATTACTCTCTTTTTTGGTAAAAGAATCCAATAATGAACAATTCAGAAATAAGCCAAATAACCATGTGGAACAATGTTTTGACATTAAAAAAACACCTCCATTGACTCTTCTGTTTGTACAACATGTTGGACTAGAATAAATACACACACAAAAAAAGTCCTCACTTATAACCCATCATAAATCTAAACCTGTTTATATTTTGACAATTTAATTGACATGGTCGTGTGCAGAATCTTGTTAGCTCCTATTTGATACCACATTTGGTACCACAAATTTGACAAAGATTGATACCATTTTATGAAATTTGGTGCATTTTGTATAAGTTGCAAATTAAAAAAGGAGCACTTATGTAAGTGAGGACTTTCTTTTTGTATTATTTTTTATTTAATTCTATTAATTATACTAAAATGCAGTAAACCTTTGACGAGCGCGTATTGTAATGATACATCGTGTATTTACTGCATTGCACGCACTTGTCTCTGATTGGCTGCTGAGGCGATCTGTTGTTGCCGAGTGGAAATTTATGAATGAACTGTGCGCCATACGTACGCGTTGTTAGCGCCGAATTTGCAACATCACGGTAGTCGCGCTCGTCAAAGGTTTGCTGCATTTTAGTATAGACATTTATTTAAATTTAAGATTGATTGGGAATCAGAATGTCCCTCTGATCCCTTCATAGACTACTAATACCCCATTTACACAGAGCCTGAAGTCGACCTTGTTTGTCAAATGCTACACAATTTTATCAATTTGCTACACAATTTTGGAGTTGAGTAGCATTTTTATGCCATAGACTTACACACTGAAGTATGCGAATGTACCAAGAGAAAAGTAAATAAAGCAAATTTTGCTACGCATAAAAAAATGCGTAATTCCATTACTGAACAGGGTTGTATTTTGAACTCAACTTCAGAAGTCGATGATAAAGGTTATTTGAAGCATGAGCAAGTGATGGCATAAAAGTTGAATTCACCAGTATGATGTAAACACCACATTATCAAATAATTCATGCTAATACTTAGTCTCAATTTGAATTTGAGGTCAAATTTAAGGTCGACTTTTCTTTGTGTTAACAGGGTCAATGTTTGTTGGTACCTAGAGGTGTGTATGTAGTCAGTTGGAAGCGGTAAACGCTGATTGAAGAATAATGTATGGACTGTATGATGCATTATATTTTTCACATGTTAACATAGTTTTTAAATCCTTTTTAATAACAAAATAATATTCTTCTATCCTATCTAATCATTCTGTATTCATATGTTTACTTTTATAAATAAAAGTATATTGTCTGTCAAAACAAACATTTTGTATATTTGCTTACATCAGAAGTCAATCATATGTACAGTAGCAATTAAGGTGGTTTTAGATTTAAAAGAATGTCTTGCTGCCCAGTTTGTGATAGAAATAAGGCGAGGCAAAAACGTGTGAAAATCACTGCAGGCCCACTAATACGCAATTATTTGGGCCCTTGAAATTGTGTTACCCAAGTTATAAAGATGGACTCAATGCTGACCTCGCCAATCCTTCTTTGCTATTTGGCATTACCTGTTGTTGATTTGCAAGTCCAAAGTCTTAAAGCGTCACAAATGTGGACCAGTGTAATGTTCATTAAAATCTCCAAACTATTAAACATTCATTAGGCCAAAATCCAGCAATACCAGATGAAACTAGATGATTTAGATGCCAAATGACAAAAAACTCAACATAGGTTGAACAGAGACTTCTTGTTTTTAATGCACAGAAGACATTGACTTTCAATGGGGGACTCCATTTGAAATCTACACCCCATGTGTGGGAAATGAATGTAATGTCTTCCATGGGGGGTGTTTGGATTTCAAGTGGAATGGCCCATTAGCAAATGAGAACCATGGTGGGTGGGTGGTGGACTCAGTGAACAAGTTTTAAACATGTGGTTTTAATAATCCATTCTAGTTCCAAAGCACAAGTAGTCACATTCCCTGATGATGGGTGACCCCTTCATCACTAAACTGCCTTGATTCACGATTAGGTATGACATCTCTGAATTTCACTGCAACCAGTGGTCAGAGTCCCAGAAGGTCTGCGGCTGCTCCATCACTAACTCCCTTGGGAAATGCTTAGCTACAACACTAGTTAGTTAGTATAAAGCCCAAAATTTTCTGCTTTACATATGTAAATGTAAATTTTGCGTTAATAAACTTTTCACAAAAAACCTTTAGCCTACTATATTTACGATTCTTAGATCAATATATATAGGGCCTATGCGGGTGAAATGGAACTTTATTTCACTTTATTATATTGAATTTTGAAGCTGATTTTGTTTAGTTCATTTAAGAAAATATTTTGTTATTAATTTCGCTTTTTAAAGCTTTTTTTCAGTTCATTTTTTCTCTTTTTAGCAAAACTGCTTTTTCCATGTTTCTCCATGAATTCCGCAATTTTCGTGGGAAATCCGCTACATGGAGGACTTCTGGCTTTACACTAGTTGCCCCAGTCTCACCATCAAACTGCCTTGGATCATGGTTAAGTGTGACACAAGCACCACGGGTCGATCAATAAAGGCACAATTGAATCGTTAAAATTACAACTTTTCATATTGGGGTTTGAGAGTTTGGAGGTGCATATCTTGGTCAATTGCTCAATGTTCACGAACAGGGTGTCAAATGAGAAAGAAAAGTCCAATTAACAAAATGTATATTTCAGAATAATCCAAAATTATCAAGCTATTGAACAGCAAGGATGAATATAACTGACGAGTTTCTTTTTGTGCCTGGTGTAGTACACAGGTATCAATTCATGTCTTTGATTGTGAGCTATTGTGATGGTAGAAATATAATCTCAGGGTGAAAGATGCCAGTATGTACCCTGTCTTTCTGATCAGCCAGTGCTCAGCCTGAGTGAGAAACCATAGATTCACATAACACATGATTAAGCCAATGGAGCTCATTAGCGGCTGGCCTCATGCCCGGGTGGTCTCATGACTGACTGGCTTGGGTGCAGTGAAGGCAATCCTTGCATAGACCCTATCAAATACTATGTCACTAGTCCTCATTTTAAATAAAAAGGGGATTCTGCATTCCGTAAGGTACCACGAGGCTATTCACATGATTATACAATAAAACAGGCGATAGGTATGAATAGTTTTGAAATCGAGAAGGACACCTGTGCCTTTTTTTTTCAGCCAGACCAAACCATGCCAGGAATGGTTTATAATAGACGCTTGGATGCTGCATCTTATGCATGTGTTATTATTCTGTGCATCAAGTCATCTCCACTTTTGGTGTGCCATATTGCAGTGATCCTGATTGCCCTTCATATTCTGCCCAGTTGGGTGCGGGAATGCTGGTGTGATTTTGATACACTATGCAGGAATCCCCCTTTAACCACCCTAGTCTATCTCATCTCAAGTTGAGAGCAACACCATGTTGGATTTCACTGTGGCAGATTCGAATAATGCATGCTATCCTGATCCCTCAGAGCGTATACACCCACGTTGAAGGACGATTTGTCCGTTACAACCTGGCGACAAAACCATGTAAATGCAGATTCTAATCTGCTACTGCCAAATCTAACATAGCATTACTCTTAACTTGAGACAAAACATACTAAAATGAAAGACAGATAAAAAGATTTTATCGTGTCTGATGGCATCTGTCAATCAAACTTGAGCATACGGTTTGTTTACAAGTGTCGTGATGATGACTTGCTGAACGCGGCGGTATAACCGGACACCTTATTTTTAATTTTGCACCTTCAAACATACAAACCATCTCAAAAGTTAGGTCTTTATAGTAAGAAACTTTCTTTCACAAAGGCACCATGTCAACAATGCCTAGAAAAGTTTTGTCTTGTAATAGTACTTAATTTTTCACCATTTTCTGCTATTCCTTTTCTCCGACCGGTACCAGATAAATCGGCCTTCCTTTTACGCGCTATTAACCTGTGTAAACCAATCAAGGATCGTAATTGACAGCGACATCAGACGCGATAAAATCTTTTTATCTGTCTTTCATTATATAGTTGTGCATTTTTATGCAATGCATGGCAAACTACCCAAATTCCAAGAGCCCCATACTATTTTAGCACCCAAGACATAAAACAGCAAGTAATAAGCTTCTTTTTTTGTTATTGGGAGTACATCTGAAGACCAATTTTGAAGCTGCCCACAGGTTATTAAGTAAGGGGTCATTCAACATTTTGGCCATTTTCCCATCGTATAAAGCATACATAAATTTCATTATTTTCTTGTGGGGGAAAATAAATCGCCATTTTAATCCATTTCTTTCATACGTACGCACAATGATTACTTTTTTACCCCTCCTCCCCTCATGGGAAAATGTTGAATGACTCCTTACAAAAATAACCTTCATCCCCTTTGGGAAGATTATGTGACGCATGCAAAAAGAAAATACAAACACACAGATTTATTTGATCCAAATAATTTATTATAAAATTGGAAAATCTTTCAACTTTCTCAATCAATCATGTTTTATGTTTCTCTTTTATAACTGCGTTTCACTAAACTTTACTTACTCAATATTGTTCTCTCAATCAGCTTGATTTTAAATGAAAATGTTACGGCACAATTTTGTGAAGCAAAAACAGAAACAAAATCTACTTTATATAACTTGACTTACGGACATTCACTCTGTATGACAAAACTGAAACCAGTTGTTATTTGAATGTTTACAAAAGATTCTGATTTATACACCTACCCCTCTCAATGTTGAAATCAACCAAAATTAATAGCAAAGACAATAACATTATCAAAAAAATATGAATAAATAAAAGACACAAAAATATGCATTTCATAGACAACATATAATCTCACTTGACAAATGTCAAATGAAGGCTCACTTCGCGCAGATTTTAGGCATACACAAACATGACCAAAACGTGCAAAAAACAAATGATTGTGTCATATTAACAGCATATATTCATTTACAACCTTATGGGCTTTTTTGATTTCTAGCAGTTAGTTACCAAACTGGTATCCTAACTTTTAGATTACAATGGGCAGTTTCAAATATTTAATATTGCTTTATGCAATTTTATAATAACGAGACATGATTACAACAAACAATGCTTGCCTTTCTTTTCCAGCTTAACATTACATGGACAAAACTAAATCTTATAAAATTGTACCAAAATGAACAACAAAATTGATTGTAATTAAGAAAATAACAAACAAGTCAACTTGTGCTTAGCTTTGTATGGCTATGGTTTCACTTTCTTCGGTTCCAAATCTGACTTGAAAGCACATACCTGTTAAAGTTCCATGCACATTTCCAAGATATCCAAAGGGTACATGCTTTGTATATAATAATCTACTTACAAGACAAAAAGAGTTGCTAATATTTGGGAAATTTCATCTTTTTTACTTTTTACAGATAGGATGTAATTACACTTTGAAATACAATAAATCTCTATTGGTTACACTGCATGTATGTAGTAAGTAGTATTTCTGTTTACTTGAGTTAACTTACGAGTTAATCATATTTGATCCCAGTAACATACACAGTACTCGCTGGCCAAATTTTGTAGCAAGTTGTTTATTTGACAACAGGTATCTTCAAAATTGCATTACATATTTAGAGCTTGGTACAACACACTTTTTATTCATCTTGACCAAGAATAAGGGGTATATGTGTCTAATATTTTACCAAGTAATATATAAGGGAATTAGAATGTACGGTCATGTTAATTACATAGTAGTTACTGTGTCTTCTTTTATACGTTCATTTTTCAAAAGCAATAAAGAGTTGGCATGAGGCAAGCCTCGCTCACAATTTATAATGCTTGTTTTACTTTCATCCTTGTATTAAATTCTTTCAATCTTAAATACTTTCTATCTCTTTCTATCAATATCTTCCACATCAACTCTCCTTTTCATGCCATACCTTTAGGCAAATATTTTATAAGCAGCATATATCTAATAACACCTCTCTTAATAAAATGTTATATCTGTGATTTGTAATCCATAGTGTCATAATAGATCATAAACAATATTCTGTTTAAGATTAACTGAAGGGGAAAGGAAAGAAAGAAAGAAAGAAATCAACTAATATTTTCATAAACAATCTACAATTTATACACAAACTGTCCATTTCGCTGAGGATAAATACAAATGAATTTGAGTACAGACAAGATAAGAAACTACATGCCTTTCAGAAATTTGTCAATTTGCTGAAAATGTCTGTAGCAATACAGAGGTATATGGCAGTAACATATTTAGTCTGATATCAGTTCAAACTTTATTGGTAATATATGGCTACCCAATCCATAGCCTTAGCTTGGTCCACAGAACAAGTCTATGTTACCCGATCCCTAGCCCTGACATGGTGATAAGTATTCCACAAAGTCTATTCCAGTCAAAACATTGTTTTTGCAACAACAAATCCTGGCATCCTAGTGTGAATTTCAGTTCTGCTATTTGTATCCTCATGACCTCGGATTTAGAAATATCGCACACACTCAATCAGTCTTCGAGTTGTACCAGTTGCAGAAAGCTACAAGCTAGTCCTTTATGGAAGTTCAGATGAGCTTTCAGGAGGAGACAATTAAAAATGAAATCATGATTTTCAGCCAAACTGAAACACGCTCTTCCAAAAAGAGCTACAGTGAGTGATTGCTCTCTACACCTGGTATTACTTCATGAATACATACTCAAAAGATAGCCTAGTATAAAGGCTGGAATTTTATAGCTTATGGAATAAAGCTGTCTAATCCCTCAATGATATCTTTACAATAGGCTAATTTTGTGTGCGCTTTAATGAAGGATACCCCCAAGACCTGTTGACCTCTCATAATTATATTTCATTTACAATGTGATATTTCCGATCATGATTTTGATTTGTTGTAAATAGTGACCAATTGCGTCCTGATCCACACAGGGCAAGTGAGCAACATTATAACAATAAAATTTATATACATTATACATAAACATATCAGTATGTCCAATATACGATAATCCCAATGCATGGGTTTGGCAACAAAATAAAAATAAAACTGAGACGATGCCCCCCATTATAGTACTGACTGTACACTACCCTTAAGGTGCGATTACTACATAAAATATATGTCACACCAATTGCAAAGCTCCGATGGGCTATTCCAGTTGAAAGCCATACACCCTGATGGAAGACAGGACCTTAATTCCTCTACACAAAAGAGTGTGAATTTCAAATAGGGTTACCTGAAGTGAGGACTCTTATTTGAAATCTACACCCTGTGTGGGAGATTAAGGTCTTATCTTCTATAGGGGTGAATGGAGTTCAACTGAAATAGCCAAATAGTGATGCTATTCTAGCAAACAATGAGCACCCTTTCCCCCCTCTGATCATCATATAATTATATTCTGCAGTAAACACTCAAAAAATACAACAATCTGAAAACACAAACATTCACAAAAATATTTATCACCCACAAAAATATTGTGATTTAAATCATATCATCTCGGCTTCTTTTTACACAACATACACACAAAAGATCCAAAATACAGTCAACATCCAAAGAAATTGGTGTAAAAAGGCAAAAAATAGCACACTCATGAGAAACAAATAACACATATGCAATAAGATATTAATGTTACCGAACAAATTGCACCTATACTACATGTATACAAAACCTACATGGGTTCCTTGTTTTGGTTATTACCGTACTGACCCGGGTATAGTACCACGCACGTTCAGAATTACCCTGTTACTTTAGGAATAATTCAAGACAAGGGGATCTGAGGACAATTCCAACTCCGAAATATACATACATACAGCCATGATACACAGAGTCGTATGAAAAAGTGATTACATAGCCTCTTGCCTCTGGAGAGACAAAAATTATCCACTCTCTCCATTACAACATTTGAATTGTGGGGCAGATGCAATGGATGACAAAGATCTCACAGTCAGTTCCAATCAGGGTAACGCCTGGCTGTCTGTACACACTACCATGGGCATCATGGGAGTACAGTGTCTTACAATGAATGATTCACCCAGGTTAAATATGAAAATATAAATAATAAAAAATAGATAAATGTTGACTTCGGTAAAGTCTATCATCTTATTTCATCACTTGGGGAGTTTCATATTCAGTTGGAGATCCATGTATATAGTCCCACCCTCAAATTCCAATCATATTTCAGTAAATAGAGTCTATAACCGGGTCAGTACGGTAGTCATGACATTGAATATTGATCACATTGAATTCATTGCAATGAATCAACACAGTTTATGGTAAACCTTGTGGTGTGATCTCTCTACACAGGGAAAATTAAAATAGTTTCTAGACGCCACTAACTTAATCAAGAAGATCATCTCAATGTGCAAAACAACCCTCCCTCAATATGGTTTATATGCCAAAACCACAAAACAAAATCCTATATTTCACATAAAAAATAAATACAATTTGTTCTTAAGCTTTTTTGATCTTTTTAATTCTATAAAAAAAATTATATCAATCTACCCAAATCAAATGGGTACAACTACAAAATACACAGGCAAATAAACTATGTATAATAAAATACGTTTCTACACGCTATGGAAATTATTCTAGAATGAGCTGTAACCTAACCTTTGTCACCTTCAGCTTGATTCAAAATTCATCAACATAACATTATTTCACATCACTGATTGATGGTTACTTCATCTCTAGGGTATAGCCAAAGAGATATACCCAAAGAGTACCAACTCAAAACTGACTTACATGTAACATCATGTAATGTTAAGGTAAAATTTGTCACTCATGGAGGGGCAAATAAAGTTCCTCGTGTGTTTTTCGGCAAGAGCCGGAAATGGAATGATAATTTGCATACTTAGGCTTGAGCATTACAAACGTTTGTGCAATCAGCACAACCACATACTTTGAATCGGAAGTTCGCTAGGCGCCTAACAGTAGTATCCGGAGGTACACTATTTGCCCTCTATGAGCGACACGCAAACATGGCGGAGTCGTACTCTTTGGTTCTACCTCATTGGGACTACCCAATGATAGAATGCAACCCCCCTTCACTTTGTATGTTAGTTGATTCATTTCAAATCAATCCTTGTTGCCATTACTGCTAATACTATCAACTTTGATACTATTTAGTAATAATCCCTCCTCTCCTGCTTCAGTCTACTCTATACAGCTTCATACTTTGAGCCAATTCCCATTTATACCAGCAAAGAAAAATGAGTTGAATCCTCCATAAAAGATGTTTTAATTTAAATAAATGATAGTACACAGAGCTCAAAGGGTACTACTGATCAAATGGCGACATTTCTGTCTTGAGGTAGATTTGTGCTTCTTTCCGTTAATCATCATGCTGCTAGCTGATTTGAGTAGCATGTCCATCATCTGTTGATCAAGCAATTCTATATGCCATTCAAGTTTGACATAAATTATATTGCATTGATAGTTTGGGAGATATTTTTTTAACATGTTAAATGTGAGAACCACTAAAGTCATATGCATTATGTGGACCTGTTGATTTATCCAACAAACCTAATGCAATTCTGACTACAATGTAAAGACATGTTGTAAGAAAACTTATCATTGAGTTGGTTGTCATCATGTGTCTTTACTGTACCGATTATTTAATTAAAAAAATCCAGTGCGTATTTCAGCATTCAAGATGTGCTGCAACTGGAAAATCAACTGCAGCAACAAGAAAAATTCATTTTGATGAAAAAATGGAGCAACAACCAGCCTTCCAAAATTGATTTCAAAGGACAGTTACTGATTATTCAGACATTTTCTTTTATATAAAAAAAACAAGCACCTGTTAAATAGAAATTACTGTAGGAAGGTTGCTCCATGAATGCCAACACACAGCAACAATTGTGAGCCAGGCAACCAGCCTTCCAGCTGGCTAGGTTATTTTATTCTTTGCTAATAGTAAATGGAATTTAATGATATAACCACAAATCTGACTTAAACAAAAGTATAAAGCATTTACTACAATGTACATCTACATTACTACTGTATAATTACATGACTTCATCAGTGTGCTCCATATTTACTGATACTTTATGTGCAGCTAGATTCCAACAAGTACTTGGGGGCATGGTATCTTCTCCTACGACAAGCCAACTGTTGTTTGTACATATTGTACATGTTCTGATGTTTGACAATTTGATGGCATTGTGCGGAATCTATACACACACAAAGAATAAGTTGGTATTATATTTACTAATCTGGAGACACTGTTGCAGTCCATTGCACAGTTCAATCATGGGGTGTTTACTACAAGAACATAATCCACACCACAAGGTGTATGAAAAGAAATGACCAGTATACAAGCAGTGGTGAGGATCTAGGCACAGTGAAAACACTCCCATATATGCAGCCCTTACGTAAAACAAACACAATTCAACTCATTTAGAGGCACAGACATCGATAGAACTACCGTAATATGTGGAATTTAAGCTGCATGGTATTGTAGCAAGTATGACATAGTCAGGACTGCTTTTTGAAAAACACCATGTTGACACCAAGGTAAAAATGTTATCATGGCTTAAATTCCTTCATTACGACATGCATTTTATCCAGTCCATTACACATCTGCACATGATACATATTTAGTGTCAGCACCAAGTGACAATAAATATATGACCCACTTAAGCCAAACCATTGGTAGATTTAAAAAAAAAACTTTTTAGAAATCAACATATGCCTACAATAAGCTCAATGCAGAGCGCATTCCTTTTTCATTTGTATAATACACTTTACATGTGGATACCTTTCAGATTTGACAGCCTGTTTTCCAAAGAATACGGCTAATTACTTTTCCTGGTAATAAAGTAGCTAAAACAAATTAGCTAACTACACTAGCTAGATAGTATTAATTAAATAATTGGCTACTTGTTCCATAATACTTTCAACAAATAAATTATCTACACAATATCTACAAAACTTGATACACAACTTATCCAACAATTGGTTTTGCTTCAGTGAGCCATAGACTTGCATGTGCAGAGATGTAACAATAAGCCATCTATAATTATGTAAACCCACCAACGAATAAAGTACGGTAGATTTGAGTTGAATGAAACAAAAACAAAAAAACATCAGTTTGTTTGTATACAATATTTATAATATTTGTTGCTATCGATATAGACATAATAATATAGACACTAACACACTGACTGAATCTATTGACTCGATGTGAATGATGTATGGAGAGAAAATATGTAACATAAAATTGTATGCATACAGGACCTTACTGGCGTTGATGGCGCGATGAGTTTGACGCTTTCATTTCTAACAAGGCCATGTATTTATTTGGTTATTTTGCCAGATTCTGGATGCCGTTACTAAGTTTCAAAATTACCCACAATATAAATGTAACATAACAGTTAGCTGCTTCAATATTTATCCTGGACTCTACAGTACTAACAGCTGCTTCAACAGATATTGTGGGTGAAGTCTTAGTTATAGGCATACATGACTGACACCAGTTATACAATAGTAAGTGTGCAGTGGGCGTGCTAGTCATCCAAACCGCTCCCGTACTAGGTGCATCAGTTTCTTCTTGCCACGGTACATCACTTTCAATTCATCTATGAGTTTTGCAAAACGTATATGTCCATCTGGAGCTAACAGAAATGTCTCTCTCGCTTTACTTAGAAATTCAATGAAATCGCCGTAATGCCGTGGACTAATATGCGTCAGTCTTGAGTGTGCAGTGTTTATGTATGCATTGATGGCTGCATCTAAGAGTTGTCTCATTGGATCCTTGTCATACGGAAGGAGTTTTATACAGCGGCGTTTTTCCATCAGGGAGACATCCCACACCAGGTGCTGTTAAGGTACATCTGTGAAGAAACAAAGAAAAGAAAATCACTATGACTGTTCATTGAGGAAAAATAATTGTTGATGTCATGCATCATCATGTTACGCTCATAACAAGGACTTCTACGCACTGCACATGCTGCAAATGTGACAATCATGTAGCTGATGATTATTTGTCCACCTGTTAAAGCTATTGTAACTACAGTGTGTCTTGTCTCAAGTTGAGCGTAATGCCATGTTGGATTTCACAATGACAGATTTAAAATCGTACGCGCTAACCCAAAGTCCTGAGGGACATATACATAGATGTAGAATGGCGATTAGCCCATACGCTGGAGACGCAACCACGTAAAAACACTGATTCAAATCTGCCACTGTGATATCCAACATGGTGTTACTTGCAACTTGAGAACAGACACACTATATACTTCAAATTTCCATTTCTTTTACACACAGCTTACCCAGGGTCCTCACATCTTACTCCGAATGGACTGACAAATTTTCCACTTGTCTATCACACGTTCTGGTGCTACTTCTTTATACATGCCATGGTGAGCAAGTGAGCAAAAATTTATCATTTTATGTATATTATCTGTAAACTTGTCCACAATTTTCTTTTTTACCATCATAAGAATGGTGATATTTAACAAAGCAATCTTTCCCTATTACAAGTAGGGTTACTACATACCTGTGTAAGACATCTGCTAAGACGGAGGCACATTGCACACTCTTCACAACTAAAGGGATCATATTGCTGAGTTGATCTTTTCCTAGTGAATGACTTAAAGCACATGCCCAATACACATCATTGATGGCGGATCGTGTCCTGGTTATATCCTAGTGATAAGTTCCTCATTGCCAACACGGCCAAGTCATAGGCGTGGTTTGCATAGCCTCGGTGCTCCATATACCGAGCTATTGTAAATAACTGTGAGGAATTCATGTGGGGATTAGCACCAGCAGCAGCATCTACCACTATCTGGTAGGCTGCTTTGAAAGCAATTGGATCTTTCTCACACAGAGTTAATGCACAAAGTGCGCAGGACGGTGGGTCTTTGGCGGCGCACTGTAAAGCTACGCTTCGTGCGCACCTAGCCAACTCTTCCTGTTGACGATAGTTCAGGTTTAACCTTAAGGCAGTGTTTGGAGACATAACAGTTGTTGCCACCATTGTCGTTGCTTCGGTGGGTGTAAACAGCGTGTACCATGACTGCATTACAGTGATGAGGGCGCTAACACCTATTTCAGTTGCATAAGTCACCATCCATCGCACCATTTCACGTCGCTCCAATTCATGTTGGACAGTGTGATACGCATGATGTGAAGACCCAGTTCAAAGGTAGCTTTGAGTAGAGTGTAATGTGTAGTTCCATCCACGGGGGTGGCCACCTTAAATGCTTCTTGGGACAGTTTAAACAATTGGGAGGCACTGTGAATATGATGCTGTGCTGCCTCTAGAACTGTTCTTAAACGACGCACATCATCTGTAAATCACAAACAAACAAAAAACATATTATAAATATTGGATTTTTAATTCAATTTTAATAATTTTATATCAATATGTACAATACCTGCCAAACAGCTTAAAAACAGAAAATATGACACCAAAATGTATTATATTAGCAATAATATCAAACTTATGTCTGTCATGTCTTTCACTGCATGACAGAATTCCTGAAAGATGTCTTAATTATATTAAGCATTTTTTATATACACAGGAAAGGATTGCAAGTTGTCATAAGAGCTCATGTCGTGGTTTAGTTTGGTAATGTCATGGTTGTGGTCTGTTACTGTCAACCCATAAACTATGACTAATCATAAGAGGAACTCCCTGCCTGACTGCCTGCCTCCACCTGTGAGTAAATACTACTGTCATTATGGATCAGAAATGGCTCGATTGAACACCCTTCTCTTGCCAAGCTCATCTTGGCTCGGATTTTAAGGCACACACCTTGGTCTGGGGCGGACATTTTAAAAATGAATTTAGAAGAGCAGCAACGACACCACCTGCATTACATTCCAGATGTTAAATCTACATCATATGCAAAATTTGAGGAAAATTGAGCGAGGCTGTTTTATTTTAGGGCCATTTGTCTATAACTGGTCTTTACATGTAGCCCTATGGAGAGAGTGCCCCCCCCCCATTTTAGGAACAAAAATGCAATTTAAAAAAAACTGGCCCGTGCGAATTTTCTAAAATTTTCAGAGTATGTAGTATGAACAAGTAGAAATATAATCAAGTAGTTGCCCTACCTGCTCTTCTCCAAAAAAATAAAAAAGTCCTATACCTCAATGATAATGAAACCTAGGTGTGCACAAGGACTGCTCTGAACAAGTAAACTGTACAGTATGTGTTTAAATGCACCTCCTCAAAATATTATTCCTTTGTATAAATGGGAAGTGAAAATGATAATCTATTTATTTGCAATGGTGCATCTTTCACCAACTACACTGTGAAATCTATATTGATATCATATAGTGATGTGCACCCAGGATGTTTAGGCTGGCAAGATGGTGATTTACATTGATAAATAAATCCTGTGATGTCTAAGAATAATCATACGATTATATATTTAGTGTGTTATATCCTGACTAGGTGTTTTATGGTTAACACATTAAAATTGTCTCACACACGTTGCATCCAGGTTGACAAGGGCTGCAAAATTCTGGACACAATACATAGCCACTTTCCCATAAGTGTACAGACAGGCAAGGAATGTACAGTCAAAATACTGGATCAAAAGTGAATGGCAAATGCAGTTGTGACATAGTTGACTGCATGTAATGAAGGCAAGACTTAGCATGTTTGTGGGTGAACCCTAGCAAAGATTGCCCACATGCTCCCTGTACACAGCGCAGTATATTGTTTGATAGGTTGAGTAATAGAATAATTATATAATACAAACACTTGTAGCAACTTTGAACTTATTAAACTAATGGTAAATGTGAACTTTGACAAAGGAAATGGGTCTGTTTTGGCTCCAAGTTGTTCATGATACAGCAGCTCTCAATCAGTGTTGAAATTTCCTACATGTCCCAGTCAAACCCCACCCTGTTGTGTAATACCATCTGCAAATGACATAAGTCTTTCAAAAGGAAAAGTTCTAAGAGCTGCTCTTTGTCAAATTTGCATTGATCACTATATGATTCAAGCTTTAGACAACTACCATTCCTATTTTAAGGTCAGTTACTTATGGGTAAATTATAACTCTTTGTACCACACAATGTATGAGCTTTGAAGCTTGCATGACTTCTGCAACACCTCGCAAGCAACAAAACAGACACAATACACATGATATTACAGAATCCTCTCTCAGTTTTAGAGCAACAAAGCTGCAATATCCATTCAAAGCAGCTATTCTATATTTTATCTAAGATGACAACGTGGTCCCAAAGGTGGTCTGAATAAACAGCACTGACTGATAGCGCTCAGCGAAATCAACAAATTCAGATGATTAACCCAAAGCACGCACAGCGTACAGATAAATTTACCTAACTTCCTGCAACTACACAAATCTTTTTATGACAGTATTCAAAATCAACATTCATACTTGAAATGAAATAGGCACAAACATGCCTAGTATTGGACAATTTTAAGATAAACTGTCTATATGTAAAGGTAACACACAACAGGTGATTCGAGTTATGTTGTTAGCCAGTGCTAAGTAGGTAGGTAGTGAATGAGTAGATAAGTGATGATAACAAGACAGAAAGTGAATCAGAATTACATGCAAGGATGTGTGCCATCATGCAAATTAACATGTGGCTAAACCAGCCAAGAACCTGCTGGCAGTATGTTCCAAGCATTGACATGTCGTTACACAATTTTACCCCCAAAAGGTCTGGACATCCCATGCAAACATGCAAGCTGAGTTTTGATCAAATTTTAGGTGTAATTTACATGGAAATCAAGTCTTTCACTCTAAACAATACATTGACCTCTATACATACCCTTTAAAGAAATTCCATCCAAACCAAGCCCTTTTTTCCAATTTCTAAACCTTTGAATCAACACTCATATTCTCCATGCTAATTCGGTTAATCTAGCAACGTCACATGGGGAGTATAAATAATATCCTGGACTAATTATCTACCACTAAACTCACAACTATTTATGAGATTGTTCTGTTGACTATTTATAACATTACCCTGTGCAGCAGTAGCAGCATCAACATCCATATCTATATGTGTGAGTGATATATCAGCAGCACCACCCATATGAGTAACACGCTAAGATTTGCACCTAATGCTTACACATATAACACTACAATTCACCACCATAAATATATCATTTCGAATGAATTTAACACCATAAATATAGCATTCAGACATCAGAACCATCATAAAAACTAAAGCCTGAAGAAAGTAAGATTGTGGTTAGAGCCTGTGCATTGTCTTTCATTCTATGCAATGCTTAAATATAAGTCATATATGTACCTCCTGCTGACCTGCAACATCATATTTCAAGGAAAGGAAGACAACTTCATATCACTTGAAAACCAAAATGCACTAAGCTATTTTGGGAAGTCACAGAAACATGTAGACCAACACACAGCTATGGAATTGACTGATGAAGAAGATAAACAAGGAATGAAGAAAGGCAAGGAATGAAGAAAAGCAAGGAATGAAGAAAAGAACAGGACGAAAGAACAAAAAGACCGAAGAAAGGATGAATGGAGGAAAGAAAGGACAGAAAGGACAGAAAGGACAACGGAAGGAGGAAAGAAAGGACAACGGAAAGAGGCAGGTAAGAAAGGAGGAAGGAAAGAAAGAAAGGAAGGAAGAAAGCAAGGAAGGAAAGAAAGAAAGCAAGAAAGCAAGGAAGGAAGGAGAAAGAAACAAACAAACAAACAAAGAAACAAACAAAGAAAGAAAGAAACAAATGAACGACAAGTCTAAAGAACGAAATACATTGTGTAAGTATAAGAAGCAAACAACACAGCGAGAAAGCAACAAAGTCTAACACCAGTCATGTATATTCTTATAACCCTGTATAAATCATAATTTCTCTGCAGTACATGTTGACTCGCATGCAATCTATAACCTTGTCCTAAGGAAACCAAACCCATACTAACACTATACAGAGTGACAGTCAGCCTTACCAAGCACGCTGACTATTCATACCATCATATACCCAATATCAAGGGCTAAATTGATGATTACAAAAATTTCAACTAATTTCATTTCATTATAGGAGACACTCCTAATTAAATTACCATTATTATTAAGTGAGTACACCTTCATGACCAAGTTATATCTGTTGCAGTCAGTCACGCATGGGGAGCGCACGCAAATGATCTTGAATATTTCGTAAATAAATAATTCTTGACAAGCTGCAAATGACAAATTCAGCAGTCATTTTACTTTAAGAGCTGAAATGGGGTGTGGGTATAAATGCTTCGGAGCTCATGGGGACGGTAAATGAACGTGATCACTCCACACTCCTCAATCATATTGTGAAACATGCTAATCCAAAAGTTGAGAACAACTGGAGCAAAGTCATTCCCTTGTTCACACACACAGAAGCTTAACAACTCAGGAACTCCTATCCAAAGAATAAGACCACAAAGAACCGCCTAAACTTGCGACTCTGATTAGCAAAGCTGTCATGTACACAGTCAAGTTCATGCACAAATTGGATACAGCAGTACAGTTGAAACCACAGCATAGTCATGGCTCCATATTTACTAGTCCAGTTAATATCATATGTCCTAATGGTAATCATCTCATGTCATCATTTGGCATCTATCAACAATGGCTGGATATGAATAAGCACAGTTAGCTAAGACCCGGCTATGTGTGTGCTTGCTGACTTGACAGAATTCTGCAGGTGGGTAACTGACCCATGAACTGGGTTAACATCATGAGTCAAAAGTCAAACAGTTGTATCATGCCATTAACATGCTTACATCATACGTTCTTCTAGTACGATATAAAAGATTTTGTGTTGGAAATATTTTTAGAACCTTCCATCGTTATTCTTCTGATACTTAACTTAACCCCTGATATTCAATCCCATCCTGATATCGAATCAAGACCTGAATGCCTTTACCCTTAACCCTAGTAATATTAACCTAAAGTCTAAAACTATCAGGAACCTAACAGCCTTACCTTACATGGTAAATATGTTCACTACAGGTAAATTAGGTAATTTTTGGCTAGGCTTGAATGTACCTGTTGCGTCCATGTAGAGTTATAGGCAAGTGTGTTTATCGCAAAACTATAAGCATGCTCAGTTTTTGGTCAAGAATTAGCTAATAATATACCTATATAATAGTCAAACCCTACTTGCTCTGTACAGTGTGTTCATGTTACTCTGACATCTTGTCTCATGTGAGTTCCATGAACATGGGAAGAGTTAGTTTATTATGATGGGAAATCAAACATTTTTGTCTTAAGACACGCTCAATTTGATATTCCAGTTTAAATCCATACATCCCATAATAGAAGACAGACATGGCCTTAATCTTCCACACAGGGAGTGTGAATTTAAAATGGAGTTACCTGAATGGGGGACTCCATTTGAAATCTACACCCCTTGTGTGAGAGATTAAGGTCACACCTTCCATAGGGGGTGTAAGGCTTTCAACTGGAATAGCACATTGGTCTATAAATTTGAAGTGTATGCACAGATCACCACACCATGCCCTTTGTGTGAAAGTGCTATAAGGCTGGTGTGAAAGTCCACTTGCAACATATATGTGTTAATACAGTCATGTATAATGTTAAGTTATAAAAACATCTATGAAATATAGGCCAATGTCAGCTCGCTTAAACACAGGAAATTTCAATAATGAGCAACTTAACACATATAGAGGAGCATTAGTTGGTAAATAAATATGAGGGTGGAGCCAATGCCACATTAAATTATAACTTTGATCCTTTCAACAGATTAACTGAAATTTTGTGGGTTTTAAGGTTTAGACTCACAGTAAGTCACTCACTAGGATCTTAGTGCCCTTTTCACAAAGTTCTAGCTGTTGTTATATTTAATTTAAGAAATAAAGGGTAATGCATTATCCTTTACACGAAATAATGTGTCCGATAGCGAGTATTGCAGACCGCGTAACCAAGCGTGATGCTTTGCGTAGAATGCGTAACGACGCTAATATACTGCATCACGCTTTGCAGTGCGAAAAGAACATAAAGTGCGTTGAACTGGCCACTTTATTGCTAATTAATGGTCTTTCACGTGACGTGTTTCAACAAATCACAGTGCGCGATTTTGAATAATGGGCCGTGGGGGTAATAGATAATGTCGGATAAAGATGCATGTGCCAGGCGTAATGTCGATGCATGTGCGATCTTTGCAGAAGCTCTGACCTTAGCGACCGGCTGTTTTTAGTGACCGGCTGCTTAGCAACAACATTGTGCAGCATGATTTGGTTTTTTACTTGCGCTTAGTTTAAAATGTCATACGCTTGTGGAATGCGCTCATTGCTTTCAAACATACATGTCGTATCCGAGAATTAAATATAGGAACAGTAGGCCCTGTGATAGGTTCACTTATGATGCTTATATAAGAAGAATTGGCAGTCCAAACGGTAAGAAAACACATTCTATATATCAAGCTTTGAAGCCAAATTTGGGTGTGTCACATCATTTACATTAATAACACATTGTATCACTCTGCATGTAGCATGGCCTTCACCTAAACAGTAAAGTTTCTCACAAAAATGGAAGTACTACAGCAACTGTGAACGTTTATCATGGCATAAAGCAAACAAAAAGTTTCCACTTCAAGAGTGAAACTACTTTACTTATTTATCCTGTTTTGAAATGAATTTGACAAGAAACAAGGTTTTAAGGGCAGAGTTTCCCAATGGTTTAAAAGATTATTAGTGTAACTTCCCTCGTCATAAATCACATTCCTCAGTAATTAACTCAAGTCAAAGCACCATTCCCCTCCACAATATGGAATAGCTCTCGAGATGACAACTGCAACTTATTTCATAATATTCTAATGAATACAGCCACTTAAAAACCATGAGTGTCTTTTCCCGGCAATAATGTGGTTTGATATTGCAGGATATTGAGACTGCATGTGTATATGTGTGGTGCCATGGTATGCATGCTGTGACTAACTTTCAGTTTTGCCAAAACTTTTTTGTCGCTCCTAAGCTGCAGCAAACCAAATCATTATTGCTCAATAACTGAGACCAGATACTGAATTTTTTACCCTAACATTTGCCCACAATTTGCAATGATAATATCAAGGTGACCGCAATATGTATAACATAGTGTAGCTGTGTATAATGAGTAGAAAGATGCTAAACGCTCTTCCAACTAGGCTTACAAATCCACTTAAGGAGCCTGTTACTGTGTGATCACAGAAAATTGATGTGACCATTTTCTTGTGACAATTTCAATTACAAATGGCTATGCATGAAAGTTTAATCACAAAATCCATTTAGTCAGCTAAACCACAAATTTCACTCTTGCCCATTGCAAGATAATCTGCACTTGGCACAAACTGAAATGACATGCCCATTGGAGCCCAACAATGCTTCTTAACTACACCACTGGCAACACCGGGCTGTGACTAAGTCTACACATGGCATAGTTAAGTTGGCTGAGCTGAGCCGTACTAGTCTAAACCACTTGACAGGGTTATCCAACAGGAAAGTGATTATTTCCACATAACCCTAACTAGTGATTAACATACAGATAATCATCTTATATTATCTTACATGCCTCACTCACTCTCACCATACTTGCTATACATATGGGTGCCAACATAGGATTACTTTAATGCTACGATGCTTCAGTATATGGTACCCGATATACAAAATTCGGTTTCCTCTTCTTAACCCGATACATTGTGCAACTTCAATGTGGTGAGAAACTGAACCGTTTCATAACTGAAACCATCTCTAGGTTATCCATTTCTATCATGGCTTAGCTTGGTCAATTTGCTGCCATCATTTTCATTTTGGCACAGAAAATGGCACAAAAGAGGGCATCTTTGATATAGAATGAATTACATGTCTATGGGCTTTATTCAAAAAGATGTTTTAGCCAGGGATATTAACTGTATAAGTGATAGTTCAATTAATAATTATACTACTACTTTAATTTTATAAAGCGCAATACATCAAGCGATCACAAAGCGCTTTACAGCAATAAAACACATAATTTCACATCTGATGATTTATGCATAGCTCGATTTCCACATAATGTTTGTCATTACTTCTGCATTGTTATTTCAATTAAACTGTACTTACTATGTTGTTATCATGCTCATACTTATAGCATGCCATTGTTTACCTGTTTACAGGGCCAATGTAAAGACCCTTGTGGAACACCACACTTAATGCATACACTGTAAATAACTCACCTTTAGCTGCTGTCATCATACAGCCAGCCAATTCACACTGTTGTGATTCTATGTGTCCTAGCACAAACCAGCGTGGATAGCGACCCATCAGCACTGCATTCATACCAGCTGGACCACCACCGGCATTTCCACCCACATCGTCCAACATCGGAAGCCTAGGTGTCAGAAAAGCACATCTGTTGAAGTCAATCACATTAAAATTGGATCAGATGGGCTCCTTAAGATAATATTTTGGAATTCTGGTTTATCAGGTATATATCAAACATTCAATATATACATGCATCTGGCTTGGTCAGAGTCCCACCCTAAGCCTAAGGCGCACGGTGTATCAGACATCAAAAGCTCTCTATTACATGGCTGTTATCCACAAGTTACTAATTTTTATCTACTTTTTGCAAAAAACATTGTAAATTTATTCATTTTTAAAAGTAAACAAATTGTGTTTATTGTTTTCCATTTTCTTTCAAACAATCCTGAAAGCAAGTTCAGTTTGCATCACAGAGTGATTATTGTATAATGATTACAGTGCTTTGAGCCATTGCATATTTTGCATACAAACCCATGGTGTGACAAAAACCCATGTGATATCATTATATATATTGCCACCCTATATTCATGCATAAATAAACTTTCTGTTAAAATTTGACCTCTTGATATATGTTTACTATCCCACTCACGGGCAGTCAATATTTGTATACTATTTGAGATTTATTGATATTGATTGCATGACAGATCAATTAATTTACCTCATGGCTCTAAGACCAACTTTATATGCCAAGTCTTCATCATAAGGCAGCAATGTCTGGAACAGGTACCTTCCAAAGGTATGCATGGGTACACTTTCTGGGGGAACATTGATTCCAAGTCCACTGCTTGGCCCACCTGGTAACAAACAAGCAAATACATAGATAAATATTATGCTTATTTTATGCTATAGCTTAACTTTTATGTTAAGCACATCTACTCACTTTATGGGAAAAACTGCTAAAAAATGAAGAGGAAAACATATTGTGAAGTTGAAAAAGGGAAAAAATATTGTGAAGTCAAGCAATTGCTTGCAATCATCAGCATATAATAAAGAAAGGAACACAAGCAAACAAATAAATCTTCTGGAGCAGGATTCAAATATATAATAGGCAACTTCTGAATACACAACCAGTATTCTACCATGCTTGTGATATTGAGTTGCATGTGAAAGCACACCGCAATTGAGCCTATGTTTTTCTATGTCACTACATGTACAACTATTTGGGTACACTATACACTTCTAGGTTAGAACTGAAAACAGTATTGATTGTCATAGCCATAATCTTTTCCAGTGTCTCTCTATGACTGGATAAAATAGGTGTGTCTTCCCGCTTCAACATTTGCTAACCTAAAGCTGTTCTTTTTGAGTTGTCACAGCAGTGACTTTGTATGTAACAGGATAGGAAGAGCATACACATCGCCATCAATGTCAACTTGAGAAGGGCTTTCCTGTATTAAATGATTTGTGCACCAACCCTTGGGCAGTTCCTCAAAATCTCAAACGCTGGATTTATCTTTGATTTTGAGCCTTACATAATGGCACTTTTAAATTGATCCTCACATGTGTATAAATAATATTACGTACCACAATGTCCACTTGAGGATACATACATGGCTGTGTAATTTCCTAACGTTTTATCATATCCCTTTATTGGGTTCATTTCAGATCTGCTTTCTTACTTGCCCTCCATGATGAACTTGTGCTATAAAATTGACTTCATGTTACTTCAATTACACACACAAATATTGTTCACATTTTCGTTAAAAACTATCATAAAACTCAAGAACAGAACCGCTGATCCATATACTTCAAAAATGTTTGCATAATTGAACTCCTATCAATACAATTCATCCCAGAAAAATCTCAAGTTAAAGCAAGTTCTAACTTCAGGTGAACTTGGTCTGGGTTGGTTAAAGGCCTGGTGGAGTGAGATTTGAGACTTAAGTGGACACACGTTTTTGTGATGTCCTGCACATTAGCCCCAGGCGTACGTTGATCAAGTGACCATTAGTGACCATGCACTAGCAGGATATTACTAAGCTACTAAAAGCACAGGCCTGCCTGACTGGTACAGAGAGAATCCCCTTCTTTTACAACGGACTGACATGGCATTTTTGACAGCGGACACATTCAGCATGATCCCGTTTGATGAAAATGCTTTCAACTAGAGCACTTGCATGAAAGGACGCATTACCAAAACGCTGGGTTTTGAATCATTTAATAATAACGAAGAGTCACATGTCTTTAGTTTGTCATGATGCATTTGAATAATTATGTTGCATTCATTTTGCATGCAAAGAAGGTGTGATCAAGAAAAAAAACCGTGTAACATACTATTTCATACTAAATGACCCGCTAACTAAGAGAATTAAGTTATGAAGATAATGTTTTAAAAAATGGTTGTCACTCATCTCATCATTTTCTAAGCTCAGGATGTCATTTGTCACTTAGATACCTTTATGCAATAAACCCTCTCGTTTCACAATGAATTTAAAATTGTGAATAATAGCATTAATATATGCATCTAAACTAACAAGTTGGGTGACATGAGTATGCCTGCTATCATCTTACCCTCCATAAGTGTTGCAGCTTGTCGCTGTAGCACCGTTACTAGTTTAGAATCCATTGGAATGTCTCTATGTCTGGCAATCAGCTCTTCCTCAGCATGACAGGCTTTGTCTTGTGCATATAGACCCATTGGCATAATACGTTGCTGACCCAGTCCAATTAAAACCACCTCGTAGGCTAACGTTAGGTAGGTCTCTAGCTGGTCTGGAGAACCTGGGATGTGGATGTGACGATATTGCCTTGTGGATGTGCTACAACCTGGTGTATCCGAGTAGCTGTAATCTGAAAAAATATTGACAAACCCAACATAGGATCCATTATAAAATGCCTCAGTGGGAAGTGAAATGAAGTTTTATATTTTTTATGACCTTTTTCATTATATGACTTGTCCTGTATGTAACATTACTTTACAATAAAAAGAGAACTCTTTGAGCATGTCCATTTCTTTAGATCTATTTAGTACTAATGATTACCTGAGGTGTCACAGCTACCATCCCTATCTATGGCTGAGGCTTCTAGTAGAGTATCCAGCAAGCATCCTATAGGATCTAGAGGGTGTCCTACCCATGCCTCAATGTTGCCCCGGTGACCCGCAAACCAACTTTCTCCGTGATACGATGAATTCTGTGACGATCTACGATGTTTTCCTTTCCTTGCTGCTCGAATAAAAAGAAAAAGGATATTTATTGCATAAATTATCCATATCCGATAATTTCACATTATTCACAACATAGCAATAGCATCTTTAACACATACTTGGGACTACTTACAGCATCATGCATAATATGCTGCATTGTTTCCTGACTAATCATTCTGGTTCCCCGACAAAGGACGCCCCATTTTCTCAAATTCTAAAATTAATGATTTTGAAAAAAACTAATTTATGTTGCCCTGAATGTATGTGCTCATGCATGTGTGCGTGTGAGGTATTTATACATGTATGTTTATGTACCGTGCATGCATGTATGCCTGCATGCATATGCAACCTTGTTAAACATCATTTTCATGAAAAAATTGAAACTCCCTACTTAAATTATCTTTTTTTCTATTCAAAAATAATTTGATTTGGTGTATAAACCAAATACATGGCTCTGCCGTTCCCTTGGTTTTTAGTTTTGTACAACTACAACAAATATTAAATTATCTACACAGGGGTGCATCCATCCTTACGCAGTTGATGTGGAAAATCTTTCATTTAAAGGTCTGCTGCTGATTATTGACAAAGCCTGTCTGTAACAGATGCCAGACAACCATACATGTGCATGCCCGATTACATTTCAAAGGGACAAAATGGATTGAAACATGACACTCGTGGGTCACTCACGTTACTCTGTATGTGTCTACCGTGTGTTCATATTTAAATACCCTCCATAATATACACACATATCATTCAGTATCATAACTGTAATTAAGTTTTATGTAAGCAAAAATTTGGGAGGTTTGAAAAAAATATCACGACTACCTAAAACATTCCTTATTTTTATTGTCAAATTTGATTATCATTTTTTATTACCGTATTGGTCCGAGTATAGTCCCATTCGTTTTTTAGGTGAAAATTTTTCACAATTGGGGGGTGGGATTATACTCGAATTTAAAAAAAAATTTGAATGCATTTTGATATCCTTAATAGAGTATGACATGAATACAAAATATCAATTTTCATATTAAAAATACAAAACATCTTGAATTTTTTTTTAGGTCAACCATGAATGATCCTAGCATCTAGGTCTAGGTCCAGGGACACTCAAAAAAAAAAAACTTAAAAAAAAAACTTTTTACAATTTCTGGAATTTTTCGAAAAATGGGGGAGTGGGACTATACTCGAACGTGGGACTATACTCGGACGAATACGGTACTATTATTTTCTCCATATTCTAAAGCATAGAATATTTTATGTTTCAAGAAATTAAGACTATTAAAGACAGAGACAGAAATGGGAAATAAAGGGCTGTTCAAGCTACTAACATTGCAGTGAAAAACAAAGCGCAGGCACTCTTTGCCAAATTCAACCCCAGGGGTTCCAACTTTGTAAAGAAACTTTAAGCACGATACCCTCAAAGCAAGTCAAGGTCATAACAATAATAAAATGGAAGCAAACCAGACCATAACTTTCCACGTCTCTCTACCTCCCAAAATGAATGTCAAAGCCGTCATGTGTACAATGGCTTGTGCATGTGTACAATGGCTCTGTCATGCGGGCTTCTGAACAACTATGACAGAAATCACACTAATGTACAGGTCATATGTTGAATGGTCATATATTGGCAAAGCAGTTACAGTGGTTGAAAAAACACAGGTAGCGTTTGTACAAACACTACCAGCAATTCTCAACCGTGGTCACAATCACTGGTGACCTGCCATCGGCTTAAATCTAACTGAATTCAAACTTGAATTTGAAAATCTTAGCTACAGGCCTGGGTCAATAAGTTATGAATTGAAATTATTCTTCAAGTGACCGGGTTGCTCCATATACATAGCTTCCCAATAACCACTCACAGAAAATGCATCTTTTAAATGCTTAAAAGCTCTTACACCAAGTTAAATTAACCAATGGCAGCTATGATTATCAACCATATCAGGAAAACCAAATCAAATCGAGCTGTTTTATGCATACTCTAATAAATAGCAAAATGGAAAGATCGCAAATAATTTTACCCCTCATGCAAAAATTCTATTTGAGCTTAATTCTTGGCAACAATACTGCAACTAATTTCAACAACTAAAACTGGATTTACATGTACATCCTAACATCAATGTGAAGATTTACCCAGTGCCAGTGAAGTCACTAATACTTTTGGCTCCCAGTCAGCAGAAATAGGTCAACAACCATTTCCACAAGGGCAGGAGTCTATTTAGCAACTTCCACGGATGTGTCAGAGTCTAGAATGTTTTACGTATGGGATATAGGGACCTGTTGCTGCTTTTCCACTCGCATGCTAAATTCAGCAGAGTGCTGTGGTCCATTGCCTTTTTCTTGTTAATTTAAGTGACACTCAGTCTAAAATTAAACTCTCGGACATGCCACGAACACCTTAGTCCCAAACTAAAAATTTTTACTTTTTATTTCTTTGTTGAAAATTCTTTACCAAACATAGAGTGTTTGTATTTCTTTCTCTTGGTTTTTACCATTCATATTAAACAAAAAAACCTACAAAGCATGATTTAAAGAGAGTGCAAGTATAAACTATAGAATAAAATTGCCACAAGCTAAATTTCCCTTCAGTTTTTGGAGTGATAGTAGGCCACTGACAAAGAGCAAGGACAGAGAACTTGTGCATTCATCATAATTATTAATAATTAAGTTAAATTTGACTGGAATTGGTTTTTTTACTTTTCATAAATATATGGTATATGTGTGAGTGTAGGTGTGGTTTGGGGTGTTGGTGTACATGTGGGTAGGGGTGCGTTTGTAAATACCTGCAAACGAGGATCTACATATGGATACACACATCACAAACGAGGACACACCTCCGACCATAGACGTCCTCGGTTGCATGGATATGACCAGGACATCGCAAATAACGTAAAAATGCATTTAAAACGGGTTCACGTTTAGGTGGGTCAGGACAGGCCACGGTTGGATAGTAAGTGATCTGGTGTGTGTGCGGTCCACGGTGTGTCAATTAAAAACGAGTGTGTGCGTCCTCGGTTAGATAGTATTAAATCATATGCAGAATGAGGTCCTTGGTTGCAGGTATTTACAAACAAGGGTGTGTGTGGAAATGTGTTTATTGTTTGCAGAATATTGAAAGCTAAATAATACCCTTTATTTAGAAAATAAGAGGAAAGAAGTTAGGTTTTAACCATTATCGCTGTCATATAAGAATGGACCAAAATAACATCAAATCCCTGATGACTAAAAAAAAAAAAAAAAAAGAATCAATGTTTCATTCCATAAAAAACCCACATTAGTCTTAACCAGCAAAGCTGTCACAAACGTTGATCAAAATTATAAAACACCTGATGAAGAGAAGCCAATGCAATTCAAAATACTTACAATGTTTGAGTTGTCTAAGATGTTCTTTTTGTTGTTTCTTGAGATTTCGGACAATACCAACAGCCAATCGCAGAGCTTCCTTAGGGTAACCATGGGAGCGGAGGGCATCTACTCTGGCACAAGCTGTAGGTAAGTGTTCTGTTGGGGGTTAAAGAAAGATAGAACATGTTAGTAAAAATATTTATTACAAAGTACAAAATTACAAATATAATCTTGGTGCACCAAAGCCATTTTTTTTTCTAAAATTCAAAATGTCACAGTGGCTTCAAATGATGGAATCTCATACATGATATGCCTCAAGGAAATAGTCATGTTCACATGAGGTTGAGTTGTAATAAATGAAGTGACCGATGAAATGCCAAATGCATGCAAAATTTATGAGCCCAAGCATTCATTATTATCTTATCATCAGAGTCACAGGGACAGGAGTAGAGATACACAGCCTGGACAGACAGATAGAGCTGAAATTACACTCCAATTGGTTGCTAGCACTGAGTGGTGAATCTCTGACCAATATGACCTGGGATATAGAAAACCTATTAGCATTTGAACCAATTGCTGGCCACTAATGAACGATGTACTAGTCTCATACAGGTACATTTGACGTCATGCTCATGCTCGGTTCATCAGCATGAGATAAGTCTACCAGAAAAGTTCGGCATTTGCCGGTGCGTGCACCATGTTTAGCATATTTCACAAACCGGGTCACACCAGGTTCACATGAAGCTATACATGGCTTTTTCGGCAAATGAGGTGCCCATGCTTCATAACATGATTCAATGAGCCAATCAGAACACCACTGTGTTCACACAGTGTATACAGTGTACCCGTTTATACATCGGCAAGAGAATGATCAATTTCTGTGATAAATAGTGTAAATATGATGTAGTGCCTATGTGTATGTACAGCATACCAAAACTACCAATTCCAAAACGCTTTTACAGTGCAGAATTCAAAGCAGCAAGTCATGTTCATATTAACCCAAGGCCAGGCAAGCATCAGGTGGCGATTTGCCAAATTTCCCCTCAAAACCAGGGGTTTCCCCTCCAAACCCCACAATAGGTACACATACAACCCAAATCTACTTTGTACAAACTAATTGTGTTAAGATGCAGGTATCCTCCTGACTTGTACAACAATTTCACATTTCCGATGGCATAATCAATAAATACTTCCTTCAGAGCATCTTAAATTAATTCCAGTCTTTCCTAGTGCATCAACAGATAACCCATGCCATGTAATCTTTAAGTCTGGTGACACAGAGAACCTAATTCCCTATGGTCACTTCAGACTTTCCTTCGCTGAAAACAAACCGTTCATGCTATTTGCAGTAAGGAAGTCCAACCATTTACTGATCAAATTGAAAATCCTCCCTACAGGAAATATAATATGCAATTATAAAATATCAAACTTGACCTCAAATTTATCCACTCAATTGAACACACGCTTTTATTTCTTCTCTCGTGAAACCTGTAAGAAGTTATTTAATTTTGCCTTCCTATTCACATCCAGCTTGACTAATTCTATGTAAAAGTTGAGTTCACACACTATCAGTATCACAGTTATTGATTCATGAGCCAAATTTAACCAAAATACCAAAGGAGTCAATTTGTCCTGGTGAACAACTTAAGAATGTTTTTAATTGAAATAAAGCATTGCAATTTGCATGCATAAAAAGCTCATAAAGTTTGTAATTTTCATACATTTGGACCAATTGACCAACCAACCAATTAACAACCAACCCAAGACAAATAAACAAAATAAAATTAAATGTATTACTCTGTAAACAACCCTCCCTTTACAGCGACAACATGTATCTACTACCTACTTTTAATAATCATATCTGGATTTTAGAAATTTCACATCGACCGAATGCGACTGTATGCGAATGACCAGAAATAATCGTTAAATTCGGAACAATACACTTTTTCTTCCAAATATAGTTATTAACTGTAGTTTTCATCACAAAGACATAAATAATAACATAATCCTGCCCTGACCAAGAACCGCTAGCAGCACATCTGTGTGAAATATCAGCTACTGTGAACTAGCCAGTGTAATGTAAATAACTGCTGGCTTAAACAGGGTGTGTAATCCACCAGTCTTTTCTCTATGGTAGTGCCCCCTGGGCAAGGCTGGCTGCAACATAGAACCTCCCATGCCTTGCCTGCCAGTCTGCATGAGGTAATATGCTTTATATAATACCATAGAAGCTAGCTCATTGAAACAGTTAACCCCTAGCAGCCTGCCGCTGCCAATGTAACACTATCATGGCTCCACCCAAAAGTACAACGAACTTCAAAAATAACCTCTAATACTACCAACACTTTATGCATCAACATTTTGTTCATCATTTCAGTACAAGATACTTACTTTCCCATTTTTATTAACCAAATATGCATAAATTAGATAAGCTGATGACTGTTAGAATTGGTCTTTTGGTTTATGTGGTGTATTACCAAAAAAAAAGAAAATCAGGAGGGATTATGACCTATATCATACAAGTTGCAAAATACAGATTACAGAAACTAGATTAGAGAAACTAGATCAAATGTAATGGAATAAATAGAGCAGAACTCTTCTATTCCACCTTGCCTATGTGTATAGCCCCTGGCTGGCTCATGTTTGTCTCATAACCAGCCTACCTATCTACCTGACTAAGGGACTATCATTGCTGCACCTACCACTTGTGTTCTTGCCAAACTTGATCAGATTTCTTTCAAAACAATATCATATTTATATGCTACCAAATCAGTGGTGACCGTTCGATTTCCTGTTTTGTTCCTTACAAACTTCTTCAATCAAATTCCCGTTTTTGATCCAATTATTACACAGCAGCATCAAGAATCTGGAGTGTTTTTAGTGCCACGTCTTGACTCTCTTATTAAAAAATGTTTGTTTTGAATTAAATTTGGGAAATTTATGCATCCAGTATTATTATGCACTCTGAAATCATGCCATAAACATTTTTCTAAAGAAAAAATGTGTTAATTAGCTGCCAAATTCATCAATAGACATTTGAAAAAAAAAAAAAAGTTAATTCATAATAATTTGATACTTCCCAACAGTCATAATCTCATTACTTATGAACTGCCATCTTGTTTTAGTTCTGTACACACAATTCTCTTTGCTTTTATTTGCTGAAGAAAAAGATAACCTACTACTAAGGAGATGATGTATGCAACCCAAAGGACCAGCCATTTTCCCCTTTCTTTCTATTTAGGTTAGTATAACATTCAATCTTGAAATGAGTCCATTCAAACTATGTTTGAAATAGAGTGTCTATATCCATACAACTTACAACCTTGTAAGCATTGTAACAAAATGGTAACATTTACTATGGCAATTGGTGTAGGGTGTTTGGAGAGCAAATTTACCACACACTACCTCATCATATAAAAGGGTTTTAGGGCCACTCAAAGCAAACATGTCACAACAGTATTTTGTGCGATCCTTCACAATTGCATGTACAAAACACCATAGCTTTAAATAACATCTGCCATTTTCCACTGAGTAGAGAGTTCCTGCCATCTCGCATCCTCTGAACAAAAAGAAACTGTTACCCTAACTTGCTGTGTAGCAAACTCAAATGAGGTTGAAGAGCTTACCACACACAATACAACTGAGTCATTTAAGCTCTGGATGCTAGCTAAAATCATCATGATTATTTGCAATTAGTCTAAAACCCTAGGTGGAGGTTATATATTAAAGTAGACGAGTTGAGTCGTGTATCTGTCGATCTGTGAGAGCCTAAGACAGGCTGACTAATGACTCACAGGATCTATACACAAATTTATACTGAGAGACTCCCTGCCTGTTACGGGTTGTCTTGAGAGTGATGCAAACAATCCGCATCTTCAATGCTCAGGATATATTCTACCTTGAATTCAACAATACATGAGACAATGGTGGACAACTCAAGTATATTGGGCTGTTCCATTTAAAATCCACACTAGACCTGTGGAAGATTTTGGAAATATCTGTCACAGGGGGAGTATAAATTTCAAATGGAATGAGCACATTAGGCAACTCCATTTGAATTTGTTGCAATTTCAGACAGATCTTGACAAAAGTGACATCTTATGTTAAATGTCAGCATTTGAGATATATGTGTAACAGGTATACCATATAATTATTCTTACTTTCGTCAATGCTACCATGTCTATTCCATCCTACAAATGTGAATGACCTTATTCCATGGACTGTAAATCGACTAGCATGCATTCAGCCATTCATTGCGACAGGCCGACTTTAGCTAGTTATATGGGAGCCTAGCCATATTTCATCTATGCAAATCTAGCTCTTGTATCGTTGCAGGTGGCGCATGGTGATCATGGCATCACATGTGACAGACTAGGGATCTATGGCCATATTCCATAGATGTGAATCGCTCCCATCAACTTCTTAACAGCAGGTGCCATAGATGCACGCTCATCCCCCTTGCCATGATTCATTATCCCGCCTTCGTTTCATACGGTCACAAACTGCCCTTAATTACTTTGGGTATGAGGATGAATCTTGACGATACAAATCACCAATCCTTCAGTCCTATCTGTACGCTGAACTGTGTCTTTAGGGGTCTAGAACAGCATCATAACTAGCTGTGGATCTATGGTATTTTGAGCATGATAGATTTGAGCAAGCAAGCAGTCAGGAAGTTTTCAAGGCATAGATAGGTAATCCCTGGTAATCTACGATGACTTTTACCTGCCAGCCTCATACTAGTCATCACTTGCATCAGGATAAATTCAATGCAACTACCATCTAATGGCTAATACCGACACATTTATCAACAAGTTTACCCCAAACGATTTTTGCCCTTAAAGAGAAAATCTGCATAAAATGATAAATGAAGATGCAGTTTGACTCAAGTGCGTTAAGTTTCCAAATCTTCTACTATTTTTATTTCAGCATTATCTCAGTTGGTAGAGCATGGTTATCAGTAAATGCAAAGGTCCCAATAAATCCCAACTTTCCTTTTATGCATTTGGACTGAAGCTGCATTACTCAAAAGTCAATATAAAAATAACTGCTGCAACAAATTATATGTATGTGTATTGTGTAATGCACACACTCTGTTCAGATGTTTTACCAATTATGTAGACTGAATCTGTGGTGTATGTTGTTGCCAAATGACCCACAAGTTTGAGAATGAATATAAAGTCTGAGAATGTATAATTTTGGGTACGCAATAAAACTTTCATCCCCTCCTCTCCCCCCCCCCCTCTTTAAGGAAGAATCTATTGGACTACTTTCCACAGTCTGCTAATATGAAATAAAATGATCAAACATCCTTCTGTAATGTAACATCCGCAAAACTAAACGGTAATATTTACCTGACCATAGAGGGCTCCCTTCTCCATCAAAATCGTTTTTGTCTGCCGTCGAGCCTTCCCACTGTCCACCAACACATCGATAGTAGTCGTTGTTTAGCAAACTTTGTAGATGAGCATGAGACCACTGCAGATCACATGCTTCAATTGCTCGGGTGAAAATTGTTCTGGGAGAGTCACCGCCATTAGCACCACCTGTTAGACATTTTAATGAATGAAAATTGTAAAGATGATAATTTTTTTGTAAAGATGATAATTTTGGGTTATTTCAGCATTTTGTATACCAGCGCTTGCATATTAATAATGCATTGTTCATGTGACTATGCCACATGGTACTAACATGTTCCGAGCAGCACAGCATGGCAACACTTTTTTAGTAGTCCTTGAGGAAACGCAGATGCCAAAAATAAGCAAGCAGCATTATTAATCTGTGAGGGGGGGGTTCGACTTAACAAAACACTGTTCAAAATGTTTGCTTCAATTGAAAATGTAGCATATCATCATATTATTTTCCTTATCTAGGCCTTTTGGGATGCAACAGATAACAGACCCGGTATAATCAAAAGTTGCAACTACCGCCATAGTCACATGGCAATTTCCATGGCAACATCATGGGTTTTGGTGTAAGTTTATCCGACAGATTCAAAAATTTTGCATGAAACGTACCTGGTCCATTGTGAACAGGAACGTGTCCCTGATTGGTTAAATTATTCCTAGCATCAGCATCTTCTAGAGGGCAAAGGTCACTACCTCCCCATTGTACTAAGTGCTCCTTCCATTGGTACTTCTCCTTCTCTGCATAGCCGGGATTCATCACTACTACCATCCATAATAGACCTTAAGATGGAAAACAAAAAAGGTGATTTTGTTATACACTTATTTTAGTAAAGAAGTAATATTTGGTGTTATACACTTATTTTAGTAAAGAAGTAATATTTGGTGTTACATACTCTGGTACAGATATTTTCGCGATTTCCAACACAGACGACTTTGTGTGTGTTAATATTTTTTGTGAAATGCATGCCTTACAATGTTATCATGCCTTACAATGTCATATTCGCATGTTGCTAAATTCATGATATAACCTATTTGCGAAGTTCACAAAAATAAAACCCTCGCAAAATTTACCACTTATAATACAGTATTAAATAAGTCTTGATAGATTCTGAAATATGAAAAATACCACTTTTAGATTTGTATTCAGAAAAATATCTTCATATCCATAAGAATATCCAAGTATCATTAAAGGAAACTGTGAATAAAACACACCCCTTCTAATTGTCTTTGGTATAATGGCATGAGAGAATACATTTTATAAGCACTTTGAAAACTTACATCAGACAGTCTTTCCTGTATATGTTATACACTGTTATATATGTGGGTTTCAAACAAAACACTTGCACAAACCACACAATTTGCCCTGGTAGGCCTAGCGGAGTGAAATGAACTTGCATGTCCTCACCAGTATGCCAATCTCACATGGGGCACAGTTCTGTAAGCTGTGTGCCCCTCAAATGAACCTGGTGAGTTGAGGCAGGGAAGTGGTTGCGGGAATCATAACATTGCACATACATGATATACTTCTCAACTTTTGCTTGAAATGATTTTTTTTTGGTCAGAGCAACATACCCTTTATATTAATGTTGGGAAGTAACAATAAACCATCATCAAAATCATTGTCCCATGATGAATATGTGTCATACGTATATTTACCACACCAGTTTGGCGATGTATCTACCACAACTGTATTTCAAATTAGCAGAAATTTCAATTAACTGTGGGCCTACAAATTTACCATACAAAGATTAACCTATCTATGATCCTTGCGAAGGGGAAAAGCCATAAAATAAACCATACCCTGAACAGGCTGTATATTTTACTCATCCATTATAATATCGCAGCATTGACAATTTTCAAATCAGCATGAAAATAAATTCTGTACAGTATACATGTATTGATATTACGGTGAAGGTTATATTCTTGTGTGGTGTGTATGTGTGTGCGAGTACTCGCTATGAGAGAATATAATCAATGAGGAAGGACGCTGTCTTCCTCTGACACCCTCACAAGGATCCTAGTGTGTGTGTATTGAGGTAAATGAACGCTACACTGCCAGGAAGAATAACACAGATTTCCTACCAGATGATCAAAGAGTGCAATAGAGATAAACTAGCAATGACCTAAACCATAATATGCAACAAGACAGTGGTTTCCTAACCATGAGCTGATTAGGGCCATGGGCTCATCCCAGCTGGCTCATATACGAGTCTGGTACCATACTAGAAATTTGATCGAGTTCAATTATATTTGCTTTCATAAAACATAATCAATAGAATACAATATTTTAAACTAGCAAAAATATAAATAAGCAGCAAGGCTGCACATTGTTTCCTTGCTACACAAAAGAGAAAAGATGGGCTCTTCAACCAAAAGTCTGATCAATGTCAACCTACATGTACTCAATTACCAGGTCTGCTTGGTGCTTCCTAGCTCTAGGTTTATATGTCATTTTTGTATACATAGCAAGTGAATACTACACCCTTTCTCGGCATTCTATCTTTTCCTTCTTTTTTTGCCGATGTAGTCCATATTATGCGTAAATTTCAACCAATACTACCGGCCAGACTCACTGAAACTATTACTCCTCGCACCCTTCGATCAGCTGCTGATAAATCGTTCGCTTTTGTTGCTCCCCAGCTATGGAATACTTTACCTGCATCTCTACAGAATCAATTCAAATTTTCAAGAGACTCAAAACTCTCTTTTTCACAAAATGACTTCTTTAGTTATGTTTCTTTTCATTTTACTAGCTTATAATTATTATTTTTTTGTTATTTTCACGCTTACATTCTCATTTTCTGTAGTATACCATCACACCCGCCGTGATCTCAATGAAATAGCAGGCTATTGCTTTGTTGTGCATGTAGGGCCTATGTACGTTTAAATACAAAAGTGTGGGGGTCCCAACTAGCTGATTGAATCACTTCATTTTATGTCCGGTCCACTTTCAATTTCTCCTATCGTTAGTTTTGAATGAGGACAAAATGTTTGCAACTGATTTAGATGGACCATGACAGCCAAGACTAATATCACAATTAGTACGGTGGACTCTTCTTGACAGATTAATGAGTACCAGCAATTATCTATTTGACTCACCATGGCTCATAGGAACAACTATTTCCTACCTATCTGTACCTAACTATTTGTACGATGATAAGATAGTTGACACAAAGTAACTCTTCATGTGGTCAAGGTGTCAATCAAACCCCTTAGTTGCCCAGAAATGTGCGAGTTAATTTCAACACTTACAGCACAAAAAGGTGTAATATATATAACTACCGCAAGTCGCAAGTCACCGGCACTAGCTTTTAGCTTCGAAGTTCAGCGTGTCCGCGTTGGCTTAGCGTGATTTCTTGTATGCGTTGATCGCGCACGTAAAAGTATGTACACGCACCAAGTAAAGTAACACTAAGCTAACGAGAGCACGCTGAACTTCAAAGCTAGTGCCGGTGACTCGAGGTAGATATATAGACTATAGTAAACCAGCAGATCCTAAAATCAGTATGTATGCTATCTACTTGAAAATGTTGATAAACCAAAAGACTGGAAACCACAATTTTAACCAGCAATATCATATACACCTGTGCTTATTATTACTATTTAATATTACATTCTAATATGTTCAGAATGATTATTATATAGAGCTACATACAGGCTGTGCATCATCTCACTTTGGGGCAAGTATGACTCAAGTCTCCACTAATGTTACATTTCCAATATGGCCTCCCTCCATGCTAACATTACCGTAAGATCGATCATGATCTAGCCACAAATTATTCAATACTTCATGTCACATGGAATGACATTTTTGTTCCAACACAAAAAAAATGTGAAGACTTCATGTATGTGTGCTATAATGTATTGCAATCAAAAGGGACGTCTGTCATTATTAATACACCCAAGTTATGTGGAGTGATCAAGCACATATATAAATGTGATACAATCAAATAAAAATAATTATTCTGATATTGAGATTTGGCCAATAAGCCAATCCTTCGTATTCTACTGGTTAAAGCGACACAACAATTTAATAATACACATCTCAAAAACAACTGATTCAATTTTGATGCTTGTTCTGCACAAATTGTTTTTGTGCCATGGTAGGTTGGCTGATGTAAATCCCTCTTTTGTATTAGGAGCACCAGAAAATCAATTTTGTAAAAAGTCACAGTATAATACAAGTTCTTTTGACTTAAAGGTGAAAATTGACTGTGGTTGGCATCCAACTTCTGTAGCATGATTACATCATTGTTGGTTGCAAACAAAATTTGCATGATTTTGTGTTAATATCTTAATCTGTTAGTGGTAATTCAATTATTCTCTGAATATCTTTCGATAACAATTCTTGGTTGTATGATTATACCCATTTCCTTACTCACACACCCACTCAGTTCAACAGGCTGCATTTCAGGTTGGGCAAAACTTTGACATGAGAATCAAACTAAAATGTGGGAATGGTAAAAGAAAATCATTACTTGAGAATGCTCAGACTAGCAGAGACCTTCATTACATCAAGCCTTTCTTTGCATCATAATTTCTGATTTCTGTAAGACAAGACTAAAATCTCAAATCCCCAGCACAACACTTCCCATTTGCCAGCCAGCCCATTTAAATATGGAGTTTTCCACAACACTGGTTTTTGTCCATCCATCCATCTACTTTTGTGGCCCACTGTGCATGGATTTGAATAATATACTTGCTACCCCACTGCGGTAGAAAAGCATTACCGATGCTCTGGGAGCGAATGAGTGAGTGAGTGAGTGAGCCGGTAGCAGGCGGAAAATTTATCAAATCAAGTTAAAACTTAGCTGGCACTGAAGTAATTTTGTTCAATGTGCTTAAAACACTAGGGCCGCCGTGCTGCCTAGAGCTCCAGTGGGTTTATTACATACGTGATTGCAGATATGAACTGACTGCCATGCATGTATAGAGAAAGAAAAGAGAAGCTTTTGTCCATTAACACTAAGCCATGCCTGTATGCATCAGAGCTAAGCAAAGCTCCAAACCACCATGACAAACATGGAAAAAAAATGCAAAACGTTATCGAGTGAGCACAGGCAAAGCAAGGGCTGGCAGGAGATTTGAGAAGCAAATGAGCTGAGGGGATCAGTGGTCTGCCAGCGTGAATGAACGAGTGAGGGACACAGCAAGAAAGAAAGCTTTATTATGTCTACAGGGTACAGGTCAAGTCTATTGACTCTCTCACAATATCTGCATTCAAATCAGTCTACGTGTGAAACCCAAGTCACAATCATAAGCATATGACTACGATCATAGAATCACTCAAGGAGCTAGCGCGTCAAAAACTACATGGGGAAGACCGAGGTTGGACTAACAATATGGCTGCCCTTGCTACACTCAGCACACAATGCATAGAGTTTTACCATAACAGATTTATCATTCTCCAAGCCATGTTTGCAAAATGCATGGCTAGGTTTTTTTTTATATCCTCCATACTCGAAGGCTTAACATAGCCGGTCATTGCATGCATAGCCAATGCAATGCACACCGAGTCAGCAAACCAGCGAGCATAATTTGACTGACTGACTAAACTGAGTGAAGCATCGCAAAGTCCACTTGTGCATAAAACCCCGTGGTTAAAAGCCAAACAGTGAAATATTAATGGCATATACTGGGTGCTCCCTATTGGTGGATGCTGAATTAACATGTCCTGCATGCCAATTTTGATCTTCTTCCATAACAACATAAAAGCTAGATAACTCAAAGTCCTTCACGAGTTGATGACTCTCCTGCTGCACCAATTAGAATACAAAGCTAACAAAGCCCACAGCAGCAGACTACTTCCCAATATTCATCATCGTTAACTGCCCCGTTTTGTCATTCAATGCATCTGCATATTTCACAAAATAAAATTGTATTTTCCATTTATGTACATTATGCACCTGACTTCACTCGGCTCTCTTAAATTAAGTTGTATTTCAATATACTATACACATGGCTCAAAATATGCTAAGGTGTCATATTATAGCCATATATTTTGACATCTTTTTTTAAAAATAATAATTATAGAAATGGAATATTTGCTAGTTTAGTGGCAAGTTTAGGTAGTAAAGACATAGCATACACAATTTAAGTAAAATCCTTTCACTCTAAATAATAAAAAAATAAAAAATAGCTGTAAAAATGCCTATTTTTACATTTTTATTTGTAACATGCCAAGAGACGCCTTTTTTCAACAGCTTTTAATTTTTTTTATGGATCCTTATAGAAATTCATGTGACCTGTTTCCCAAAATGGTGCAGTAAACCAATCAAAAAAACAGAAAGAGGCATTATGAATTATAAGTTAACAGATCAAAAAAGGATTTAAAAGTTTGCCTTGCGTATGTTACTATTGTCTGTCAAACTTTTGATTGATTTTGAAGTCCCTCAGTTTTTTATAAACAAAGACTTGAAGCATAAACTAAAGGGTAAATCTATTGTAAATAACTTCATTTCTCAATATTATAATCAATTTGTAAGTGGCTGCCATCTTTTTTGAACATATAACAATTTTAAAATTTTTCTTGAAATGTCTGTCAAATAGTAACATACGCAAGACGGTGCTGTAATTCCTGCTAAACTTGGGTGATACAGCTAATTATGCTACATGACATAGCATTTAGCTCCACCTAGCTTTGTGGCACTATCACTTTGTGAGGAGAAGCTTTTTGATGACACAATCCATTGTTAAGTGTTGTCTGTCAAACATTTGTACGCAAGTAACATACGCTAGATTTGTATGTGTCTGTCAAAAGTAACATACGCAATACGTTTAAAAAAATTAAAAATCACTTGATATTCACATTATGATGATAGTTTAGAGTTTATAAAAGTGTTTTAAAACATGTGATTTATAAACTGCATGTGATCTTTATTCAATTTCCCATCTTGAACTACTGTTTTTGCCAAATTATTATTCTGTATGTTACATTTGACAGACATCTTATGTATGTTATGGCTTGACAGACACACATATTTTATTTATAACAATTTATCCTCCTTATTGTAATATTTGGACACATTTTTTCCACAATCAGTTGCTGTAGGTCCTACACCTAAATAACCACAAAATACCTTATGTAATACTTTATAAATTTTTATTTGATTGCAGAAAATCATCAAAATTGTGTCTGTCAAATATAACGTCATGCAAGGGCTAGAAAATTAAATTTGTGAAGTAAATGGTCTATAACTTATCTTTCTTTTAGTGTATTATGAACGATATATGTGCATACTATAATTTAAACCTGGTTGGAGACCAAAAGAAAAGAGCTGGAAAAATAATTGTGTGTTACACTTTTATGACACCTTAGCTTATTTTGAGCCACATAGGAAATGTAATGACTGTCAATTTACACAAGATGCCACACATTGTTTTTAAATTATCAAACGTACAAAATGGATAAGGTTTCTTTTTTATCACAAATTGATATTTTATTATTATTGTTTTGGCATGTTTCTTACATAAAAAAGAATTGCATTTTATGAAAGCTTTAAATTGCCAACTCAATCCATGCTGGAATTTTCAAGTGTCAACAAAAATGTTATTATTTATATGAAATTTTTGTAGCGCAAAATCTCATATTTTTGGACATTTAGAGGATTAGGTTTTAAATGGAAGTGCTTTTTCAAGTACAAATTTGCATTCTTTATCATTTTAAAACCAGGATTTTCCCCTAAGAAGAGACATCACATCCGAAATTATATGTCCCTAAATGAAGTTTTCCACTCATGGTATACATGTTCGACCCCTTGTCAGTAACCTGCATTCACAGTTCAATAGTACACTACACTTGAGGACACAAGATTAAGGACAATCTATGACAGACATAATGATGAATTATCAATTATCCTAAATTATATTTTAAAAATTATTTATTCCATATCTCCAGGCCTACTGAAAAATACTCCAAAACCATGAGGCAACCCAAAAATTGCTGATCAAATATTCCACTAGATGAATGCTGGTATTGATTTTAAAAGGCATTTTGCATAATTTTGTATTCATTATTTACTTTTTCATAACCCTTTTCACTCCCTTTCACACACACAAAGGTTCATAATCTATAGCAGCACAGCAATCAACAAATGGGAGTGAATGGCAAACCCATAAGCAGCTCAACTATTACTACAGACACTATGCATTGGATGGATAGCATTAGGACACAGGCAATCTGTATAACCATCAGTCATTGTTTCACTACTAATTGTCTCGGTACCATAATGAACTAAAACCATCATTATACAGTATGTGAGTGGCTTGATGCATGACCACCGTATTGCACTGCCCAATCCAATCGCATACTAAATAGTATACTAGATGAGACCAAGATACCATACAAAGTGCTGACATAAATCATTTTCATCAGCATAATGCATACAGAAATGTAGCTCCGCATTTTTGATTGATCTAAAACAAGTTTTATGACAAATGACCAGAGAAAGTGTTGTCCTGCAATGCCTTTGTTCACCTCATCAAGATATTAAAGCCAATAACACAAAATCATTATTTTCATTAACATAATTGAAATACAGCTATACATATTGATTCCTGTAAACATTTTAAACTAGTGGATAGCCAAAGATAGCTTTGAAGACTTTGTTCATTACTTCATCTGTCTATCCCTAAGGCCTTTTCATCCTCTAATGTCCACTTAGCTCCTTCCTTTACCTCTCACTTTTCTACCTCTTCACACATCCTCTTTTCAACTACCGCCTGTTTCCTCTTTAAACCATCTTCAGCATACGTCTATTTT